>NW_028227256.1:122357631-122692631 GCF_978045245.1 Mus caroli
ATACCTTCCGCCCCACACAAGCCTGTGTATAATCTGCCTGCTGACCTCCATAGAGTAACCCTTCTGGCCAGCTCTCCTGTCTGTCAGCTTCCATTTTCCTCTGGGAACTAGGGTCAGCTAAAGAGATACTGGTTTCCTCTCTAAGAAACCAGAACTTAAGATGGAAGCACAGAAGTCTGAGCAATAAAAAAAATGATCATACCCTGAATTCTCAGATCAAAAGAAATCGATTTTACACTTCTATCAACAATACCAACAGCCTTCTCCTTCCCCACTGACAACTGAAAATTAGCAGTTCTTCTTTTTAAATGTGTTCTTATATGTATATGATGCATGTACTGGTGTATATGCAGGCGTGTATAGCTTCTCTCTTTGTTGGAAACAGGGCCTTCAGTGTTGCCACTGGTTCACGAGCCAACAGGCTGTGTGGGGTTATCTTGTATCCAGCTCCCATCTCACCAGTAGGGAAGCTGGAATTACGGGCGTGTGCTATCGTGTCAAACTTTTACATGGGTCCTGGGGATCTGAACTCACAAGTCTCATACTTGTGCAAGAAGTGCCAACCCATTGTTACTGGGGTAAGTTTTCCACTTTGTTCATGTTGTATCTTCTTCCCTGGTGTTTTGGATGTGGATAAGTGCCTACGGGATGTCTGGTAGGATTTTCAGGATCTCACATCCAGGAATAATGGATGTGAATATATGGATAGTAATAGCAGTACACTGAGGACCAGCAGGAGGAATTGTGTGCAGGTTTAGATCAGTGGGCCTGAAATGGAGTTGAGACTGTACATTTCTGTCAAGTTCTTGTGGATGCGAATGGAATTTGGTTCAGGACCAACTATGTAACAAGGGGCCAGGAACCTAAAGGATGGTGGCACTTATCTCACATAGAAGACCTGGTCAGGAGAGAGGGAGTGATTATCTTATTAGACGAAATGAGTAGCCATTAGGGCTGCACATCACATTAATCAAGTGTCTTTTTCTGGGGAGACTTAGGTGCCTGGCCAGGAAGGGAAAGGGGCCTCCTCAAGTAGGAGTGAAGTGTGGGATGCCTGCTCCTCTGCTGGCAAAAGCTTCAACCAGGTACAATGCCAAGGCCTTCTTTCCCCCTTCCCTGTCCCTGGGATTTCCCTTTGTCTGACTTTAGAACAGTTGATATGGCAG
The DNA here is from genome assembly GCF_978045245.1 of Mus caroli. NCBI lineage: Eukaryota > Metazoa > Chordata > Mammalia > Rodentia > Muridae > Mus > Mus caroli. The sequence continues at coordinate 122,358,798 of NW_028227256.1, forward strand.
AGATCTAAGAAATGACGGCCGAGGTGTCCTGTGTCTGAGGTGACCTGGGGTTTGTTCATGTTGTATCTTCTTCTTCCCTGGTGTTTTGGATGTGGATAAGTGCCCACGGGATGTCTGGTAGGATTTTCAGGATGTCACATCCAGGAATAATGGATGTGAATATATGGATAGAAATAACAGTAGAGACCATCCATAAGGAAGACATAGATACTCCTGAGAGAGGAAGTGGGCTAGAGGGCTGGGGCAGAACCAAGCGTCAAAAGACCCCAGAGTCATGACTCCTACAAAGTTATTCACAGAGCACCACCTTCTCCCAGGTTTGAAGACAGACAGACTTCTGCACACATTCTGTTAGTCTTGTGAAGCCTTGGTGGGAAGGGATCACCAGACTTCATGCCAATGGCTTCTTTTATATGTTAATCTTGATTTATCCCTCCATACCTACCCTACTGACTTAACACACTGTACACTGTCATAAATTAGACTAATTCCTTCCCTCCATTCTTTCTGAGGCATTACCCCAAATCCATGTATAAGTGAGTATCTAGTATCAGCTCCCTGTCTCCTGGCCAGCGTGCTAAGAACTCACTCCTGCTTTCTGGAGTGGGTGTTGGAGCTTGGACACACTGGGTTGGCTAGATTCTGTCTGCAGCAGACTTTGAGAAAGGGGCATTATCCACAAATGTCACACAGTGGTAGTGGGAAGGAAGGGCAGGCTGACATGCTGGCTGTCCCTAGTTCCTCCAGGAAAAGAAAGCATCCCGCCCGGGTTCATGCAAATTCAAGGAGTATTTTGATAAAATAGTACTTGGAACAGCAAGATGATGTGTTTTGTATATTCCACTGTCTCTGGCCATCCCACCAAGGGAGGGTCTCCGGGGTTATCCACGAGAAAGCTCTAAAATTGCATTATAAGGAATATTTGCCCATTAGCTTAGATGGAATTGTCTCCTAACAGGGTCCTGAGGGTGGAAGGCACTGTCAGGGGGAGGAGGAGAGAGAATTGAAAACTAATTGACAAGGCAAATGGCATTTTCTTGGAACCCATGCAAAAATGTGTCTAGCTGGGCTCTGTGTGTCCAGCAGGGGTCAGCAGTGCACAGACATTAATTCTTGTGGACCCAGGAGCTTGGAGATGTCCCTGAGCTAGCCACAGGGAAGATGGCTGTGGAGCTTCATAGATTTCCCTGGCCTGGCAAAACGGGACAGTGACGCCCAATCTCTCTCCCATGGCCACACTCTTTATTCTTCCCCATGTCCTGAGAAGTCAATAACTCTTTAGGTCAGCTGGGTTTTCATTCTGGCCACGTCCTTTTGTCTTTTGCCCACCTTGGGTGATTTAGAATCTCCACAGCCTGCCTGCAGATTAAAAGTAAAGTAGGATTAAGGAGTCAGCCTCATTAATATGATAGTTCAGCTAACAGATGCTTAAAATAGCATTGCAAGCCATCCCTCTTCCTGGGTTGAGATTTTATTAGAGCTACCGTGGGCACGACACCTGCAGATCATAGCGGGAGGGACTCAAGAGTTGATACTCACTTTAGAATGGAAAAGTCCCCGCAAATGTGAGAAAAACAATTCTCAATGACTTCTACTCAAATTAGGGATAGAAAAGACACCCAGTTTGTCTCTTCCTAATGCCGCTGAAGAATGGAGCTCGTCACGTATTTTCTCAGCAGTTTGTCATGTTTGTTTTAAATGAGGTTAATGATGGATAGCTCTGTCTGCTTTGCTGGGCTGAGATGCTTTTGCAGGCTGAATCCTCCTTCTTCTCCTTCCAGAATCTTCTTGTGTCTTTCATAAGGTTCCCCTCCCCCGACTTCCTCTCCCCAAGGTTAATTTAATTCTGTTCTTTTAAAAAGAACCCCCTCTAAATAATGCCCCAGCTCTTCCTCCTGTTGAAACCCCTCAAGGATGCTCTAGTCTGGAAAAGACATGGCGTCTCCTTTTTAAATGGATAGTTCCAATCTGCAGGCTGGTGTCCAAGTGTCATTTTCCCTGATATCATTTTTAGTTTAAATAACAGGCCACAAACAATTGCTAAAGGCCTTCTAGAACATTCCACTGGGGTCTGGCCATTAAGTAATATTTTGATAAAAAAACAAATGCAAGTTTGCACAGGAGGCAACCAAAGAAACAGTCAGCACTAATTGGTTATCAGAACAGCAAAAAGTCCATTTTCCCTGGCTTTTAGACCATATTCTCTGAGCTCAGAGGACTACCCTCGATGCTTAATGGTTAGACTTGGTGAGTAAATATGTATTCGGAAGCAAGTCATTTGGAGAACTGTGGAGTAAACAGAATCTAAAAGCCACCGCCAGTGGATGCCATTCTCCTTTCTGGTCACATCTGCCTGCACAGCAGCTCTCAACCTCGTCTCTGAGAGCTCACCTATCACTCTGCCTTGCTCATTCTCAGTTTTCTCAACTGCAAAATGGGGAAAGCAAGAGCTGCCACCCCAGCCCATGGTGATGCTCAGGCCGATGTGCACAGCATTTAGCAGCCTGCAGCAAGTCCCCCAGGTACACATTTGCCATTCAATCAGGCCAGGACATGCATGCATGCATGCATGCATGAATGAAAGCCTGTGCGTGTGTGCACATGCACACACACACACACACACACACACACACACACACACCTCATTCTAAACACTCACCATGACTAACAAACTTTCATATAAATAGATGTGAATCTAGTCTTAGATTGAGTGAAATGCCTTTCAACTTTCTAAAATATGCATATTTATATCAAATGTGTATGTGTACATATACAGACGCATATGTCATCTTGTGGCGGGGCAGAGGTCAACAGAGCATTTTCTTCAGTGGCTCTTCACTGTATATTTGAGAAAGGGTTTCCTACTGAACATGGAGCTCATGGGCTCAGCCACACTAGCTGACTCCATGGTCACGAGCTCCAGGAATACCCTTGCCTCCTCTGATTGCTCAGCACTGACAGGGATTACGGCCACCATGCCAGACATTTTACGTGAGCACTGGGGATCCAGAGCGACACCTCATTCTTGCCTAGGAAGCCCCTTACTGGATGTGCCACACCCATCCCCAGTCCCCCATGTATAAATGAAAGACAATAAAGAAAACTAGCATGTGCGCTTCGATAATGAATTCTTCTGCTTCTGTTCTCATTTTAGCCAGAGGTAAGAGTCTCTTTCAGTCTCTGCCAGCACCTAGAATACTCTCTAGTCACCTGCCAGTGACTGGGTGGGTCTGGGAGTGTGGCTCAGTGACAGAGGCCTTGCCTAGTGTATGCTAAGCTATGGACCAATTCCCCATGCTCAGGCTCTTGCATCTCCAACTATAGCCACCTGGGGCGGGGGGGTGAGGCACTTTATGCATGGACATGTGGCCTGTGAAATGCTTGCTTCTAGAATCCCTGTGGGCCTCTTGAGAAGAAGATGATGCCAGGCTCTGGGTTTGAGGATTGACTGGTGCCCCGTCCTGACGTATATCAGTGTCTGCACTCATAGCCCGGGTGCATAGCACTTCAGTCACTGTCTGTCTTCTACTCTGCCCTCAGATTCGGAGGTCAGAAACGACCCTTTTATCTCTGCTCACCTAACACTCAGACCATGCCTCGAAGAAGGCCAGCATCCCTGGGTGTTGGCTTTATCAGGGGCTCATTCATGAGTCATTTGGATTATGTTGGGAGATGGCTTTCTAGGTAAAGTGCTTGCCAGGCCGGTGTGAGGACTGATGGTTGAGTCCCCAGTACTCATGAAACCTGAAGGCAGTAGAGCATATTTGTAATCCCAGTATTCCTATGATGAAATGGGAGTCAGAGATTGGGGGAGTTCTGAAAGCTCACAGGCCAGCTGGAGTACTCAATGGCAGACAATAACAATAATAATAACAACAATAATAATAATAATAATGATGATAATAATAATAATGGCAGAAACACCTGTCTTAAAGAAGGTGGAAGGCAAGAGCTGATACTCCAGTTTCTTCTATGACCTCCATATATGTACCCTGGAACTTACATGCCTGCACTTGTACACACACACATGCACACACACACACACAGACACACATACACACACACACAGAGGATTAAACATAATGACAAAGGGACATGCCAAGAGTTTCCCCTGAAAGCCTGGCTGATTATTCAGCCTGGGTGTCTAGTTCTGAATTCGCCAAACAGCATGAAGCTACCTAAGCCAGGGAAGTAGACGCTGCAGCCTGGAAGATAATGAATATGCAAACAGCATCACAGAGTTAAGCACTTCGAGAAGCACTTATTGTCTACCGTTTAGTGAAAGATCAAGCACAGGAAGATGATGCTTGTTTTAAAAGGAGGAACGGATGGCTGGAGGGCATGCAGAGGACCGGCTGTGGGGAGAAGGTGAGTCTGAGGTGCCGTGCTTCTAGAACAGGACAGGCTGATCCTTTGTGAACTGGGAAGTGGGTGTCTGCAGTGGAGGAGCCTGCCTTCTGCAGGGAACACCCAGGCTCTGTGACATCTGCTGTTCCCAAGGCCTGAAGCCACCAGGACATGAGGCTACCACTTGCTTTGGTCCCACACACGATGAGAAGCTGGAGCTGGGCTGGAGAGAGCTCATTTAATACAGTGCTTTCCTTGCAAGTATGGGGACCTGAGTTTGATTCCAAACAGCCAATAAAAAGCCGGGCATGGAGGCACTAGGGTGCAACCCCAGTGCTCGGCAAGGATGGCAGAGAGGATCCCTGAGGCTCACTGCCTGCCAGCTGCCCTAACCTGCTTGCTGAGTGCCAGGTCAGTGAGAGGCCCTGACTTAAAAGAATTGTGGATGCTCCTGAAGACTGACAATTCAGCCTGGTTATTATCTTCCAGAGAGAGAGAAAGAGAAAGAGAGAGAGAGAGAGAGAGAGACAGAGACAGAGACAGAGACAGAGACAGAGACAGAGACAGAGACAGAGACAGAGACAGAGAGACTGCTGGGCTGTAGTCATCTGGATCTTCTGGAGGCTGTGGTGTACATTTCCAGGGGAGAACTTCCACACAGCTGTCCCTGGCTCTCAGTGTCTCCACAGGCTTACCTGATGAGCTGCTGACTATCCTTTCTGCATGCTGTCTGTGTCTCCTGGGTCAAAGAGGTCTCAGACAACTAGAGATTGTGATATATTTTATGACCTAGCATCAGAAGTAGCTATGAGATTTTCTGAGTACTCTTGTAGGTCACGTAGACAGAGGGCACCTACAGTTCAATATGAGAGAAGATGAAACCAAAGTAAGAATAGCAGGGTTTGTTTCATATTCTACTTTTATTTCTGTTGCTATGACAAACATGGAACAAAATACGGCTCAGGGAATAAAGGGTTTATTTGGCCTACAATGCCGCATTACAGTCCATCGTTATGGGGAAGTCAAGGAAGAAACTTAAAGCCCCAATCCCACAGTCAAGATCAGAGAGCAGAGAAACCCACGGTTTCTGCTAGCTTGTTTTCTGCTGCTTGGCCTGCTTTCTGGACACTTACCTCGTTCAGGACCAACTACCTAGGGAATGGTGCCACTCACAATGGGGTAGAGCATCCTATATTAATTAATAATCAAAACAACTCCTGCCCAAAGGTGTCCACAGGCCAATGTGTGGATCTCTTCCCAGGTGATTCCAGGTTGTGGCAAGCTGACAATTAAAAACTGCCCAGTGTACTTCCAGAGGTCATCTTCAAGGCTGACTATAATGGAGCTAAGACACAATGGACCTTAGTAAGCACCTGATAATTTGCTGATTATATAATACTGCTCACATACAATAGAGGAATGATAAATGGTAAAGTTTATTTGCTTTACACTTTGGGAAGAAGTCATTTATTATAATGGGTCAGTGCCTCAAATTATCCTGTGTGTTAGAATCGCCTTGAGGGCCCGTTAAAGCATAAATTGCTGGACTGCTTCCTTGGTATTCCTCATTTGCTAGCTGCTGGGTGGAGTTGGAGACTTTGCAGGTTTAACAAATCCATGATGAGATGCTGCTGGCCCAGTGTCTCCTTAGGAAAGCTCTGGTTCTCCAAGGGAAGCTGAATTCCCCTCCCCTGCTCACTGTCCTGCAGTCAGGCAGTTGCATGAGCCATCAGATAATACATTTCTGTTCCAGGGTGAGGCCCAAGCTGCTACCCTTAGCCCTCTCTGTGTAGAGGGACCTTTGATTGTGGAGTGCAAGAGGCATAAATATAGGTGTGAGATTACCAGTGGTGGGTGGTGTGCGCCAGGGCCCATCAGTTTGGGTTGATTGTGGGGCTCGGCATATTTTCACTGTTCCCAACTGCCCACTGATTGCAGCATCTGTTCATTCCCGGGTATTGCTGGGCTTTCAGATACCTGCAGCCTTGGTCAGCTAGTTCTCTTATTCAGTCTTGACTCCCTTTCTCAAACCTTCCACACTCTGCCTGCTGTTCTTTCCTCCAACAGAGTCTCAATTACACACGAGCTCTGGAAGGCGACTTGTCCTCTCAGGGCTGCTAAGCCGTCCAGTGCCTTCAGTACTCTCCACCTTCCTGTGTTCTGGGCTCCACCCATCTGTAGCTCTTCCTTCTTGAACTTGCTCTGTGTTCTTCTGTCTTAACAGCTATGGCACTGAGCCTTGATCTTGCATCTCTTTCCAGCTACTCCCTGGCCTCACACCCCTCTCATCCTAACTGCTTCAAAGGACAGCCCTACACTGACTGTTTCTCTGTTTCTTCTCATCTCCTCTTGGAAACCTACTACCACCTGACCTCTGCCTTCCCTGAGCCAATGAGATAGTTCCCCTAAGTGGTCTTCCTGGAATTTCAGGCTTAGATGCTTGATCCTTCACAACCTTCATGTTGCCATGAAGCCTCAACCACACCCCCACTCACCATGCACCCCAACTTCTCCTTCCCTGGTTCCCCTTCCTCTGTCCATCCCTCACCAGCTAACACTTCCAGTGATCTGGTTTCAACTCTCTTCTCTTCTAACCACCATTATCCTTCCTTGGGCATATCACTACCCTGTGTATTCTCTTCCTGGCAAGGATAAATATACTCTAAAGGGAAGGACAGATGGTTTGGTGGTTAGGAGCCCCAGCTGCTCTTGCAGAAGACTGAGGTTCAGTTCCCAGCACCCACACAGTGGCTCACAGCTATTTATAACTCCAGCTGCAGTGGTCTTAATGGTCTCTTTTTGCCTCTGTGGTCACTGCATAGCCATGGCTGTACAGACATTCCTGTGTACAAAAGTTCATGCACATAAGATAAAATAAGTGAATCTTAAAATAATGGACTCTAAAATTTCTAACATTTCCCCAGGAATTTTATTCTGGGAGAAGGAACAGGCTGAAGTCTGGTACCAGAGAGAAGAGAAACATGTTACACAGTTCTGACAACTTGTTAGACTGTCTTGCAGCCGAGATGGTGCCGAAACAATGATGATGGATGGGTAGGATCAAGCCTTGGCCAGGAGTGCTTAGCTATGCACACCTCCCGCCAGCTGTTTAAACCTGAACCTTATGCTGGGATCCTGGAGGTGGACCTGGGTAGGGTCAGCCGATCTCTTTGTTCTTCTTCCCAGTGAGGCCACATTGCATTCACCCTTCTTTTTTTTTTTTTTTCCCTGCTTTTCACTATCATGTGTTTGCTTAATTGGCCTGTTGGTGATGAGATGCCAAGCTTTAGCTTGTTAGGGCTGCTAGGGTGATTCTGACCCTATGATTCCTGAATGTTCTATGCCACTGACCTAGGAATTTACCTTTCTGCTTGTTTCTCAATATAATGGATGTATATTTCAACAGGTTCCTCAAGCTTGCAAAATGGATACCTCTCGTCTTCTAAACCTCATGCTCCTTCTGGGTCCTATGGAGATGAATGTATTCCAGGGAAATGGCAGTCCTGACTTTCCAGCTCATAGACCCACACTTGGGAGTTCACTTCTCTCCTGGACTTACAAGCCACCAACAGTTGCCCTGTCCTCTACCCTATAAATGAATGGTACCTCTACTCTATAATGAGCTTACTGTTGTCTCTAGAATCATCTTTCTGTATGACTGAGGATTGGTCCAGCATTCAGTGCACCAAATACTCTGTAAGTGCTGGATATCCACTTCATACCGTATGGTCAGGAAATATTTAACAAGCTGGTGCATGTCCAATACACACATGCTATACTTTATTTAGTCCTTTCTGGTTTCAAATCTGTGGTCCTTCTGCTGATGTATCCTTAGCATTTCTTACCAGCATGAACCACCACAACGGGCCACATGAAGGACTTTCTAAAAGTGTGTGTGTGTCCGTGTGTGTGTGTGTCTGTGTGTTATTAGAAATGATAGGCTTATATGCCATAAGTCTTGTGTTGGCAAGATAGAGATTAAGGAGAACAGGTGGTATTATTCCAGTTTAAACCTAAAGTTCTGAGAACAAGGGAAGCTGAAGGGACATGGTCCTGTCTGAAAATCAGCAGGCTTGAGGTCCTGAAATAGTTGATGCTTCAACAGGACATATCTAAACCAACTGTCCCCTGGCTTAACACAGCCATGGACAGCTGTGGATGTAAACTTCCTCAAAAGATTATGAGATTATTTCTTTGTATTCTTTTGGGGGGGGGTAACTATTTTATGCTTTTTTGAATGTGAATTGTGCAGAAAACAACATTGCATTGAAGTGTCAGAAGGCTGGAAGCATCTCTAGAGCAATGTTCTAGCTTAGTTGTCAGGTACTGGACTCCCCTCTTAGCCAGACATTTTGGCTTCTTTAGGTCTCCAATGGACTGGGTGGCAGTCTTACCCATGCTTGGAAAATTACCTGCCTGACTCTGTATATGGATTCAAGTGTAAAAGTCACCTAGGAGTGAGCTCCAAGATACCCTCAGGTCCTTTTTGGCCAAATGTGTGACTCCTTCTAGGTGGTCATAATGCTGCTATATAAGTCCTATCTCACAGTACTTACCTTAGAATTGCAGAAGGTAGGGCCCAGACACCTGATTGTTTTCTGAAAGTGTGCCAGTTGATTCTCACATACAGACACAGCAAAGGGCTCCCACTTTAATCTCTTCTCCCTCAAATCCATCCTCATTGCTGCCATTAAAGTGGCTTTATTAAAGCTAAAATTGGATTATGTTCGTTCCCCTGGTCTAAATCCTTCAGTAAATTTTCATTGCCACTGGAGAAATTATTTGGTGGGTTATATGAGCCTTTTGATGCATTATATGAGGCCTTTCATGATTGGCCCTGCATAATTCTCTGGCCTCATCTCCTAGGGACTACTAAGCTCACCAGAACCTGGGCATTCTTTGAGGCTTTCTGTGGAGTCTCAAAACTGCCTCCTGCCTAAATATCTTGTTCTTGGAGATCCTCTTCAGGTGTGTTCAATTATAGAAAGCCCACAAGCTAAGATCTATTAGGTTGGACTACTTAATAAAAGGGGGCCACCCACTGTTTACATAACTCTGAAATCAAATCACACACTAGTTAGTATAAAATATTCGTGGAATCCACAATGTCTCCAGTTTCTTCCAGTCTCAACCCCAGCAGCAGTTTTGGTGTTTATGATTCTGAGAAGAAAGTTCAGATGGAACACAAATAGCCCAGAAAGCATTCAAGAGTTCAATTGAAGCAAACAAGAGAGTAATACTAAACTCTTTAGAGAAAGATAGGATCAAGGATAGCAGCCATAGCCCCACCCTAGCAGGCATGGGGCTTATATTACTTTTCATTCTATTATTCCTCTCCCTGTGTCTCTTCAGGGTGGTTATTTCCAGGATAGGGTCCTGCTCTTCTCAGTAGCCTATTTACCCAGAATTTAGTCTGTTATAGGTAAATGGATAAGAAACACAGTAGAGATTTAAGTACCCTAAAATTGCAAAGTTTATTAGGGGAAAGGGAAGTAGTACTCTATGCAAACTCCCTTGTTAGGGAAGTTCAAGCTGACCCAGCTAGAGTTGACCACACCCGCTGTTCCTTATGTCTTGATTTATTGATTGCTACCACCTGTTTTTATATTGTTGGGAGGGGGAGCTCTGACCAGTCCAACCTGAATGAATATCAACCCTGTTCTTCATATCTTGTTTTGGCAAACCCATAGGTCAGTCCCTCTTGAATCTAACCTGAATGACCGATGAACCCACGAATGATGCAACTCTTCATCTCCTTCAATTTAACTCCAAAATTGATTTATTCTGTGAAGAGGGTTGGGGGAAAAGGCAAGTTCATTACGTTCATTGAGTTGTTAGGATCAGAGAGTAAATCAGCGATGGTTACTGTTAATTGTTGATTTGGCATGATCTGGAACCACCCGAGAATTGGGCCTCCAGGCATGTCTGTGTGTGTATGTGTGTGTGGGGGGGTATTGATTGTGTTATCTGAAGTGGGAAGACTCTCCCGCTGTGGGTGTCACCATTCCCTAGCCACCTAGGACTGTACAAGTGGAGAAAGGGGGCTGAGCAGCAACAGACATTCGTTCCTCCCTCTCTGTTCTTGATTGTGGATACAATCAGCAAGCATTGGAGCAAGATTGTTCATCTTGAAAGTTATACTGACCACTGGACCATGGGACATCAAACCCAGACACAACAACGTGTTTCTGTTTCACAACACAGAGTTCTCAAAGGGACCTAAAGTTGAGAGGTGAGGCCTTACGGATGAAATATTTACCAGAGATCTTTCTAGCACAGTCTTATTTTGAATGTGTGTGATCTATTAGTAACCAATTGACAAACGTTCTGAGGGTCTGGAACTGCCTAGAGGCACATACCTTACAGGGAGCCTGTGGGTCATTCAAACCTGTGAGGATGCAGAGACCTAGTTAGAGGTGAATGTCTGGGAGTATAGTCCTGGTACTGATATATATTTGTGTGCATGTGTGTGTGTGTGTTTGGGTGTGTGCATGGGGACCTGAGTTCAGATCTCTCAGCTGTGTAAGAGCTGAGCATGGCTGTGGATGCCTGTTACAACAGCACCATAGGGGCAAAGGCACACAGAATGCTGGACTTTCTGGCTGCCAGCCCAGCTCCATATTCAATGAGAAAGGAATAAGGCAGAGTAGGATTACTGCTATTCTCTTCTGGCCTTTACAAGCCCCACCCACCCCTACACAGTCATAGGCAGATGAGAAACTCAGTCCACCAGGAACAAGTTTATGCTCTGGGATGCTAATGCCCTTGGCTCCATCTCCAGCACCCTATAAACTGGTTTGGAGGCACAGATGTCCCCAAAGTCCCTGCAGCACTGGAGGGATGAAGGAAGAAGGATCCGAACTTGCCAGTGAATTGACAAAAGTTGGGAGAAGACCCAAGAAGTGTCTCTCCCATACAGCCTTCCAGAGCATCCCTCTTCCCCAAACTCACAGAGGTACTGTAAGCAACTCACTGTTGCTTAGATTGTACAGGAGAACATGTGGTGACCACCTGTGTTTCCATGGAGACCAAAACCTGGGTCAGACAACAAAAAAACCCCAAAGGCAGTATATTCTGTATTTGGTGCCTTTCCATGACTCTAGGAGTATCCTCCTGGACTGCTGTCAACACTGCCCTTTCCACTGTGCACACACACCCCAACCTTCCTTCCTACAATGCTGTTTGGGTGTCAGTGTGAGGCAAACAGAGCTGTTATGTGAATGGGTCTGGAAGGAATGTGGGGAGCACGGGGTGTCTTGAGATGTGTGCATTGCCGACACACTTGGGACAGAGGCTTTGGTTTCTTGCTCACATTCAGCACCTTCTGTTTAGTTCCTTTTCCTGCCAGAACATTCTTTCACTCTGAGTCCTGCACTTCCGCAGTCTTGCTAGTGGGGACAGTCTGTGACAAGAAAACTCTCTGACCTTCCAGTGCCTACCTTCACATTCCTTCTTGCTGGCTGCCAGAACCTGGAGCTTTGCCAGGCATCTGACCCAGGAATAGGCATTGACACTTGATTAGTTCTAACAATGATTTTCAACCGTGGCCGTGCTTTGGAGATTCTTGGCAAATAACCTTAGGGCTGGGGCCTGGGCTGGGGCGAGAGCTGGAGTTGGAGCTCAGCTGGTAGAGTGCTGGTCTAGCCTGTACAAAGCACTGAGTTTGATCTCCGTTTGATCCTGGGTTCCAGAATCTGATACCCCAGTGTCTAAATAGGTATAAAATTATCTGGATGGTTTACAGCCTGTTCCTAGGATCATAGGTCTAGAAAAATCTTGTTTTGATTCTCTTTACCAATGGCTGATTTAGGGCAGGGAGGATGTAGGAAATGCTTTCACATTCTAGGGGAAGTTTCCTCTCTTCACCCCATGGTGTCAGAGTTGTTGAAGAAGGGTGCAGCACCTGGAGCCACTACATCTATCTTTTGACTGTTAGTGGATGTACTTATGAAAGGACACACGCTTCTCTGATGGTGATTTCAGAGTGCAAAACAGACAAACAAAGGGTTTTAGCACTCCTTCCTTTAAGATTTATTTTTATTTATCTGTGTATGCAGGTATGTGTATATGTCTATGTGTGTCTGTGTGCACATGTGTAGGGAATGGGATACAGACACCTGTGTGTATGAGCAGTTCAGAAGAGGCTGTTAGGTGTTCTCTGTCACTGTCTGCCTATGCATTTGAGGCAGGGTCTTTCCCTGAATCAGGGGCTCACATTTTCTCACCTGAGCTGGAAGCCAGCAATGCCCCAGTGAGCTTCTTGTGTCCTTCCACCTTGGAGCTGGAGTTGCATGCACACATCTATGTGGATTCTATTTTGTAACCATGGGTGTTGAGACTCTGGTCCTAGAGATTACTGAGCAAGTGTGCATGCTCTGTAATCTGCTATCCTATGGTAACATCCACTCCTATGATGATCTGCCACCCTTCACCTCCTCCTTTCCCATTATTTCACCTCTAGCTCATCATACACAGCACAAGGAGAGTGAATACACAGAAATTAGCAGGTTAGCTTACTCCTTGCTGTGACAAAATACCAAAGACAAGTGAAAGGAGAAAAGGCTGGTCTGGGCTCACAGTTGGAGAGCACAGTCCCTCACAGAACAGAAGTTTAATGGTGGGAGCATGAAGCAGCTGGTCCCTCAGCATCTCCAGTCAGGAAGCAGAGGGAGATGGATGCTGGTGTCAGCTTGTCTTCTTTTCAGTCCGCTCCTGTGGGGGGCTCTGTGTGGCACTTACTGTGAGATTTTATGACTTGAAGCTTGAAAACATTACCTGATAGGCTGAGTTTTGTCCAATGGCCCTAATGTGAATTGGGTGTTTTGAACTCACACACTTACACACCTGACCCCATTTGCTGGGTCCTTGGATTCCGTCCTCATTGAGAAGTGATTCAGCAATAGGAAGGTAGCTCGAACTGTTTGCTGTGCAAGTAAGAGGACCTGACAGTTCCCTAGACAATAAAATGTCCCCACGCCTGATGACCTGGATTTGATATCCCAGACCCACATGGTAGAACACAGAGCAGACTATACTGTGAGTTTTTGCCTGACTGCCACATGGGTGCCACAGATGTATGGGCCACTCCTCTTGCCAAATAAATAATGTGTAATAAGAAATGTTTTAAAAGCCGTGTGTAGTGGTACACTCCTATAATCCTAACACTGGAAAGGCAGAGACAGGATTGGGCTTGATAGCTAACCAGTCTAGCTCAACCAGTGAGTTCTGGGTCCTAGCTCAATAAATGAGGCAGAGATTGTACATGCAAGAGCTCTCTCTCTCTCTCTCTCTCTCTCTCTCTCTCTCTCTCTCTCTCCCTCCCTCCCTCCCTCCCTCCCTCCCTCTCTCTCTCACACACACATACACACACACACACATACACACACATTTTTGTTTATAAACACACACAAGGCATAGTATTTCAATCTGAGCTATTTCTTGAATCAATGTTTGGGGGACAGGGTAGGTCTAACCCATGGCTAAGGAGACAGGCTGCCTTTGGATGTCTGTTCAGATGAGTCACAGGTCGGCTAAGTTAGTGTCCCTGCTGTGAAAGCTGATCATTTGGAAACCAAGATCCTCTTCTGTGATATGTAAACCAGAAAACCAGGTGTTGATAAGACCATTTCAAGGTCTTGGAGCAAAGAGTTTTATGTGGGAAAAAAGAAAAACTACACTGTAAAAATAAGTGCTACACTAGACTGAATGGGCAATTAGCATCAAACAGTTGGGTGTCTTAATTGAAGTTTCATTATCCTTGTCAGTACAGACAGGAAGGTAGGAGTAGGCGTGGGGTCTTCGGAGTAGGTACAGAGATTACTGGGGAGGGGGGGGGGTCTATTCAGCTCAGAAACTGGAGCCAGACCTGGTTGTTAAGCCACTGATGGTCTCTTGAAGTAGGTTGTAGTTAACCCCACAAAAAGAACACAGTATGCAAGTCTGTAAAACTTGGTGCTACCTCATACAAGATGCTGAGTACTCACGGAGCCCAGATGAGATCTGTCATACCTGCAAGTTCTCAGAGAGAATGAAGCAGCCCAGCAGTGTCTGTAGTTTCTATGGCCAAAACCCATCAGAGGTGTGATGGGCTGATACCCTGGAATTAGCCTATGGTTTGGGGTTTGTGGTTGTTAATGCCACTTGACCGGATGAAGAATCACTAAAGAGAGAAATCTCTTCATGTGTCTGTGAGGAAGGGTCTACATTAGATTAATCGAGGCAGGAAGACCTGGCTTAAATATGAGTGACACTATCCCCTAGGCTGGGGGTGGGGGCTATACAGAATACAGGTAATCTGAGTACAGCATTATCTCTGCTTCATAGCTGGATGTAACATGACCAATAGCTTCTTGTTCCTCTGCCCTGCCTGTCCTATGATGAACTGTGTGCCCTCAAACTGTGAGCCAAAGTAGCCCACTTCCCCTTAACTTACTCTCTGTGAGGTGTTTGGTCAGAGCACCAAGAAAAGACACTCATACAGCTCGCTTCCTCTGCTTCTTTCTCCTGGAGAACAGTTCCTGACCAGGGATGCTTCCATGATCACCCTGCTTCTCATTTTGCTGAGTGACACCTTGGATTCCCAAAGGAGAAAAGCAATCTGGAAGGGCTCTGAGTGATGTGCAGGGGGAGAATGGAGAAAAGGGGAGTCAAGCCTTTTTCAGGCAGAACATTGACACGGGCCAGAATGCCATCCTCTCAGCAAAGCTGGTGAGACAAGCCCCTCCCCCTCCCCAGCCATCTGAGTGACAGGAATGTCCAGACTCACTTGCCACTTCTAAGTAGGAGCAATCCCTGTATGGTGCATTGTGTTTTGCTCTTCCTTAAACTTGAAGATCTATCCTCTCAGGTCCTTCCCATCTGATGGATTGATTGACAAGCTGAATGGTCAAGGAGACAAGCCCATATCCAAGAATCTGAACTCAGTTAGAGGAGGTTCTGAAAGTAATTGAATGCGAGTCTCTGCTGCCACAGAGAAAGGTAATGGGAAGAAAAGAGCTACATTTAGAAAGGAGACAATCACGAGCTGAGAAAATCCAAACAGAGTGAGAGAGCCATTTGAACCCTACTCTGACATCTCTAGGGTCCCTGCAAAAGTCAGTGAATCAGCGAATTTCAGAAAAAAAGTCAAAGGTTTCTTGCTTTCAGTCAAGATTTCTGCAATCAAATATTCCAAACTGAAGAGTTGGGGAGATAGCTCAGAGGATAAAATAGATATCAAGCAAGCATGAGGACTTGAGTTTGATTCCAAAACCCATGTAAAAGAAAGCCAGGCAAGATAGCACTTATAATCTCAGTGCTGGGCAGGGCAACCCAGGAGCTCCCTCGGACTCTCGATGGCCAACCAGTGAGCTCCAAGTTCAGTGACACACTCTGACTCAGAGAAATTCAATTAGACAATTTACTTTTGTATATGTGTATTCACGTGTATAAGAGTATACACACACTTGTGTTTACATGTATATGGGCATGAGTGCACATGTGTGTGGAGGCCAGAGGCCAAGCTGGGTCATTCATGAGGTGCCACCCACCTTGCTTTTTTAGACCAGGTCTGTCATTGACCTGAGTTCACCAAGCCGACCAGATTGGACAACCAGCAAGCCAGTGGACTGTCTGTCTGCATCTCCCCAGCACAGAGGTTACCAGCTTTCAACAGCACATCTGGATTTTTACATGAGCTCTGAGAATGAACTCTGATCATTAGGCCTGTGTAGTACGTGTTTTACTGCCTGAACTATTTCCCTGGCTTGAATCACACAATTCCTGTTATCACACTATAGTTTCAGTTGTGTATGCTAATATCTCATCACACTGTGAACACTACATTTTTCAAAAGCACCACAAATGCCTGTATAATATTCTAAAGGCAAGGATATATACCATATTACATCGTAGTGTTTTTCTCCTTTTGGTCATTGCTACGATTATTACTCCAACACATTTTTCTTGAAGCAGCATAGAGTAGTGTTAACAAGTCTTACCAATGCTGAACCAGCAATCAAGAGCTCCTACTGCTCTTGCAGGGGACTCAAGGGTTTGCTTCCCAGCATCCACACTGGGCAACAATCTGCAACTTCAGCTCCAGGGCATCCAGTGCCATCTTCTAGCCTCCTCTGGCCCAGGAACCCATACCCATACACATGATTTAAAAGAAAAGAAATTTTAAAATGTACAATCCTTTTATAAGATTTATTTCTAACATCATAGTTTTCCTTATAATTACAACTTTTGCTTCCCAAGACTGGGTATGGTGGCACACTCCTTTATTCTCAACACCCAGGAGACAATGCAGCCAGATCTCTGTGTGTTCTAGGGCAGCTTAGTCTACATAGGAGTTATAGGACAGCCAAGCCTGTGACTGTATCTAAAAAAAAATTGGTTTGGAAAAATACATGACTTTGTAGTTCCCTAATTCTACAGTTTAGTAAGCAGGAATTTATGTTCTCACTCTCCAAGATCTGACAGGCAGGAAAGAGGTAGTGTGAGGTTTTTTTTTTTTCTTTCCACCCTTGTGTCCTGTTGCTATGCTGTATTCCTGAAGGCTCTTGGAGTTGTCAATTCCCTGAGTTGACTGTAGATTCCTTTGGTGGCCAGTGCTAATTGTCAGCTTGACAACATCTAGAATCAGCTGGGTGACAGGCCTCTAGGCATGGCTGTGGAAGGTTGTCTGGATTAGACTGAGGTGGGAAGAACCTCCGGCTCTGTGGATGGTGCCCTTTCCTTGGCTGGGACCCTGGAGTGTTTAAAGGGAGACAGGAAGCTGGGTAGCAGCTTGCGTCCATTTTTCTCTGTTTCCCAATTATGACCGTTTCAAGCTCCTGCTGCTTTGACTTCCCCACCAAAACTTGACTGTACCTGAAACTGTGATCAGGAGTAAATCTTTGCTTAAATTGCATTTGGCAGAGACTGTATAGTGTTATCAATTAAAATGCTAGCAGATTTCTCCAGTCCAAACTTCTGGGCTTGTGATTTCTGGGGTGGGTGAGGGTATCAAATTATATAATATTACAGGGCTATTTAACCTGTCTACTTCCTCTTGGATGGTTTCTGTTTCTGGAGGAAAAGTCTGTTTCACTTAGGCTGTTATATGGACTGTGTAGTTCTTTGTAGTTTTCCTTTCCATATCTTAACATCTCAGGATTTCTTTCTAATATTGGTAGTTTGTGTCATCTCTTTATCTTTTGTTATTTTTGCTAATGGGTCTTCAGGTTCATTACTCTTTTCAAGACAAGGTTTTGTTTTACTTATTTTTCCTATTCTTTTTCTTGGTTTCAATTTCATCTTATTTTTTTCGTATTTATTTTATGCTGTTCTATTTGGTTTTATTTTTTTTTTAATTTAATTGCATATGTATTTCTTTGTTTGGTGTGCTCAGGTGTGGATACATGGTCTGCCTTGGCACATGTGTGGAACGCAGAAGACAAATTGCAACTGTGGGTTCTCTCTTTCCACCATGTGGGTCCCAGGAATTAAGATGAGGTTGTCAGGCTTGGCGGATATCCTTCCTCACTGAGCCATTGCTGACCCCCCCCCCTCCTTTAAATTTGTCTTTGATCCTTCAAACATTTCTTTGTATGTGCACATATGTGTGGATATCTGTGTGTGCATGTACACATGTGGATCATGCATGTGGAGGTTAGAGTACAAGCTCAGGTGCCAGTCAGTCCTTTACCCTGTTTGAGACATGTCTCTTGTTCTTGGTCTCTGTGTGCACGAGGCCAGCGTTCCAAATGCTTCTAGCAGCTCTGCTGTTTCCATCTTCTCTCTTGCCATAGGAATGCCAGGAGTTATGGACATGCCTTCTGGCTTCCTAACTTACGCAGATTCTGGAAATGTGACCTCAGAAAAGCTCTCCTGCTTGTGTGGTCAACACTCCAGCCACTAAGCCATCTGTCTTCCCGGTCCCAGCTCTGTTAGATTAGTGGGCATCTCCTTTCTCATCAGTGTGTTCTTGCACTGCCACTCACTCACTTTGCTTTTCCGTATTGATATGTTGAATTTCATTTCCATTCAGTTCAATCACTACATGTTAAAAACCCCTCCAGAGACTCCCTCTTTGATCCACAGACTACTGAGAAGCGTGCTGTGAAGTTTCCAAGCACTTGGAGAGTTTCTTGTTCTCTTTCACTTATCGATTCGGTGGGCCTCGGAGAATCATTTTATATCATTTCAATTCTTTCTTATTTGTCAAGCTTTGTGTTTTGGCTATGATATTGACAGTTCTGGCATATGCATTTTTAACAGTTGAAAAATATATTTTTTGTTCTTTCAGGGTACAGCGTTCTATAAATTTCTATTAGGTCCTGCTGGTTTCTATGATGTTGTTCCGCTATTTTATATCCTGGCTGGTTTTCTGACTAATTGTTCTATTAATCATTAAGAGCACACTGTAGATTCTCCTATTTTTCTTTCAGGTCTACTTAGGGTTTGCTTGTCATATTTCACATAAGCTACTGGTCCTTGGATATGTTTTGCATATTAAAAGGAATTTGTCAGACTCAGTTAAGTAAAAATCAAGTCTTCATTATAGTTTTGAATAAATACATATTTTTGAATTTGTTGAGAAATTAATTTTTTTCTCAGATTTACTCCCAAATAAAGCCTTATTCAGTATAAAGCATATTTTATTCTCCAATTGCTTTTAAGGGGTTATACCCAATATCCCACAGGAACTGGAGAGGTTGAGTTCTCTGTGAAGAGACTGAAGGGGTGTGAAATGTTAGGGGATGTGGCTATTAAAACATGCATTGAGTTTCTGTCTGCTACTGAAACATGGCTTCATTCATCTCAGTTTAAAAAGTTCCTAATTCTACAACCCTATAATACACTTCCTTATGTTATGGTGACTGCAACAATAAAATTATTTTTATACTTAATAACTGTAATTTTGCTACTATTATGAGTAGTAATATAAATATGTGTGCTTTCTGATGGTCTTAGGCACACCTCCCCCCCGTGAAAGTTGAAAATCACTCAGTTTTAAAAACACACACATATATGTATACACATATACACAACAACACACACACACATATATATACACACATATATACACATGTATACATATATATATGTATACACACATATACATATATAAAAAGATACATATATACACATGGGGGTGGGTATGGAAAGGGAAAGAGTGATTGGTAATATATGATGCTCTTAGGACCCTTCTTCTATAGAGACGGATTCTTTCTGTGGCTTGTTATCTAAATAAGATTGTGTGGCAAGAACCCCAGCTGACTGAGTTTTTATATGACTGGCACAGTTTACTGCATCTGTTTTGAAACCAAAACAAAACGATTGAAAGTAGTTAAGGCAGATGGCTGGGTGGCTGGGAGACAAACTGCTTCCTGGCTTGCTCTGCTGTTGCTGCTGCAGTCACCTGGCAGGCAGCCGAGCAGGGTGATGAAGTGACAGGTGTGCTGGGGATGTGGTCTGCCCAGCTGTCTGTCTGTCCTCTGGGCTTCTCATAGACCATCTGCAGGTGGCCATGGCTTGGTTGTAAGTCAAAGCTACAGGTGACAGTGGGGAGAGGAGGGCTGGCTTGGCTTTCTGCAATTGCACCTGGTTGCCAAGTCCTGCTGTGTGAGAGAGGGCTCATGCACAGGTAAGAGATTATTAACAGAACCCTGCCCTTGCCTAAGAGGCTGCATTTTAAAAGTCCTGGCAAGTTATTGTTCTCATGAAGACATGAGGAAAGACCTTAGATAATAGAATACCTGGTTTGTTCCTTGCCTTTTAGGCAGGATTTTTAAAATATATATGTGTGTGTCAAGACATGGGTATGTCTGGTGTGTGTGTGTTTGTGTGTGTGTGTGTGTGAAGAAATGATTTACAAGAACACTGTACCAGGAATGGGTTTTATCTAATTAAGTTGTTGGCCAAAGGAACCCCATGGGAAACCCAAAATAACTTGGGCTATTATTACCTATTGGTTGTTCTCCACAAATTGACAGTGAGGCCCCATTGCTTGAAGACAACACCTATATAACTCATTTCACACAGAGAGGTTGAGTTGGTGAGTACAAAGAATCTTCACCCACCATGACTAGTGTTCATAGGACTGGAAGATAGTTTGTGTTATACCAAAGGAGGAAGATAAATCACAACCCAGTTACAAAGCCTTCAATATACAAGGGTGAACTCCCCACAAGATATACTAGTGCAAGAGAGTACACGGCTTGTGGGGGGAACCAACCACTATCCTCTTGGGTTTATGGCCCATTCCATGAGATGGGGACCCATCCCCAACACTGTTTGCCTAGCCAAGAACCTGAGGCTAGATAAGCCAAGGACCATGAAGAAAACCAAATACTACTGTTCTGCTAAAGGAGTGCAGCAATAAAATGGCTCCTAGTGACATCCTTCTATACTCATAGATCAGTCTCTTGCTCAACAATCATTAAAGAAGTTTCCTACCACCATAGATAGGGACAAATACAGAAACCCACAGCCAGACAATGCACAGAGAATGAAAGACCTTGCAATATTTAGCTTTAAACCTGATGTCTCTATCAAGTCCCTTCCCTCGGGGTTCAGGAAACCCTGATGAAGAAGAGGCAGAAAGATCATAAGAGCCAGAGAAGATGGAGGACACCAAGAAAGCAAGGCCCTTTAAACAAAGCAGTACTGATACAATGTGATTTCACTGGGACATGGGCAACATGCACAGGGCCCACACAGGCCAGGGTGAGACGGGTTCCAGGGCTAAGAGATGGACATAGCTACCTACCCCTAACTTGGATGCTATCTTCAATTGATGACTTCTCAAAAGGGAAGTTAGTGTTCTCCAGTGGAATCTCACTGGAGATTCGAGCCACTCTTAAAGACAGGCCTTTGACCCCGCCATAGATGGCCAACACAAAATGGATTCAAAACCCATCTCTGCAGGTTCTTTATTTTGTCAGGTCTCATAATGTTTTGCCATAAGACATTTGTCAAAATGTTTTAACCTCACTGAATTTTCTGTTTTAACTTACAGGTCCTTTGCATATATATTATAGGTTCCAGTTTTGTTTTCTTGTAGGATTTCTGTGTCTCTGTGTGGGGTTATGTGGGTGTGTGTGCAAGTGCATGCTTTTTCTTTGGCTCATTTTCTTCTATTTGCTTGTTTTGTCCTATCTCAGCTTGTCTGGCTTTGTTTTATCTTATTATTCTCTAGATTCCTGTTTATTTTCTAACAAGAGACAAAAGGGGTGTGTGTGTGTGTGTGTGTGTGTGTGTGTATGTGTTTGGATGGGAGGAGTTGGGGGAGAGGACACCATAATCAGAACATATTTTGTGGGGAAAAATCTCTATATACAACCTTGTCCAAGCTGACAAACAAAGTCATGCTGTTATGTTGCTATATGCTTATTTTCAATAACTGTTACACAGTACCTGAGGAAATCAACGTGATAGAATGAGGTTTATGTGGGCTTATCATTTCTGAGGTTTTCGAATGTGATCATTGTATCAGTCACCTTTTCTCGTGCTATGACCAAACTTATAAGAAGGCAGCTTACAGAAAGAAGGGTTTACTTTGGCTCACAGGTTGATGGAATGCAGCCCATCATGGTGGGGAAGGTAAGACAGTAGTAATGAATGTATCCAGTGAGAGCAATGTGAGACAGCTGGTTACATTTTATCCAAAGCTAGGAAGCTGAGAGCAATGAGTATGTTCTCAGCTTACCCTCTCCCTTTAGTCAAGGACTCCCATCAACGCCATAGTGCCACCCAAGTTTAGGGTGGGTCTTTTCACCTCAATTAACTCAGTCTAGAAACTCCTTTATAGAAACACCCACAGCTTGTCTTCTAGGTGATTCCACATTCTACATCCTGTCAAGCTGACCATCAACAAACCGTCCTATTTATTATCAGTGTTGCCTGTAGAGGTCCAGTAGATCATGGAGGGAGCCCATGGTAGAAGAAACTGCGTATGTCATAGTATCAGGAGCAAAAGAAGGAAGGTTATCTATTCTTTAAGGGTTTGTATCCTTAAATACAAGACTTTGTGTCTCAGAGCCCCATCTACCTATTAAAGGTTCCATCACTCCCAGTTGCACACCAGCTTGGCCATCAGGCCTTCAACACTGGACATCAGTCAGTTTTCATCTTTCATGAAAACTACAGGAAGAGTGACACTTGTTATTGTCTTTTGAAATAAAGGTCTTCTTTTTTAAGGGGTGGGAGATGCCCATTGGGTGCTGATACAGCCTCTGGAGCAAATGAAAAATGGGGTGGCCATGATGTTAGAGCTTACATCAGCACCAAGAACAGTCTGGAGTCCTTTCTCTTTGAGGGCTATAGACTGATGGAGAACATCTGACAAATTATTAGTCAACTGGGGGGGGGGGGCTTCCTGAAATGGGAGCCCCAGAATCTTCAGGAAGGAGAAGTTTCTGAATCCAGATAATATGAGACTATAGAATGAACTTTGCTGAGAGGTACCCAGAGGGGAGCCAAGGAACATTTGGAAGTTCTCTGCCCTGCCCTATAGGCTAGGGTCTGTCTGTGTGTGTGTGTGTGGGGCTAGCTAAGTCTCTCTTTTGCAGAAGGAATTAATAGGCTTACATTTCAAAAAGGAAGACTAAAAAAGAGTGGAGCGGGATTGGAGAGATGGCTCAGTGGTTACGATGCTTGCTGTACTTGCAGAGCACCCAAGTTCTGTTCTCAGCATCCACTCTGGCCAACACACAACCTCTAACTACAGCTCCAGACTTACTCAGGCTTCTGCAAGCACCTGCATACACATGTACAGCCCATATCCAGATACACACGCATACATATGTAACACAGTAAATGCATAAATCTTTTAAAAGATTGGAGAGGTGGGGGTGGGGGGGGGTCACCTCTAAAGGGTTCTGAGGGACAGCCCAACTTGAAAGGTAGACAGGCTCCCATGAAAATGAGAATTTCAGAGGCAACTGGGTAGAAAATGAGCACCCTATGAAAAGCTTTCCAGTGTTGCTCTTTCATCTGGTTGCCTTCCTCTGCACTGTCCTGACCTTCAGCATGGGAAAGAGAATTTCGAGAGACTTGGGTTTTCACACATCTGAGAAACTGCTCACAACCCAGGCTTAGGGTTGGGCGTGGCCACTGATCAAGCCCAACTGATCCTGTCCCACAAGGTCAGAGCCACAAGGAAAGGCCAAGAAGGCCATTTGGGGACAGGATACAAACAAAACAGTAACTTCCCCCTGCTTGCTGTTTAAACATCTTTTCATGCACCAGGGGTTTCTATGTAAATAATGAGGTGCTAATCCTGTGAGTCTAGTCCCCAGCCCCTTAGCTCCTCAGGAGGTGATCCTATGACAACTGACATTCCCCATTCCTCCCTTTCAACTTCAGCTCCCCTTAGGGCTTGGAAGGGAGTCCTGAAACCTGCCTGGGCTCCAGATTAATTCACTGTGGATCCCAAGGACCCCACACTTTCCTCTGCCTTCTGTGAATTTTTTGTATTTCCCAGGTTCCTTAGAAGAAACTTACCTTCTACTTTCAGGAGGTTCCCATCCCTTCATCCATACTCATCTTAAAGTTTATCTGCTTGATAGATGGATATGACATTCATTTCCCATACTCACCCAAAGCAGCTTGCTCTGGTGAGCACCCCAGCAAGCAGAGCTGGCTAGGCTATGAGTACACACAGTACAACCACACTCCTGGGCTCTTTAGGGCCCCATGGATCCAAGCAAGAGCCACACAAGTGCCACAAGACACTGTGGACCTAGACAGTTCAGAGCATGGGGGTCTGCTGGTGGCATATGCCTCAAGTCCTCACTGAGAAAAGGGCACTCACTGTTCCTGTGCTTTCTTTTGGTTTTATATTGGCATTTGTAGTCAATATTTATAGATCCTAGCAGTGTACCTGTATTTGAGACAGTGTCTCCCATAGCACAGGGCAATCTAGAACATGAAATATGGCCAAGGATAAGCTTGACCTTCTAAACATCCAGCTGCCACCTTCTGAGAGCTGGACTTGCAAGTACACACCACCATGCCTGGTTTATGAAGAGCTGGAGATGGAGCTGGGCCTTCCAGCATACTGGGCGAGTGTTCCACCTGCTGAGCTACATCCCTGTCCTTGGTGTTTTCTGAGTGACTTCCTCCTGCCTCTTGCAATTTGGAAAAACATTTCAGGACTTGATCATCTGAGTCTCTGAACTCAACACCCACAAGGTGGGGGCTCTTAAGCTTGGGATTTGATTGTCTTTGCATTTACTTTGGATGGGCCAGGGGACTGAGGAGGGAACCATCTGTCTCTGCAATGGGCTTTTTAAAATGTTCCCACTCGGGAGCAGCCAGTTCCACTGCAGAAAGTTCATTAACACGCCCATTAGTGTTTTCTGATTCACA
This sequence comes from Mus caroli, assembly GCF_978045245.1. Lineage (NCBI taxonomy): Eukaryota > Metazoa > Chordata > Mammalia > Rodentia > Muridae > Mus > Mus caroli. Next base: position 122,383,482 of record NW_028227256.1, read on the forward strand.
GCTGCTGGAGCCAGTGGGCAAGTGGGAGCTGCCACTGGGAGAGCAATCAGCTCCGGCTAATGCATATGTTAATAATGCTGATGCCACCAGAGCATTTGGTGCACCTCAAAGAAAGGCAGTAAAATATCAGTGTGGGCTCCCCCCCAACACTTACAAAAAGAGTAGGGGGAGCAACAAATGTAAAACTGTCCACTCGAAACATTTATAGTCAATATTTATAGATCATAGCAGTGTGCAGGTGACGGCGCAAGCTGCCTGCCACGCTACAGCCTGAGCCTTCCTGATTCAGTGAGTCTATAGCAAAGCCATCCAGTGATTGGAAGTTCTGTTTTGAAAGGCCTTTTGGTTAATCCGAGCTTTCTTCCTCATAGACTCTCAGTTTCTTGGGAGCTTCGGGGAATTGTCCCTTGTATTTGGTGGCCCGAGGAGGATCTACACAACTGAGACAACCTTACGGGTCTCCTTAGAGAACCTGGTGGGGGCAACAGCAAAATGGCTCATGAGGCAAAGGCACCTGCAGCCAGGCGCCTGATGACTGGAGTTCAATCCCTTGGATGAGACAGAAGGCAAGAACCGACTCATGTGATTAGTACTCTGACCACATGTATGTCCTGGCATGCACACATCAAACCAAAAATATTTTAATGTAATATTAAAAAAAAGCAAAGAAATCTTGCCAAGTGTGTCATTAAACAATTTTCGCAAATTCAACACCTGCCTTCCTGGACAGACATCAGCCAGGTTGTTTCCATAGCAAAGCTGCTAGCCCCAGGAGTTGACTTGGCAAGCGTCACAGACTGTATTGAAACCACAAGGTGTGAGCCTTCAAACTCATAACTGAAGACATTAATCTGGAGGGATTTGTTCGGACATTTCCTGCAGGGCGAGCAGGGTGCTGGGCCTTGGAATGAATGCTTGATGTATTTCAGCCTTTGCCTGGTTTCAACCGCCTAGTGACAAGATTTCCATAGCTCCAGGAAGCAGCGCGTAGTTACATTCTTTACACTCTTATCCACAAGCTAATGTCCCATCCTAGTACTATGAACTGGTTGCAATGAAAACTGGGATTTTTCAAGTTTGGACAACCCTTGAACTGTGTTAAGGAAAACCATGCATTGAATTCGCATTCCTGGTAGGCACCATTAATAAATAGACTGAGTGCTCTCTCCCCAACGCAAGCTACTTTTCGTAAAACTCTTGTGGCATGGATAGTATCTAACAGTTCAGTTCGGGGGCTGGTGCTGTGAGTTAGGTGACAGAGTATATGCCAGGCATCCACAAAGTCCCGGGTTTGATCCCTTGTGCTTCGGAGCCAGGTGTGCTGGTAATTCATGCATTTAATCCCAGCACTCTCAAGTAGAGGAAGGAAGGAAGACGTTCAAAGTCATTCCCATCTAAATAGCCAGGACAGCCTGGGCTACATGAAACCCTGTATCAAGAAAGAATGTTTTTTTGTTTGTTTGTTTGTTTGTTTGTTTGTTTGTTTTTATTTAGGGGAAACTGGGATGGCCCAAGACAACTTCTTTTGCATATGTATGGAGGGCTCACAAGTGTGTACAGGTGCATATGTGCATGACACAAGGCGCTGATGTTTGCCTCAGGGCTTTGTCCTTTGTCTTGATTGTTCTCCACCTTGTGTTCTGAGGTAGGACAAGGTCTCTGGTTGAGCCTATTGTTCACTTTCTTTCCCTGACTAGTCTTAGCTAGCCAGCTTGTTCTGGGGACCCCTCCATCTCCTCTACAGCTTGAGATTACTAGTGGGTTGCCAAACCTACCTAGACTTTTAAGTAGATTCTAATATCGGAACTTCTGTCGTCATGTCATGTTTGTGTAGGAAGTGCTTTTCCCACTGAGCCATGGCCCAGAGCAACTCTAATCCACAAAAAGCACTGCATTGTTTCCTCAAGGGAAAATCGAATGAATAGCAAACAAGTAGTTTAAAGTGTTCTTACTTCTTACGTCTCTATCTATCCATGGTGTACGTGTTTGTACATGTGCACACTCATGAATACCTTGGCACATGTCCAGAAGTCCGAAGACCACTTGTGGGAGTCGGTTCTCTCCTTCTGCCATAGAGGTTCTGGAGATTGAACTCAGGTCAGCAGCAAGTACCATCACCTGTTCAGCCATCTTGCTATCCCAAGAAGTTTACAAAACTGTTTCCCCTCCAAGCTAGCATGGGCAAAAGGGTTAAGATCCTTTGGAAAGGTCTAATGTTTTATATCATTTTGTCTTGAATTCATAGTATAATGTGCAAAAACAGTGTGGTCATCTCTGCTTTTCACATGTGTTTGTGTTGAACAAATATTAAAGAGTTATCTTTTACTGGTCAAACTTTCACAGGGACGGGAAATAAAGACTAGATTATCCTGAATGCCAAGAGAACTAGACTCAAAACTATTCTCTAAAGTTGAGCTTTCTGTGGTAATGCACCTGGGATATCTACCCAGGGCTTGAATTTGTGTATAGTTACAATGTGCAGTCACATCATATTCCAGGCTACAGAACTAAGAGAGGGAGAAGACCAAGAGAAGGAGTGTGGGCAATTATAACTGAAGAGTGTCAGTGCTCAAAAATGCAGGCAATGGGGGGGCCACAGTGACAGCTCAGTTAGTAGAGAGTGAGAATCCATGTAAAACACCAGGCATGGTGGCATGCACTTAAAGACCCAGTGCTGTAGATATGGAGACAGGCTCACCAGTCAGCATAGCATATTGGATAAGTTCCAGGCCACTGAGAGACAGAGTAGATGGTAGATGACAACTAAGGAACAAACACTTGAGTTTGACCTGTGGACTTTATACAAACTCACACCCACATGCACTTGCATGTAGATGAACACACACACACACACACACACACACACACACACACACACACACTCAGGCAATGGCTATCCATCTATGGTTTAAAGATCTTTGGAGACTGGCCCAGCCCCTTTTGTAACAGGAGGATGCTCTTCCACTTATCCTTCCTCCTTCCTCTGCAGAAGGAAGAGCTCTTCACCTGCTGACAGGGCAACATGACCAGAAATTACTTTTTGATGTTTCCAATTTTCAGAAATGAAAGTCTAATTGAGTCAGTTTCCCCCTTTCCTTTTCCTCCCTCCCCTCCACCCCCTAATCTCTCTCACCTTTGATCTCTTTCAAATTCATGCCTCCTTGTGCTTTAACTGTTTATATATATATGTGTGTATGTGTGTGTGTGTGTGTGTGTGTGTGTGTGTGTATTCTTTAGAATACAAATACAATCTACTCAGTCAATACAATGTTACTTTTATGTATAGTATTTGGGGCCAACCACTTGATATTGGATGACCGGTTACAGGACACTTCCCTGGGCAAGACAATTTTCTCCTGCTCTCAGAACTCTTTAGTTTCCCGTAGTTCTTGTCTAGTGTCTGGGTCCTGTGAAATTTCCCATTCTGTGTCAATATACCTGTGGCTGTTCTTGTTGGGGTTTGGTTTAGGTGGCTGGTGAAATTTCAAGGATACAGCTTTCCTGACATTTCTAGATGAAATGTCAGTGTTCATCATGTTCCTCTGGCCCTTACAATCTTTCCATCTTCCCTTTACAGATGTTCCCTGAACCCTAAGTGCAGGGGTGGTGTTAGAGATGTGCAAGGATCAGCTGGGTATGAGCACCACATAATCACATGCTCTCCACATTTTGATCAGTTGCGTTTCTCTGTATTGGGCTGTCTATTGCAAAGCAAAGTTTCTTTGTTGAGGATGAGAGCTATACTTACCTATGGATAAAACAATAAATATTTAGAATGTATTTAAGAATTATATTGGTTTAATAAAGTGTCAGTGGTGGGTTCTTGTTCAAGATTTATGACCTCATTAGCCCCTATATCAGCTTGGTTTCCACTGACTTCTCTCCTGTTGAACAGATCATAATTAGAGAGATGTTGACTAACACCTTACTGTTATCTTACCTTACTTGTCGTTATTGTAATTCATAGGCATTATAGTGATATAGGACTACCAGCTTCTCTCTCCCTTAGAAGTTTGCATGGCACCTTCTGGAACCATGAGATATAGACCTCAAGAGGAGGCTAACTGGTCATATCCATCTCAGAGCATCCTGGTAGTGTGTCTGAAGTGCATAGTGTCTTCATTAATAAGGACTTACCTTCAATCCCTGGGAGGCAACCAAGGCCAAAAACAATAACCTAAAATGTTTTAGGAATTTCTTGGACTCCCCTCATGGCCAGAAATTTTATTTCAGTTGCTGTCACTGCATGAGAAACTACTCCAACATTTAATGGCTTAAAAACAAACAACAAACAGGTAATTCACTTTCTAGTGGTATCCAGAAATCAAGGCAGGGCTCACTGGGAATGCCTTGCCCTTCTTCTTCTGAGCTATTTGGGATCTTAACCAGGAATAATAGAGGCTGCAATTTGATTTGAGGGCTACAGTTATATGGAGGTTCCACCAATGACATGTTTGGAACACTTAGTGGTGAATGGATGGAATAGGGGAGCTGAGATTAGCTACTGTGAGGCTTCCATGATGTGTGGTGAATTCAGGGAGTCAGGCTTAGTAGTCCTTATTTAGTACTCAGGGGTCCCTGAGTGCTAATATCTCAGTTTTAGAAGCTGTGTCGTCTTTACCATCTGACCAAAAGACCACAAAGTCACTCTCACCATCACTATTGCCACCATTGGTCCCAAGCCTGACCACACAGAGGACTAGCTCTCACCTTCAGTTGAGGTGTGACAAAGTTGCCTTGCAGAACAGAATGTGGGAGAGATCTTGCAACAACTTTTGGAAAATACGCTTAGCCTCATGTAGAAAGACAAAAACAAGCAAAAAAGACCTGGTGGGGAATTTGGTTATTTTTTGCTCTGACTTCCCGCAGCGTCTGTGCCCTATTAGTCAAGTGAACTTATTTAAAACCCATCAAATAAGACCTCTGGGGTTGTGTTAGTTAAAGGCACAGTGACTGGGAGACTTTCACTATTCCAGTGACTGTAGTTAGTTGGTCTATATACAGTCATGGAGACTGTCTGCAACATCCTGGAAGTGGACTTTCTAGTAAGTGTCCCTGACTGTGTCCCCTTGCCCCTTGGTTACTACACAGTTACCTGGTAACAATGGTTCTTCCACACCTGCTACTGAGCAAAGAGACCCAGCGCCCCTCCCCCTTCAGCCCACCTCAAGTCTCCCATGGATCACGGGGGACGGAGATACATAATGCGATTTTAATTGTCACATTGTAGCAAATCCTTATTTCCACGTGCATATCTTCTAGGCAGAGATTGTAGTTTCAATTAATTTTGCATATCTGATAAAAATTTCATATCCTTTAAGCTAATTTCATTTGAACTAATAGGCAGAGTGCTCCCCTCTGAATTCCAACTTTGGATGTCTTATCCTGAAATCTCCCAAGTACATAGGTACATCAAAGACTCAGGACTGTGTGCAAAAGTGGCCTTGAGAGGTGTCCTTTAGTTCTGGGTAGAAGTCATCTGAGCAGCCTTTCTTTCTGCTTTGCTCACTTCAAGAACATTCTTGAGTTCCTATTTACCTTTATAATTTGTCAGTTCAAAGAAAAAAGTTTTTCTGACTGTGACATGGTTTCAGTGACTTTCTTCTCGGGTACAAATGAAAAGAAATGTCCTAAGGGAGGAAAAGGCTATTTTTGACTCAAGGTCTGAGGGGATACATCTCCATAATGGCTGCAAGAGCAACTGTAAGGCCTCAGAGAACATTGCATCTGTGGTAAGGAAGCCATACTGAACGCTGGTACTCAGCCCTCTCGTGAGATGCTGCTGCCCTCATCCAGTGTGGGTGTTCTCCCTTTAGTTAGTCACCTCTGGAAAAAATCCTCACAGACACACCCAAGATGTGTCTCATCAGTGCCTTAAACTTTTCTTAAACGAGTCAAGTTGTCAATGAAAACAGTCAGGCATTCATGAAGATGAGAAGTGTTCTTCCCTTAGGGTAATTGTTTGCTTTCCTCCTTACTGCTAAGGGACATGGGCGGTTCTGGCTCAGTGATGAGTCTGTTTCATTAAAACATGTGGGAAGGCAGGGAAGTCATTGTAATTAATATGTGGGAGAAAAGGACAGATGTACCTTAATTTTATTTCTTAGAACCACCCCCCTCGGGGTGCTGCCTGGGTTTAAAATTAATCTGAAGTGCAAATATAACTTTGCAGATACTCAGCTACTCTCATTTCCCTTTTTTAAAAAATGTGGTATAACTAAACAACACATTTGTTCTGGTACAGAGTTTGGTTAAACTTGAAGCTATCAAGGCCCAGAAACTCTAATGCCAAAATTCAGTAAAGTAGCATTTGTACTAGCCAGTTTTTTTGTTTCATTTGTGGTATATCCTAGTTATGAAGTTTATTTCTTATGAGATTAAGAAGAGAAATTTTAGTGGACTGGAAAGCTGGCTTAGTGGTTAAAAGCATTTTCTTCAATTGGAGAAGATCCAGGTTTGATTCTCAGCACCTATATGGTAGTTCATAACCATCTGTATTCCCAGACGAATTTTAAGTCCTCTTCTGGCCTTCACAGGCTCCAGGCACAGACATGCATGCTGGCAAAATACCAATATACATAAAATGTAAAGCATTATTTTTTTTAAAGAAGAGAAATTTAGGAGCAGCCAGCTGGCTCAGAAGGTGAAGTGCATGTCACAAAGTCTAATGACTTGATCCCTGGGACCCACATAGTTGAAGAGGAGAGTAGATTCTTTCAAGTTGTCCTCTGACCTTCACACATCCCATGTACATGCATACAGATGCACTCCCATCTCTCTCTCTCTCTCTCATACACACACACACACACACACACACACACACACACACACACACACAGAGAGAGAGAGAGAGAGAGAGAGAGAGAGAGAGAGAGAGAGAGAGAGAGAGAGTAAAAATTTGAAAAAAAGATGAGATGCTTAATTAAGAAAGAAGAATAAGAAGGAACGTTTTGGGCAGGAGGGATAGAACAGATGAAGTTCAAGATTCATGTGTGTGCACATACATGATCACGTATGTGGATGATGGAAACACTCCCAGAAGACTAATCCTGGAATACTAACCCAGAGTGCCACTGCTTGAGGATATGATATCACAGAAGCACTCCACCCTGTTCCCACACTGGGAGATAAAAAGTGGAAGGGCATCTGGTCCAATGAAGTGTGGTATTTAGATTTAAGGCTGTGTAAGTGGGGCCAGGGAGATAGCCAGCCTTGTAGGTTCATTTGTGATACAGTAAAGGGTTTGCCTTGCTGCTGTGAAGATCTTGAATTTAATCCCCAGGATTCACATAAAGAAAGCTGGGTGTAGTCCTGTGCACTTTTATTTTGTCTTTTTTTTTTTCCAGAGCTGAGGACCGAACCCAGGGCCTTGCGCTTGCTAGGCAAGCGCTCTACCACTGAGCTAAATCCCCAACCCCCCTGTGCACTTTTAATGCTACTGCTGGGGAGGAAGAGACAGGAGGATTGCTAGATTTGCTGGCCAGCCTGCCTAGTCTATCTGATAAGTTCCAGGCTATGGAGGGACTTTGTGCCCCATCCTCCCAAAAGGATAGAAGACTTGGTCTTAATGATCAATATCCTAGCTTGTACTCCACCCTTCATACATACATGCAAACACACCTGTCCCTGAATATCCACCCACACATGAACAAACCTTGTGAAATGGCTTTGTGACTATAGGGTCAGATGTTCAGGAATTGGCTGAGAAAGTCAAGAGATGTAGAAAGTGAAATCTGTTTGATGCTGATACCTAACTTCTAGTGCCTTTGACTCTGTTGTCAGCACAGCAAGAAGTGAGAGGGAAGGGCCTGTCTTTTAGGGAAGGACTCATATCAACCACCTGGAGAGACAGGCCTAGAACCAGAGTATCCACTGGATATTTATAATGAGAATGTAGAGCTAGAAGCATCCTTTACAGAGACCCCAGTGTTTGCATCCACAGACCCTCCTCTTCACAGTGGATAAGCATATTGCTGGGAGAGCACTCTGCCTACATCCAGCTTGGGACATTATCAATCAGACTGCTCAACGCACTCATGCCCAGGATCCCGTGTGAATACAGCCTCCCAGTTCATTCAGGCGAATGAGGGTTTTCTGGGTCACGTGAAATGTTCATGGCCCAGTGGTAGCTAATTTATAGTTCAACAGCGTTCCAAAGTGCTGGTGTCATTTCCCATTCCTAGTAGCCGTGAGTGAGCAACTAGATGGTACTTGGTCATTAGGGACAGGCTCTGGAATCACTTTTTAGAGACAAACCTCTGGGCTTCTAGATTGAGTTCAGTGAGGGAGGAATTCCCTCCCTAAGTGTGGATGACACTGTTCCATGGACTGGGGTCTAGACTGAAAGGAAAAGAAGAAGTGAGCTGATCCCCAGCATTCAACCCTCTCTGCTTCCTGACTCTGCCCATGTGACCAGCTGCCTCTAGATCCTGCTGTGGTAACTCCCACCATGATGGACTCTAACCTTGAAGAGTGACCATAAGTAAACCCTCCTTTCCTTAAGTTGCTTAAAAGTTGCTTGAGCTGGGATAAAAGTCGTGCATTTTATCCCAGCAACGAGACAAGTAACTAATAAATTTGTCCAGATCCTTTTTGTCTACAACAATCTTAAAATCTAAAAATGCTCTTGTATTGTTGGTTCTCTCTCTCTCTCTTTCTCTCTCTCTCTCTGTGTGTGTGTGTGTGTGTGTGTGGTCTGTGTGAAAATGTAAGTGTATGTGTCTTGCATCCTAAACAGATACTAAAATTTTTATCTGAGGCTGTCAAGGGGATGCAGGGCAGTACAGAACTGACTTTGCTTGGTCTCATCTAGTATTTCTCTCTCATCCCTCTGGGCAGAGAAATTGGCACAGAGTGAATGTTCCCTAAATATTTAATAGTCGTGAATTGAAACAGTTGTTCAGATCATTTAAATCCCTCCCCTGTCTCCTGCCCAAGCCGAAGCCACCCTGGCTCTGGGTTCATGGTGCTTTAGGTCCTGAGTAATCTGTATAATCATGTCAGCGTTTAGCTTTTCTCTGGAGGGAGGAAAGAAGAGAAGAGAGGGGGTGAGAGAGGGAAGTGAAAGAAGAGAGAGAAAAGAGAGGATGTGTGTGTGTATGTGTGTGTGTGACATGTATGTATGGCATGTGTATCGTGTGTGTGCGATATATTCATATTTTGCTTGTGAGTAGGTGTGTTTATAGGATGTGTGCACATTCATGTGTGTTCATGGGCCTATGTAAGTGTGATCACAAGCATTCCACATTCCACACATGGGGTCAAAAGCCACATTTAGGTGTTATCCTCCTACCATGAGTCAGGAGCTCTCTTTTCATAGAGAGGGGTCTTTAAAGGTAAAGTCATTTTTGTTCTAAAACCTGACACTTGTGTCCTCTGGGAGAGCAGTGTCACCATTCTGACATTTAAGTTCCCCTGAGTTGCCACCCTCTGCCTGGGAAGTTGCATTCGGTGCAGCCCATGACCAGTCTGACCTCTGTGGGTCAGGTGATTCCTTGGCCATTCAGAGCTGAACTGCCTTGTCTTTTGCCCTGTAAATATCAGGTTTGTCTGGGTGGGTGGTTACACTTGCAGTTAATCTGCACACCAGGCAAGCGTACTCTCTAGTGGGAGGGAAGTTTCTTTTCTTTCTATGGAGCTGCCACTGCAGTTTGCTGATCTGGATCCCTGGGGCATGAGGTGAAAGAAGAGAGACAACCACCATCACCACCAGCATCCCCATCTTCCAAAGTGACGCAAAGTGCAGCTTTTGATGGTTGTAGCTTCAAGTCTTTTCCTTTATGCAATCTTCTAATTTCTGTCTGTCTATCTATCTATCTATCTATCTATCTATCTATCTATCTATCTATCTGTCTATCTGTCTATCTGTCTATCTGTCTATCTGTCTATCTGTCTATCTGTCTATCTGTCTATCTGTCTATCTGTCTATCTGTCTATCTGTCTATCTGTCTATCTGTCTATCTGTCTATCTGTCTATCTGTCTATCTGTCTATCTATCTATCTATCTATCTATCTATCTATCTATCTATCTATCTATCTATCCATCCATGCATTTATTTTGGAGCAGACTGGTTTTGAACTTACTATATAGTCAAATATGGCTTTGAACCTCTGAACCTCCCAACTTTCACTCTTAATTGCTAGAATTACAGACTTATACCATGCCACATGGGTTTTCATGGCAACAGAGAAATAACCCAAGGCTTCATAATCACTAAGTGAGAATCCTACTCAGAGAGCTGCACCCCAGCCCATATTTTAATGAACTGATTCATTATGAGTTGGGAGCACAGGAAGCCAGTTTGGTATTCAGAAGTAGGTGACTCCATTGTAGCCAGGTCCTTATGGTATACAGTCTTCTCCTGTGAGCAGAGGCAACTTCTTGGGACTCTGTACACAAAGACCTCGGGCTTTAGCACCAGCCTAGCCACTCCAGTTTCTCCACGGGACTCCAGGGTCCCTGGCCTTGTCACTGATGAACTTGCTTGGGAACATTAATCACAGCTGTGCTCATGAACCCCTTTCTGCTTTAATTGTTTTCAGAGAAGAAGAAACCAATAGTGGAGTTGCTGGTAGGAACTCCTTTTAGGGAGCTTCGGGAAACCCAGGGCTTGTCAAGCATCTCTAGCCCAGCCCCCAGCAGAGCCTGTTCCCCTCAAGCTGTGCAAGGGAGCCTTGCTTGCTTTCCATCTTCTCCAGTGCAGCTCACAGAAGAACATCTGGGTGTTTGAGAATAATTGCATGAGGCAGGAACAACAGGTCTGGCTTAATGAAAAAAACCCAGCTTATTGCCTTTATTCCAAGTGTATTTAAATCGCTACCAAGCTCTGTTGACTGGGTTGAGTGCAAGTTGCTCAGTTGCCTTAGCTTTCTCTATGTGGATTCCCCTCCTTTTCTCTCTCTCTTGTGGATGTTACGGGTGCTTTCTTCTTCCTCATTGAGTTAGCTCTCTGGGAATCTAACAAATATCTGAGATAAACAAGTAACAGAGAATAAAAGTTTATTTGGGGGTTTCTGGCCAGTGAGTGATTGCTTTGGTCCAATGGTGGCACAGAACACCATGGCAGGAACATGTGGGAGAGGAAGACCATTTACTTCATGGTCAGGAAGGTGCCCAAGAGACCGCTGGGTTAGATTCCTGTGCTAGCACTCCAGGCTGGAGACAAAGGATTTAATACAGAAGTCCCTGAGGGAAGATATCCAGATCCAAATACCCCATTGCTTATTTTTCTTTGTGCCTACCTCTCTATTTCCTAAAGCCTGTGCCCTAGCTCCATTATCTGTCAACTTGACACAGCCTACAATCAACTGATAGGGGCAGGCAAGGATCTCAATTAAGAAATTTCCTTTGTCAGGTTGGTTTGCACACATGTCTATAAGGGATTGTCTTGATTATAACTGACACAGGAAGGAGTCAACTCACTGTGGGTGGTACCATTTTCTGGGCAGGCTACCCTGGGCTATAAAAGAAATCTAGCTAAGTGTGTGGTTCCTACCCTCCTTGGGTTCCTTCTTTGCTTTAATTAATGCCAGACTGTGACCTAGAAGGTAAACTGAAATCAACTCTGACCTGGAGATATAAGCTAAAAATAAAATCCCTTGGGCAGACATGTTGGTTTATGACTTTCTTTGTTCTGTTTCTATAAAATGTCTTGGAACAATACCACATCAGAACACAGAGTTTTGAGTAACCCCCAGTCTGTGTTCCTGGGCCATGGTCATTCAGATTTGGCTCCAAAGTAAACTATCTTATATTCCCTTTGAGGTAAAAGTTATATTCTTGTGTTAATACTACCCATAACATTGATATATCTGCTAAGGGAAACAGGCCACTAGAGCTTTAGTGTGTTTCTCAGCAAGGGTTCCATGGGAGCCAGTGAGAGCCTGCCAGAGGCTGCTAGATTCTGGGTTTGCTGATTTTGCCAGAGCCCCATCTTTCCTCCTAATAGGTGGCTTGGCTTTTTCATATCCCAACTGCAAACCCTCTTATTCATCTTACCCAGTGTCTTGAATTCCTCATTTCAATCCTTGCATTCAAAGCCATTTATAAATGTCTTCAAGAGTTCTGGTAGGGAGCCCAATTCTAAAAAGGTAGCATGAAGTGAACATGTAAGAGTCTGTGTCGGGCCAGGGTTGTAAGAATCTTTGATCTATAATGCAGAAATAGCCTTAGATTGAAATCTCATCAGAATGAGGATAGCTGCCCCCTGGTGTTTATAAAAGGGTTTCTAATACCATTCCTGAAGCATGGCACCTGGGCTGAGCCAGGTACCCAGAATGGCTTTGGTGCCCGTAACTCTGCCCTACTGTCCTGGATTTGCTGAGTCAGTACAGCCAACCTAAGCTCTCAGTCCATTTATAACTGCCAGGTCCAAGGCTATGGCAAGTCAGGGTCACAGAAAGAAAGGGGCTGCCTCTCTGAGGGTTGACAGCCTGCCTGCCTGCCTGCACCTAGCCTCCTGCTCAAAAGCAGGACAGCACCAAGGTGGTGTTCTTCTCCGGGGCTGAGAATTCATTCTCCTAGCAGAATTTTCTGACCTTATCTTTAATTGGTATCGAGGCACTGGTATGCATACAGATTGGTTTAATGTGTCAATTATTAAAGACATTTATTTGCAGACATTCATTCGACCAGTTTTGGCTGAGTTTAACCTAAGCAGGCATTCAATTCTGCCTGGACTCTAGAATGATGCAGAGAACTTCCCCCATCTTTGGTGTGTGTGTGTGTGTGTGTGTCTGCATGTGTATCTCTGTGAATGTGTATCTCTGTGTGTGTCTGTGCATGTATCTGTGTGTCTGTCTTTGCATGTGTGTGTGTGTGTCTCTGTGTGTGTATGTATGTATGTATGTATGTGCCTGTGTGTTTGTGTGTGTGTGTATGTGTATGTCTGTCTGTATGCCTGTGCATATGTATCTGTGTGTGTCTATGCGTGTGTATGCACATTTGTGGAAGGTCACTTGTGTCTGTGTATTGGGGGACAGAGTTCAATGTCAGCTGTCTTCCTTGGTTGCTTCCCAGCTTACTTTTTATGTTATTATTTTACATCTATGGGTGTTTTGACTTCATGTGTGCCTGTGTACCATATCCCTGCCTTGTGCCTAATGAGGCCAGAAGAAGGTCTCCTGGCACTGGTGTTTCAGGTAGTTGTTGCATGTGGACATTGGGAATTGAACTCAGTTCCTCTGGAAGAACAGCAGTATCTCTAAATATCTGAGCATCTTTACTGTCCCTATACCCATCTTGCTTTTTGAGACAGGGTCTCTCATTGAACTTGGCACTCACTCATTGTTTAGACTGCCTGGCCAGCAAGTCCAACTGTGTCTGCCCCTGCTAGTGCTATGATTTCAGGCACACACCATGTCATCAGCTTCTTTTACATTCTTCTAGGGATCAATGTCAGGTCTTCATGCTTATATGACAAGCACATTTCAATATAGCTTATGTCAGAGACATTTATACCATGGCATCCCTTCAACTGAGAAAGCCCCCCTTACTTAAAAACTGAGAACATGAGTGATATAGATTAGACTTGGTCAAAATGTCACAGACTGAAACATAGCCATGTGTGGCCAAAACTGAAAAGCCACTAAGGTCATGCAATAAAAGGGCAAGAAGCCTGAGTTGTGTCTAGATCATGTTAGTGACTGGTGAAAGCAGATTATGTGTGAGACATATCAGCTTTTCATCCAACCAAGAGCTTTTACAGACCTAACCTGTACCAGAAATAGAGAAAAACACTCCTGCAGGGTGGATATCCCTGACTTGATAGCATCATCGTAATTTTAATACGCTTCCAAGGGAGGTTTCAACTTAGTCTTAGAGATAAAACTTTTGAAAGGAATCTGTTTTTCCTTCATATGTCAAGATATATTTTTGCTAATCCATGATCAGAGGACATGGTGAGATGCTTGTTTTGATGTGTTGCTTGGGGACTGAGGATGGGCTACAGAGTATCATTTCATAGCACATCTGAAGCTAATGGCACTGGCTGAAAGTGGACGTTAAGGCTAGGGAGAAAACTCGTTCATATGGAATGGATACCCCACTTCTGGGCTTGCTTGGATGGTTGTCCCAGTGTGACTGTGTGTGCTGGTTGTTTTAACCATCACCATGACAATACTTAGAGTCACGTAGGGAAAGTTTCAATTGAGGAATTATCTAGATCAGGTTGACATGTAGGCCTGTCTTTGGAGAAATTTCTGCACTGTTAATTGATGTAGAAGGACATGCTCATTGTGGGCACCATCGTCTAGGCAAACAGTTTTAAGCTGTATGCAACTGGGAAAAGCTAGATGAAAGTAAGCAAGCATGACGCGAGTGTGCATTCATTTCTTTCTGCTCTTGATGTTCTCTGCAGATGTTGTGTGACCACCTGCCTCAGGCTTCAGTGACTTCCCCATGACAGTAGAGTATTACTTGGAATTGTAAGCCAAGTAAACTCCTCCTCATTTTTCTCAGAGTTTTGTATCACCGCAATAGAACACAGTTTATGTTGATTGTCAACCTGACAAGATCTAGTATCATCTAGATGACAAAGCTCTGAAGGAGTTCATAGCCTGGGTTCTTAAAGAGGGGCAACTGTCCTAAAGGCAGGTGGCATCGCTGTATGATGGGATCCTGAATGGAATTGGAGAAACCAAGCTTAGAGCCTGCGTTCATCTGCTTCACACTGCCAATGCCATGTGTTACCCCCTATGAGCAGAAAGTATCCCTTCCTCCCTTAAGCTGCCATTATCAGGTCTCAGGCATTTTCACCACAACAGCAAGAAAAGCTACGTGGTCACAAACCAAGCTTGGTAATCTCTGGTAAATAAAGGAGGAAGCTGTTTCCAATGGTCCTTTGTGTTCTCCCCCTTCCCATTCAATTAATTTACTTAATGTACATCCCAATTACAGCACCCTCCTCTTTTATTAAGCCCCTCATGTGACTCATCCCCCTCACCTCTGAGAGTTGGTAGCACTAATTACCAAAACACCCTGGCACCACAAGTCACTGCAATCGTCTCCCACCAAGGCCAGACAAAGTAACCCAGTTAGGAGAAGAGGATCCATAGGCAGGCAACAGTCAGAATAAGTCCCGCCCCTTTGCTCCCATTGTTCAGGACCTCCATGAAGACCAAGGTGCTATATATGTGCAGGGGGGCGAGGTCCAGCCTTTGTATGCTCTTTGGTTGGTGGTGCAATCTCTTGGAGTCCCCAATGGTCTAGGTTAGTTGACTGTATTGGTCTTCTTATGGAGTCCCTAGCTCCTATGGATTCCTCTTTCCCTAGACTTCCCAAGCTCCATCTGTTGCTTGGTTGTGGACCTCTGAATCTGTTTCAGTCAGCTGTTGGGTGGAGCTTCTCAGAGGACTGCTATGCTAGACTCCTGTCTTCAAGCATAGCAGAATATCATTAATAGTGTAAGTGATTGGTTCTTGTCCATGGAATGGATCTCAAGTTGGGTCAGTCATTGGTTAGCCATTACTTCAGTCTCTGCTCCATCTTTGTCCCTGTACTTGTAGGCAGGACAAATTTTGGGTCGAAGGTTTTGTGGGTGGGACTCCCTCCACTGGAAGTCTTGCCTGGCTATAGGAGGTGGCCTCTTCAGGCTCCATATCCCTCACTGCTATTTGTCTCAGTTAGAGTCACTTATAGACTCCCTGGAGCATCCCCCATGGAAGGTATCTGGCATGTCCTAGAGATCCCACCCCTACTGATTTCCCTTCACTCTCCCCAGACCATTTGGTGGTTTATCCAAAAACT
This sequence comes from Mus caroli, assembly GCF_978045245.1. Classification (NCBI taxonomy): domain Eukaryota; kingdom Metazoa; phylum Chordata; class Mammalia; order Rodentia; family Muridae; genus Mus; species Mus caroli. Next base: position 122,399,227 of record NW_028227256.1, read on the forward strand.
GGAAATAGTTCTACCTCAAGACCCAGCTATACCACTTGACATAAACCCAAAAGATGTTCTACCATCTCACAAAGACACTTCCTCTACTATGTTCATAGCAGCTTTATTCATAATAGCCAGAAACTTGAAACAAGCCAGATGTTTATTATCCAAAGAATGGATAAAGAAAATGTGGTTCATTTTCACAGTGGAATGCCACTAATCTATTAAAAACAAGGACATCATGAAATTTTAAGGCAAATGGATGGAACTAGAAAATATCAACCTAAGTAAGATAACCCAGACCTGAAAGGACATGCATGGTATGTATTCACTTATAAGTGGATATTAGCCATAAAGTACAGAATTCCCATGCTACAAACCACAGACCCAAAGAAGATAAATAACAAGGAAGGCCTAAGGGAGGATGCCTAACTCTCATTCAGAAGGGGAATGGAAGAATAAAATACTCATTGGAGGTGGAAGAAGGGAACTGGGTGGGGAAGGGGATGGGGAAGAGAAGAGGGGTGGATATCAGGTGTAGGGAAATCTTTAGTGTCACTTTTAGTACTTTGTCATTGAGATGCAAAGATATGCAAAAATCAGGACTGTGCCCTACTGACTTCTGCCTTGCCTACCTGGCATTTCTATGGGTGTGGGGGATCTAGACCCAGCAGTAAGTGCCATGTTACTGATCCACTGATTCATCTTTCCAGCCCCTCTATCAACTTTTCCAGATTTCCAATTAGTAGGGCTGCTAATTCACTTCTTAGTATGTCTTAAGACAGAAAGATTGTATTTAGGTCTAGATTTACATACAGGCATGCATACATACCTATCTTATATGTATATATACATTTATACCTTATATAAATGTATATATACATATAAGATATGTATATATAAGATATGTATATATATATGCCCTTAGTCTCTGAACCATTTTTCCATCTCCATACATTTATTTTTGAGATAGCGTCTCATGTAGCCCTCCTTGGCCTACTTATTGTTAGCCAAGGATAGCCTTGTACTTCTGATTCTCCTGTCTCCACTAACCAAGGGCTGGGAATGCACCAGTACATCTAGTTTATACAAGATGGGAACCAGGGCTTCAAATGTGATAGCTGCCTTTAAGGTTTCGATTGCTGTGATAAACCACCATGACAGAATGCTGCTTCGGGAGGCTTTATTTCAGCTTACAGTTCCATATCACAGTTCTTCATAGAAGGAAGTCAGGGCAGGAGCCTAGAATCAGCAACTGAAACAGAGCCATAGAGGAACACTGCTTCCTGGCTTGCTCACCACAACTTACACAGCCTGCTTTCTTATAGCATTAGGGACCACAGGTTCAGGATGGCACCACCCATAATGGGCTGGGCCCTCCCTCATAAACTACCAATCAAGAAAATGCACCACAGGCTTGCCCACAAGGCACTCTGGTGGGGACATTTTCTCAATGGAGTTTCCTTCTTCTAGAAGGACTCTGGCTTATGTCAACCTGGCATAAAACTAACCAGAACACTAGGTAAGCTCTCTGTTGACAAAGCCGCATCTCCAGCCTTATGAGTAGGATTTATATAGCACACTATGGTGATATCAGGTTACTAGGCCCGAGAACAAGGAGACACAAAGAAAGATATGCACTGTTGCATAGGGTACATCATGTGTATTTGTGTGGACTTTGTAGGTTTCTTTAAGCCTACAAAACCTGCTTTAAAACCTAGCCTGGGACATACTAGTTTTTGGAAACATTTTCCTAACCAAGCCAAATTTTGACTGCTGCCATCCTCTTACCACAACTTCCACTTTGTAGCAATCTGTGGTGTGTGAGTCTGCTTTATCCCTGTGTCTGAGTGGTCTGTGCACACAAGAAATAACACACACCATGTGATAAGATCAGGTCATGTCATTGGTCTCTGACTCTTAGTACTGTCCACCCTTGGCCAAGGCACTGGCTGTCATTATTTTTCTGGCTTGCTTCCAATGACATGCACCTCATATAGAAGTTCATGGCAGATTCCACAATCAGCTCTTACTAGAAAGCCTTGAAAGTCAGGTAAAAATATAGAGAAGTGATTTCATTGTCTGAATCACTCTTAAGAACTACCCATCAAAAATCTGGTTATGAAGGGCACTCATTAGTGCCCAGAAAACCTTTTGAGTTCTGAGCTATGAAGACATAAAAAAACACAGGCCTTGACATCACAAGAAACTAAGCTTGCAGTCCCGGTGAGCGAACACAGCCCATACACAGAAGTACCCAATTAAGCCCAGTGCATGGCTCCATACTCAGTGTTGCAGACATAAGGATGAATATAGCTCATCTCTTGAGAGAACTGCAATGTGAGGGCAGAGAGAATCAGAAAGAACTGACTGTGCAGAAGAAGGGTGAGTACCTTTTAGATACAAGGCTGTGCATGAAGCTTTCTGGGTATATAGAGAAGGGATCAAGCCATTGTATCTGGTTTGTTCCAGAGAAACTTTCCAGGGATAAGGACCTTTGAATTAAACATTACAGATCAATAGATATTCCCCAGGCAAGAAGCTGCAGGAGAGACTTTATACATAGAGGGAACTCAGGAAAGAAAAGCCATACAAAAAGGCACAGTGCTGAGAAACTTAGCTATCAGTTAATGTGGCTGGAATTGAGGGTTGATTGTGAAAGAGCAAGAAATGAAATAACACAGTCAACAAATATTGGGGGTACCAAGCAGGTTGAGTGTTATTCGATCTTTATAACATTTGCTTTGTTTTGACTTTTTTTTTTTTTTGAGACAGGCCTTACAATGCAGACCTCAATCTCACAGAAATCTGCCTGCATGTTTCTTGAACCCTGGGATTAATGATATGACACACTATGCAGGGCTGTGCTTTGAATTGCAAATGTCCCCCACAGAGTCAAGCTTTGGGCATCTGACCCCCAGCTAATATTATAATTTTGGAGGATTTTGGAAACTTGGAGAAGTGGTAGCTATCTGATAGATGTAGGTCACTGGGAGAGACTATTTGGGGATTTGCCTTCATCCCTTAGTGACTGTTTCCTTTTGTTCTATGCTTCTTGTCTCACTGTGGTGTGAACAAGCTTCTCCATGTGATCCTACTCCTATGAACTGAGCATCTCTGCCATAATGGATGGAAACCCTCTGGAATTGTCAAATAACACCTTTCTTCCTGTAAGGTGTCTCTGTTGGGTCAGAGCAATGCAGAAACTGCTAGTTCTGTGAAGTAGATGCTGTTTGGATCATTTGTGCTGTTAGAGAAATTGAGGTACCATAAATAAGTGATTAAGAAACCTGCCCCAAGGTAAAACATAAAGGGTGGATCTGGGCAGTGATCCCAGGCTCCAGGACTTCAGAACATGTGCTCTTCACCATCAGGCTGTTAGTATGTGGATGTTCTAAGTGATGAAGATCAGGTAGGTGTGGCCTCGGAAAGAAATGGCATCAGACACAGGAAACTGGAAAGTAGTGGATGAGATAAAGTGAGAGGAGGTGAGAAGATACCCCAGGCAAGAAGAAATGCCATAAGCAAAGCCATGGATGTGGGAGTGAGAATGCCCAGGAATCTCTTCCCATTGCTCTGCTTCTCCTGGGCAGCCCAATGAACATCCCTTCCCTCAGAAGTTCCAGAAGTGGCATTGTTCTTTAGATGAGTCCAGAGGGACTCTGGTTCTCTCATTACCTCCCTGCTTCTTTTCTTTACTCCAGGCCTAGGGAGATGCCATAAAAGCAATGGAAGGTAAGTGTTCTCACAAATCCCATAGGCTCTGTTGTGTAGCTGTGTGGTTGAGCATGTGTGTACCTGTGTGTGTGTGTGTGTGTATGTGTGCATGTGTGTGTATGTGTGTGTGTGTGTGTGTGTGTGCATGCATGTGTGTATGAACAGAGGTCAGACTCTAGTGTTGCTCTTCAGGACACTTTCCACCTTGTCATTTGCAACTGCCCAGTTCCAATAAGCTTGCCAGCAGGTGACACCCCCAGGAAGGAACCTGTCACCACCTCCCCAGCATTGAAGTCATCATGATTCCTGGCATTTTTAGGTGAGTTCTGGAGATTGAATTCAGATTCTTATAACAGAAAGCACTTTATCAACTGAGCTTGTCTCCCCAGCCTTCTGTGTAGCTTTAAAAATATACATATTCTACCAGACATTTACTGGTGAGAATAGATGCCATCTCCCCATGGAATTTAATGAATCCAGAAGTCCCCAGCTTCCCATTAGGAATCCTGAGGGACATTCATCTGACTGAACTGAGGAAGGTTCCAGCCACACACATTTAAGTAAGAGAGACATCAGGGCAGGGCAACAGAGACCAAAGGAAGATTGTTCCCTGGGTGAAATTGAATTCCATTAGAGTTAAATTGAGACACCAAGTTGTCGTCTCACCAACATATTCATGGCCATTGCTGTCGCTTTTACTTAGTGGACTCTCCATCTGAAGCCATGGCAGGATGGACAGCCGTGGTGGACTTCCTCCCAGGGAACGGTAAGGCTCTCCTTTGAGTGACCAGAAGCCTGGGTTGGAGGAAGAACAAGTCAGAAGGAGGGGGTTGTCTGCGACCTGCTGCTTCCTCTGCTAGATTCTTCTGTGGCCCGAGCAAGGCTGCTGCAAAGTCAGATTATAACATGACACACCAATGTCCCAGACTCATGAGGGGGAGGACATTGTGTTAAAGGCACACATCAGCCTTTAGGGCTCAGGGAAGTTTACGAGCCTCACTGTCTGGGCTAATGTTCTTGTTGCTCCGACAAAAAGCAGCTTCAGGAAGGAAGGCATTATTTTGGCTCACAGTTTGGGGGCACGGTCATCATGGTGGAGCAGGCATGGTGGCAGGAACTGAAGGCACATTTGTGATCATAGCTGGTCACATTGTGACCTCATTCAGGAAGCAGAGATGGGATAGGCCTTCTGGAGGATCCAAATCAAGATTAACTCCATACTGTCTGTACATCATCACTAACTTCAACTGTTCCTCAGTTGAAAAATTACTTTCAAAATCTCTCTCTCTCTCTCTCTCTCTCTCTCTCTCTCTCTCTCTCTCTCTCTCTGTGTGTGTGTGTGTGTGTGTGTGTGTGTGTGTGTGTGGTGTTGGGATTGAACCCAAGATCTTGTAGCTTTTAGACAAATGCTCTACACCTGAGTTGCAAACCAACTCCAAATACAGTCCCTCATTAGATGTATATATGGCGAGGGTAAATGGAAACAAACACACAAAGTATTCTACCCAGCCACAGCAAGCCTCTGACCAATATAAGATATGAAATCGTGTGTCGAGTGTGGTGTCTGGGGAAGCACTTATGTCACATAAGATTCGCTAGCTGCTGTTACCAAAGTCCTGACATCCTGCACACAGTCCTCATCTTCGGGCCCTGCCGGATGTATCAACAGCAGTGAGAGGCAGGCGTTAGCATGGATTGGAGTTGTATACACGGACTTCTGTGTTTGGAAAAAGGGGACATTTAATACCGATGGGGAGGGTGGGAAAAGCTTTATCACCTTCAGGAGGCAAATCTCTGGGAAATAGAACCAAATATTGGTGGGGGTGGAGGGCTTGGGAAGATGGCTCAGTTGTTAAAGTACCTGCCATGAAAATATGAAGGCTGGAGTTTGGATTCCCAAACTTGTGAGAATGGTGGCAGTTCCTACCCCAGAAGTGGAGACAGGGGAATCTCTAAAGTGAACTGGCTAGCAGGATCAGTATTGGTGAGCTCTGGGTTGGAATGAGAAACTGTGTCTCCGTGAATACAATGAAGGCATAACCAAGGATAACCTTGGGCATCACTCTTGCATCTCTACATGTCTGGGTACACATATGTGGGCATACCACACACACATAAAACATATATAATACATAGATGTCACACACGAAAAATGGAAGAAGAAAAATGTTGGGGGTTAGATTATAAGAACAAAGGCTATGGGGGTTCCACTGGAGAGCAAGGCACTCTCTCAAGGATGACCTTGAGGGGTTATTAAAATGAGATGTGTTTCTGTGCTTTAAGGAGGGGTCAAATGAGAAAATACCTCATATGTAATCTGTAGAGTATCTGTGTAAGTGGTCTGCTTTCTGTCTATGTTAGTAGCAAGTATTCTGTCTTTTATGTGATGCTTAATTTTAACTGTCAACTTGACAAAACCCAAACTAACATGGGAAGAGGTTCTCACTGAGGGATTGTCTGTACTGGGTTAGCCCCTGATCATATCTGTGGGGTATATTTATTATAACAAATTGTTACAATGATTATAATTGTTATAGTTAGGTTAATGGATATAGGAAGACCCAGTGTGGTAGACAGCACCATTCCCTGGCAGGGTCCTATGTCATAAAGCAATGGAATTGAGCAGAAGCAAGGAAGCATGCCTTTACTCATCTGTTTCTGCTCTTGGATATAATGCCCCTCGCTACCAGAAGTCCTTGCCGTAGAAGCCCTGCTGGGTAGACTGTAACCTGGAACTGGAAGACAAACAGATTTTCCTGCTTAATCTGCATTTTGTTGGGGTATTTTATGACAACAGAAATAAAACTAAGGCATCTACTAAGGAGGTGGAGCTTTAATAGAATTGGCACCCAAGGACTGACTTTAGTGTTGCCCTAATAATAATGGGCATTGGCAGAGTCACAGCCAAGAAAATCCATAGCCTGGATTGTCTAGAGCCTCATTTGGTGACTTCAGATGGAAGTCTTCTGCTCACTGTTCCAGAACTTTCTATAAACAGGGCCACAAAAAGCCAGAGACTTGTGTGGTGACAGACATCAGAGGGAATCTGTAAGCTCTACAGTTGGGGTGAGCACTTTCTATTTTACTTAATTGCAAGCGGAGGCTTTCTCTGTTGCCTTACTCTCCATCCTTCCTGGCCTCACAATGCACTTGAGTGTGTGACCCAGACTAAGGTGCCTAGGTCATACCTAAGCACACATTGTGTTCTGTTCTACACATGTCCCACTTCCTTGCAGGGAGTAAGTACCCTCAGTTCTTAAGTCAACTCTGGGAACCACAGGACCTTGGGGCACAGAATTTAAGAGGCAGGGCTGGGTAGATAGCTCAGTCAGTAAAATGCTTGGGAACCTGAGTTACATTCCAAGAACCTATGTTTTTGTTTGTTTTGGTTTGCTTTTAAGAGCATAGTGGCTTCTGTTTCTGGACCCAGCCCTAAGAAGGCTAGACAGGTGGATCCCTGCAGCTCATTTGGCCAGCAAGCCTAGCTTACTTGGCAAAGCACAGGACAGTGAAAGACCCTGTCTCAAGAACCAAAAGGCACTCTGTCTTTCATATGGACACACACACACACACACACACACACACACACACACACACGTACTTAGATGCATTTTTAAAACTCATACACTTTTATGAACTTCTAATTGAAATTTAATGATTTCCTCAGTGATGTATCAAGGTAGCATAATCATAGATATTTTCATATTCCAGTGCAGACTTCAGTTTCCATGCTGTTGTGTTGTTAATTTCTTCAAATATCTGGGCTCAGCTGGTGATACTATGTAGCCAACAGAACATAGCAGAAATAACACTGCATCAACCATGGACTTAGGAGGTTATGGTGTGGGTTAGAGAAATGGCTCAGTGGTTAAGAGCATTAATTGTTCTTCCAAAGACCTTGGTCTGATTTCCAGTCTACACGCATCCTGGAACTAAGTCCAGTTCCAGGGGGGTATGACACCCTCTTCTGGCCTTCCCAGGTGCTAGGCACACACATAATACAAAGACATAAACCCAGACACAACACTCATACACATGAAATAAAAATAAATAATCTTTTTTTAAAAAGAACAATCAAAAAATTTCTGATGGTTTCTCTTTTTTATGCCTTTTTTAAAAGAGTCATCAAAACAGTTAGACATCTGGCCTTGTTGTTGGAGAGTCCATGTGGATAGGCTATGCAAACAGGAGAGATTTGGGGACTCTGGAGAGATAAAAGCACACTATCCCACCATGTTGGCACCCAGTTGAGCCCAGCCTTTAACTATGCTCACCCAGGTGCAAGATGAGAGCAAGCGAGCCATCTGGAACATTCCAGCCCTTTCCAGATGCTTCTTTATGAATAATAAGGCCCCCTCCCCCCTGGCCAGCCAGACCATCTAGAGAATCATGACATTTAGTTTTACTGGATAGGTGACTACATATGTGGAGTCCCAAAGTGCCTGTTCCACTTGATTTTCTCCCTTTTCAAAGCTTTGACAACCTTCATAGAGATGCGCTCAGCACTCTGAAATTCCCAAATAGAGGCTGGGGAGTTGGCTCAGTCAGTAAAAGGCTTGCAATGCAAGTGTGAAGGTTTCAGTTTAATTCCCAGATCCCATGTAAAAAAACTAAGTGTTGCTGGCTTACCTGTAATACAAGACCTGGGGAGGAAGCTGTAAGAGGATCCCTGGGGTTCCCTGGCGATCCTAACCACCTGAATTGGCAACTTTCAGCTTCAGTGGAAGTCTGTATCAAATATAAGGCAAAGAAAATACTGAGGAGAACACCTGCCTTTTATGAACTTTTATGGACACCACGCAGAGGTGCATGAAGATAGGAATATATACACGAACATGTCCATACATTTGCACACACAATCAAAAACAAAGACAGGATGTTAAGGGTCATCATAGACTTAGTTGGTAGACCCTACCTGAGCTTCCAAGCTGTTCATTGGGAGGGGCACAAGGAGCCCCTGATAACAGGGCTTTGTCTGTAGTTGTACTTGAAATTTATATAAAGAAAAGAAGTTTATGACTGGCAAGGATAAGTGGAAACCTAGGAAGTCAGGGCAGAAAATGTGAATGACATCATCAAAGAAAAGGCTCCTCCCGAGCCTCCCTGGAAGGCTCCTGGAGGAAATGAGACTTGTGCTTGAATTTGAAGCCTGGGAAATTAGAGTAATTGCAGAGTTTGCAGAGGAGGCATAGTCGGTGGAGATAAATGTTACCCACCGAGAGGACCTGGCCTTGGCCATGTGCCAGCTCTAGAGGTAAATTCACATTGACCTGGGGCGTGACTGTGGGTGGCCAGAATTAGGTGCAAGAATGGAGGGTTTTATTATTCAGAGGAACAACAACCAGTTTGTGTAGCTCAAATGTAATAAAACACAGTTGCAATGAGCCCAGTTTCTCTCACATGCCTGTTTCTTGGGAACCTGCAACGACAGATGTGCCAAGTACCTGTGTGGAGGTCACAGGACATCTCCTGGGATGTCAGTGGTCAGGCTTGCTGCAGGACACTACCCACAGAGTCATCTCTCTCCCCGGACTCCATGCTTCATCATGTCTGCAAGCCTAAGCTTTCTTCTTGGAATCTCTGTGGCCAGTGGGGTGATGGTGAATACAGGGTGGGCTGTAGGGGTAGAGGGTTGTGGCTACTCCCTTACTGGGGAACACAGGAGAGGATCTGGTTGTACTAGTCTCTGGTCTTGGGCTTATTCACCCCACCAAGTCTCTTTTTACACTTTTAAGAATATTCATCTCTTTGCACATGCACATACACATATACTACAATGTACATGTGGAGGTCAGAGGACAACTTTTGTGAGTTGGCTCTCTCTTTCTACCGTGTGTATTTCAGGGATTGGCTCAGATCCTCAGATTTGGCTGCAAGCGCCCTTTACCCAATGAGCCACCTTGTCGGCCTCCTCGCTACCTCTTTACTCTGAGAATCCAATTGTAAATCTGGAGGTGATGTGGATTGGAATACATTCATGGTGAGGATGTGGGGAACAGCCCATGGGAAGATCATTTTGGTATCCTTTTATATCTCGAGTATTAGCTTGCTCGTGGCTGTATTTTTTCAGCTGGTGACAGTAATTGCAAAATTTGCAAGATGCTAGTTGGTTTTGTCTTTTTTTTTGTTTAGTTCTTCTTCTTAGACTCAAGCTTGTCCTTTTCCTGTCCTTGGCTAAGTTTCTGTATTATCCCCTCATTGATTCATTGATTCATTCTTTCCACACTGTAGAAAGCACGTGGGGCTGAACATACAGTTCTTGGTCCTCAGTTATGAATATAAAGTCCAAAGTTAGGCAGGGAGGCATGGGGCAACTCTAGCCTTTGCAGGAAACTGGGGCTGGGGTTTTATGTCTTAGGGTCTCGGGGGTCAATCTGAGTGGGATCACCTATTTCATTAGGGAGCTTCTGTATAATTTAGGAAACTTCCCAGGAGGTTCCCATCTGCAGGCTAAAGCTATCCTGGAGGTCTGACATAAGCAAGAGGCAGGTTTTATCTGGCCATGGGACCAAGCTGCTTATCCAAAGGAGATAACAGCGGTGAGAAACGTTTCCCTCGTGGATCCTGTAGACTTGCTTCAAAAAAAGAATAGTTCCAACATGCAGTGGCACCCCCACCTCATGCCCAGCTGCTGATGTTACAAAATAGCTGTAAGCTGGGGGAGGGGGGGGGAACTGCCTTTCAGTATGGCATGTATTAGAACTGTTTCCAATATGGCACATATTAAAACCTTTCTGAGGTAGTGCTTTGATTTTTAATTTTATGCTGTTGGCAGGCAAATCGGGGTCCTTACTAGTAAGGAGGCCAGAGGGAAAATGTTTCAAAACAGAGACGATCTTATCACAGAGTACAATTAATGAATAATTATTAAAATTCATAAATAGCTGGAAGAGAAGGCAAGAGGTAGCAGAGCAATTCTCTGGCTTCAGACCTGTAATAAAACCTTTGAGTGAGGTGCTGGGGGGGGTGGTGGTGATCATATCCAGAGTTCCACAATTAAATATCCCGTTTCCTCCTTATGGAAACATCGATTCAAGAGGGAAATGAAAAAAAAATAAACAAAAAAACAAAAAACAAAGAAAACAAAACAAAAAGAAGAAAAGAGCACGGCGTCATTTTAAGAAGCGGAAGTTCCTTGCTGACAGGGATAGATTTGTTCAGTTCAGGTTTTAGCTCCTCATTGTGCTAAAAGAGAAAGTAACAGCGCCAAGAGAAAGAACCAAACAGCAGACTGTCTTCCAAATCAATTTCCAAGAGGTGAGCAGGAGCATTGGGCCTATTGGAGGCTCCAGGCTGGATGGCTAAATTATTGAGCAAATTCAGGGCATGCACAATTCCCAGTTGTCGTAAAGAGAACCCGCCCCCACCCCAACCCCACCCCCTGTGCTCACGTCTTCTGAGCAGGTGTCCTCCGGCTTCCTGTCATTTCTAGGCCCAATTTTGTCAGCTTGCTGCTTCAAGGATCTCTCCTCTGGAGGTCTCTGTCCCACTGTTTCCTTTTTGACTCAGGCCTAGAAAATCTTGTCATCTGTCAAATAGCTGTTTACAGTTCAAATGCTCACCCGCTGCGCTCGGCCCTGTCGCAGGCTGGCAAGCTCACAAGCTGGCCATCACTGAGCAGGTACACACACGGCTGCCAGTCTCTGGAACGCTGAAGAACAGAAAAAGCAGCCACCTGCATCCAAGACACAGTGTGTATTCGTTTTCATCGCCATGGAGTCCCTGCTGGGGTTTCAAGAGCATCTGAGGTCAGCTCACCTTTAAGCAGCCATTAGCTCCTCTGCTGAGAAGCTGGGGCCCACGCAGGCGCAGGGCAAGCCGAATCAATGAACACTCAGATGGTATTTTTCTGGCATGAAGTAGCTCATTACTGAGGGCTTCGGTGCAGAGCTGTGTCGTCCTGATTGATCTCTCAACAGCGTTGGGAGGCCAAATGGGCCTGCAAAAGAAATAAGGAAATGCAGGCCAGGGAATAGCTCGACTAGTAAGAGCACTTGTTGTAGATGCATGAGGACCCGAGTTCGAATTCCCAGCTTCCATGTAAGAAGCCTATAACTCCAGTATTGTCAGTGGTGAGGCAGGAGGTTGGCTGAGGCTTGTGAGCCTAACTTAGCTCCAGGTGCAATGAGAGACCCCATTTGAAGGGCATAAGGTGGATCATGTTAGAGCAGGGCACCCAGCACCCTCCTCTGGCCTCCATGAATGGGCCATGGGCACATGCTTTGCACTACCATTAGGTATGGATACTGGTGGTCTTACATTCTCGTTCCAGCATGGGCTGCTTCTGATGCTGATGCTGAAGGCTTTAAGGCTCTGGATTTCCTGTGATTTTAGCTGCTACTGCTTCTTCTTCTTCTTCTTCTTCTTCTTCTTCTTCTTCTTCTTCTTCTTCTTCTCCTTCTCCTCCTCCTCCTCCTCCTCCTCCTCCTCCTCCTCCTCCTCCTCCTCCTCCTCCTCCTTCTTCTTCTTCTTCTTCTTCTTCTTCTTCTTCTTCTTCTTCTTCTTCTTCTTCTTCTTCTTCTTCTTCTTCTTCTTCTTCTTCTTCTTCCTTTTTGTAGCTCCCTCCAAGCTAGGGCTTTTTTTTCCCTTACTCTTCACTCATGTACCCTTTCCAGCTTTCTGTCACTGACATACTCAAAACAAGTCTGGTGGGCCCTAGCCCTCCCTGCCCAGTACCCCAGCAGGTGATGGAGGGGTTGCAGTCTTTGGCCTGAGCTGGATGCACATCCTTATTGATCCCTAGTACTCCCCTAGCTCCACCACAACCATAGAGAGCGCCAGGTTTTGTACTTTAATGTAAAACACAACACTCTCATTCCACTGTCCCCACATCTCTCCTGGGTATCTATGACAGTCTAAATACTGCTTATCTAACAACTCTTTACTGGCTTCTGATAAACTCTCTCACTGGTTCTATGGCAGCTGGATTGCACGCATGGTAGTTGTGATGTTCTGGGGATGGCTGTAATAAAGTTCCTAGCCTGGCTTCACTGAGCATTGAAGACCTACCTTGAATTTGGGCAACACCATTCCCTGGCTTGGGGTCCTGGATTGAATAAATAAGAGAAAGCTTAGCAATGATCTGCCTGACTATGGTGTGATCAGCTCCCATGCCTGCCATCATGTCTCCCCCGCCATGATGGACAGTACCTTCAAATTGTGAACCAGAGCAAACCTTTCTTCCTTGTTGCTTTTTTAGGGAGTATGCCACAGACTGAGAAAAGTAACTAATGCAAGAAGCATCTGATATCTGTCTGCTCGTCCCTTGGCCGATGAACTGGGACTCTCACACCCTTGGTTACTACCCATGGCAGGTCCATATGGAGGTGGTGGGCATTCGTTCTTTTCTTTTGTCCAGTGCTAACTGGTCCGAATGGCTGGATTCAACACCACAGCTATCCATCAGATCACCCAAGGATCCTGTACATAGTCCTCACGTTAGATCATTCAGCATCACTTAAGATAGAACTAACTGACTAATTGCATGACAACTCCACAGTGTATCACATGTGACTATTAGAATCTTTGCTAAGAGATCTATCCTTGCTCTTGTAAACTCCAAAGTGGAAACCTTCTGAGAAATCTGGTATTCTTTCAACAAGGGTCCCAGACACAAAGCCATTGGGCCATGTGAATCTCAAAGGGGATGGAGTAGTAGATGTGAGACATACCCAGGGCTGGGGTTGTAGAAGGCATAGTAACAGCTACTTCTGTTCCACTGACCAGATTACATGGGAATCCCTGATCCTTCCCAATAGGTAGAAATGTAGTCTTCCTGTGGAGCAGTGAGCCACAGGTTCAACTCCTTATCACAGATGGACTCTAGGATTCTGAAGCCTTAAGCCTTATGAACAACTCTGAAGTAGCTCTAGTGCCCTGTCCACCCTTCCCTTGCCTCCCTCTCTTTATCCCCTCCCTCTTCTTGCTCCTCATTCTCCCATAGGAGAACAGGGGGTCAGAGAAACAACTATTCACTTTGTCACCAACAGCTGACTGTAGGTCCCTTATTTTTATTTTTGTGTCTATATGGGTACAAGTGTGTGTGATTTTGTTTGGAGGCCAGAAGTCAACTTCAGGTGTCCTTCCTGAGGACCCCCCCCCCATTTATTTTTAAGACAGAGTCTCATACTGGGACCAAGGGCTTGCCAGCTAGGCTAAGCTGGCTGGTCACTGAGCTCCAGGGAGCTTTCCATTTGCTGGTTGAGTAATAGGATTACAAGGACTTGTCACTTCTAGATACTGGGGATGGAAGTCAGTTGTTCACACTTGTATGACACAGTTTACTTATTGAGTCTTCTCCTCTCCTCCCCTTTCCTTCCCCTTCCCTCCCTCCCCCTTCCTTCCCATTCTCCTCCTCCTTCCCTCCCTCTCCCCTCCCCCTCTCCTCCCTTTCCTGTCTCCTCTTTTTTCTTTCCTCTCTCCCTTCCCCTACCTTACCTCCCCTCCTTTCTTCTCCACTCATTCAGCCTTAAAGGCAGCAGAAAAACTGTTCTAGATTAGGCTTTCTTTACTTCAACATATGGTGAACATATGAGCTGGCATGCTGAGAGCAGTCCATGGGGAGCTCTGCTCCCATCATGGTCCTCTAGAAGCCATCAGTCACTCAATCACTTAGTCCAGTTTCTGTTTCCAAGCAACAGAGCAAGTGCAAGCTCCAGGGAGAAATCAGAAAGCCAGGGACACTGGGCTTTTGTGTGTCACAACCTAGGTCAGTTAAGCATCTCCATGCAACTCTTGTGCTTGGTGTCATGACACATTTTCTCCTGTTCTGAGGTTGCTGTAAGGCCTAGAAATCTGCTTGGAACACATCAGCTTCTTCTAAGACACTGCTCAAAGCAAGCATGCTCCAAGAAATTTCATCTGAGAATGTCTCTCTACGTGGCAGGTTCTCAGATTCCTACCTTGTCACCAACTGAACAAGTGAAAGAGGGTGCTGTAGAGATAGCTCAGTCAGCAAATGCTTGTTGTGTGAGTAAGAGTCCTCCAAAACTTAAGATTCAAACATGTTACACCATTTTGCCTTTTTCAGCTTTCCTTCCTCTAGATTCCAATCAGTGTTGGCTCTCCATCTCCAAACCCCCACTGGACCTGTGCATCCCTACCCAGACTGATTTCTGCTCACTTGACCCACCTCACCCACCTGCCAGAGGCTTGATTGATTGGTTCTTTGGTGATATGGAGATGCATTTTTAATTTTCTGACCTCAGAGTTTTAACAAGGGTGTGCTTTAATCAGAGTTTACAAGGGAACCATTGCTAATCCCACAGCAGAGAGGCCCTCTTTGCTGCTGCCTCTTCAAGTGCCCTTCCACGCTACAATCTTGGTCTTTCTAGAGCTGGCTTTTGCAGGTTTCCTGAGTAGGTGTGAGTTTATCTCTGCTATTTTGGAAGTCTCATTGATCAAAAGCCATATATCAAAGCCCTTTCTTTATCTTCTCTGCTGTGCCACTTTAATCATAAATCACATAGGTTTATATGTGCAGAATTTGATCCTGGTTTCTTTTCCTGTTGGGATTAAAATGTTCTGACTGAAAGGATGGCCTAGTTGGCCATCACTGGAAAGAGAGGCCCATTGGACACGCAAACTTTATATGCCCCAGTACAGGGGAACGCCAGGGCCAAAAAATGGGAATGGGTGGGTAGGGAAGTGGGGGGGAGGGTATGGGGGACTTTTGGGATAGCATTGGAAAAGTAATTGAGGAAAATACGTAATTAAAAATATGTTAAAAAATGTTCTGACTGAAGCAACTTAAGGGGGGGGGCGGAGAGAGAGAGAGTTAGAGTTTGAGATTCCAGCTCCCAGGTCAAGGTACCTCATCATGGTGGGAAATCAAGGCAGCAGGAGCTTGAAGCAGCTGGTCATGTGACATCCCGCTCAGGGGGATGAATGCAAGCCCTCTATATGTGAGTGCATGTGTGGAGTGTATGCATGTGCACATATATTCATGTGTATGTATGTGTATTTGCAGGCACCTGTGTTCAAATGTGGAGGCCAGAGGAAAAACTTTGAGTAATCTTCCCCAAAAGGTCTCTTCCTGAACATGAGTGTCTCACTGATTGAGCTGGACTGGCTTGGCCAGCAGGCCTCTAGGGTCCTGCTATCTCTGCTTAAGCAGTCTCAGGGTTACAGGCACATGTATGCATGCAGCCTTTTATTTGCATGCTGAGGATTTGAACACAGGTCCTCATGCTTGTGTGGCAAGCCCTCTGTCCACTTAGCCATCTGACCAGCTTTGTTCTCTGCTCATGCTCTGTCTTCCCTGGTATATTTTTCTTCCACTCTGACCAGCAACACCCCCAACCCTGTTACCTCAGGACCATTGCCCCTCCCTCTCTCCCTCCTCCCTCCTCCCTCCTCCCTCCTCCCTCCTCCCTCCTCCCTCCTCCCTCCTCCCTCCTCCCTCCTCCCTCCTCCCTCCTCCCTCTCCCTCTCCCTCTCCCTCTCCCTCTCCCTCTCCCTCTCCCTCTCCCTCTCCCTCTCCCTCTCCCTCTTCCTCTCTCTGCTGTGGAGGTTTCTCCATGGGGTCACGGGGTCTCCTGCAGCAGCCCCATTCATCTGTCTCTGGGCTCAGTCACTGTTTCAGTGGGAGTCCCTAGAGACTCGCGTGCCCCCATGTTTTCTATGCAATGCGGTGAGCATATACAAGGCTAGGATTTCGTTCACCAGTGCCACAGAAAGTGCTTCTTTGGTCTATGAACCGCTTTGAGAGAATCCAAGCAGGCAGACACTATACAGAAGGAAATGGAAACTGGCTTCTCCTTTTCAGCTCTGCTTCACAGTGGTGTCTCAGGTTGGGTTTGACTGATAACCTTTCTCAAAGATGCTTCTGTAAATAAAACTACCGCACAGACACACACCCAGCCATGAGTACTTTTCTCTAGTTTCCTTTCTTTTAAATTAAATCACACTGGTGTGTGTGTGGGCGTGTGTATGTGTGCGAATGGGGAAATCGGCAGACCAGTTCTCTCTTCCTACCTTGTGGGTTCCAGGGGATGTACTCAGGTCATCTGGCTTAGCAGCAGATGCCTTTGCCCTCTGAGTTTGCCCTCACCAACCCTCCTCAGGTTTTTCAATAGTGCAGTCAAACTATGCCTGTTGTGTGGATTCTTTTCTCCCCTTACTAGTATAGTGTAGCCTTGGGTACATTTCAGTGGCTACAAAGTTAGCTCATTTGTTTAATAGCTATGAGGGGATCTACTCTAATGATTAAGTATCCTCTGCTGATAGGTATTTGAATTGTATTAATTTTTCCTGGTAGTGAACTTCTTTGTACTTAAAAAATGTTGCATATTCTAGTAGAATTTTACAGCTTTGTATCTCAGAGACGGAGATCCAGGGGCACACAGTATGTGCCTATGGGCTTTGGAGACCACTACAAAGCTGCCTTCAGGAGCCTTAGCAAATGGTGATTGGGAATAGTTCTCCTTCACTTCGCCCGACACCTCATCATTACTGTACTTCAACAATCCTCTAAAAAGTTAATTGCAGTCTCAATGTACATTCCAGGGGCCTTCTCTCTGTGAGACACTCGTTTCATTTATGCATGGGAAATGCCTTCTCCAGTTGATCTCGTTTGTTCTCAGGGTTATTAGTAACACTCTTGCCAAAGCCTTTTTATATGTAGATATGTTTTCTATTTTGAATTCAGATGTAAGAGTCAGGTATAATGGTATTTGTTAACAATCTTGGCACTCAGGAGGTAGTGGCAAGTGGGGAGTGTCTGCACGTTCATGGCCAGCCTGGACTACACAGCAAGGTCTAGGCCAGCCAGGGTGACACAATGAGACCCTATCTCAATATATATATATATATATATATATATATATATATATATATATATATATATATATAATTACGGTCTTAAGAGTTGAATATATGTTTGAACTCTAATACAGGTCAGACAGCTTCCTCTGCATGAATTAGTCTTTAGGCTGCTGGAACCTTCTTTTGTTCCTCAATGCTCAGGACAGTGCAGAGAAGAAAAAAAGACAAAAGCACTGACCAAAATTGGTGGACTGAACAGAGAACCAAGCACCTCTGAAAGCAGGAGGCAGGCTTTCACTGGCTCAAATAAGTCTTTGAATTGAATTGAATTCTATTTATTTATTTACATCCCAAATGCTTCCCCCTCTCTGTTCCCCCATCAAAGAGTTTCTCCCCTCCCCCTTCCTCCCCCCTTCCCTTCCTCCCTTTCCCTCCTCTCTCCTCTTTGTCTCTGAGATGGCAGTCCACCTCCTGCATCTCTCCACCTTGGTGCATCAAGTCTCTGCAGGATTAGGCGCATCCTCTCTCACTGAGGCCAGACATGGCTGCCCTCTGCTACATATGTTACCATGGGCCTCAGCCCAGTCCACATATGTTCTCTGGTTGGTAGCTCAGTCTCTGGGAGCTCCCAGGGGTCCAGGTTAGTTTACACTGTTGGTTCTTGGTTCTTAATTATTTTAATTATATATGTGTCTGTCTCTCTATGTGTGTATATATACCATGTGAGTGAAGGCTCCCAACCAGTCCGTAAGAAGATGTCAGATCCCTGGATCTGATGTCACTGGTGGTTTTGATACTCCTGACATGGGTCCTGAAAATCGACCTTGAACCCTCTAGAAGGGCAGCATATGCTCTTAACCACTGAGTCATCTCTCCAGCTTTGTACCCAGTACTTCCTTGGTTTCTCTCTATACTCCTTCTGGGATCCTTCCTTAAAATTTAAAAACTCTTTGGTCTGCAGGGTTAGTTCCTGAAAGCATAGTATATCTCTTCCTACCCCCAAGAAAAGTCAAGCAAGACACACCACGCTGACTCTCCCTGGTACACAGGGGAGATGAAAACAGAAGCCATTTCAGAGATAAATGGCTGTTCCATTGGCCAGGCCATCTGGCCATCTGACAGAGGTCACCCCAGCATCCTTCTCTTCCATCACTGAAATTCACTGAACCTCATCATTTCAGCCCCCACATCAATTTGCTAGATTTTCATTTCAATTTCAAGTTGCTCATTCCCTCTTTTGCTCAGACTAGTAATTTCTGGGGCTGTATTATAATTTCGAGATGTTGTCTGAGGAGCATTACCAAACATTAAAGTACATTTAGCCTTGAATTGTCACTTAAGATTATTGCAGGGAATTAGGGCTTTCTCGATCGTAAATGTGACAATAGATTGAGAACACGACTCTATTATGACTAAATGGGGACAGAGAGTAAAGCAGTGTTAAGCACACAGCCACGTCTCCTGTGGGTACCAAAACACCCAGAGAAATGAAATCTGTGGATGGAGGAAATGGATGGGGCACTCCATCCATGTGGCAAGAGCCTACAGAGTCACTTTCCATGTGCTCAAAGCATAGGGATGAAGCCACCTGGGCCTTTCTAGCATCTCCCAGCCCACCTCCATTCTTAGTGCGCTTCCCCAGTACCTTTAATTGCCAGCTTCGCTTAATGAGGTGCTGATGTCCAGTGGCTGTGGGGGTCCTCAGGGAACTGTGGGTGAGGGTAGGTTTAGAAGGCAGGAGCAAGGCCAAGGATAAGAATAACCCTGGAACAGAAATCAGAGACGATCGCTGTGGAGCTTCCTAGAATCTACAATGCGCCCCCTGAGTTTGCTGGAATAGTCCTGCCCAGTAAGCAGGTACCTGAAGACATGGGGCCTGGAATCTCATACTTGTTGACGGCTCCCCAGGAAGTCCTTTGTGGCCTGATGGATGATGAACACCAACACATTTCAGTCACAGTCTAGAGGGCCCAGGCCCTTGCGTGGTTGCTCTCCAGACTCTTGAGTGAGGCTCAATGGACAGGACATTTCTCTGAGGACCTGAAGCTCCACGAGGGGATGATTTATGGTCTTAGTTGGTAATGCAATCATGCAAGAATCAGATCATGGAGGAGTCTTCCATTACCCACTAAACCATTCCTCCTCCCCTCCCTACTTTCTCAGGTGCTTCCATCTCCATGGTCAGGATGTCTCTGCCTCCCAGGTTAACTGGAAACTGGGAACAAGGCTGCCCACACTTCTACTTAACTCATTACTTAGGCTTTAATTGCTTTTCTCACTGCTGTGGTCGAATATCTGACCCAAACAACTTGAGGTAAGACGGGTTTATTCAGGATCTCAGTTCAAAGGATGTTCTGCCGTGGCTTGGAAGGCGTGGTATCTGGAGTTCGAGGCAGCTGCTTTGGTTGCATCCACAGTCAGGAAGCAGAGTCACAGGGGTGACTGACTCCTCTCCTCCTTTTGGTTCAGTCTAGGACCCCAGATCTCGGGGATGGTGCCACCCACATTCATCAGGCCTTACTTCCCCACCTAATGAAGTACAGAAACTTTTTCACAGATTTGCTAAGAAGTGTGTTTCCTAGGTGACACCGCATCCTGTCAAACTGATAGTCCGTGTTAGTCATCACACTCCCGGTGGACCACATGTGCTTCAGAGACAAGAAAGCTTGTGCAGAATGATGTCCTTTTCCACCCTCGTGTCTCCTGGGGCTCAGTTTCCCTAGATACCTCCCTTCACCCTTAGCCCCTCTCTTTCCCCTTTCTCCTTTATCTACAGGTCCTATTTAACTCAAACCACAACCTTCCCATTCTGTTTGTTTGTTTTGGGAATTCTCTCTCTCTCTCTCTCTCTCTCTCTCTCTCTCTCTCTCTCTCTCTCTCTCTCTCTCTCTCTCTCTCTCTCTCTCTCTCTCCTCTCTCTCTCCATATATGCTCTCAGGGAATTCTGGAAAGTCTGTGAGGAGCTCAGGTGAATTCCCTTAGCTCATTACCAAGTGTCTCTCAAAGGGAAAGTTGACAGGTACATAAAGTTGTCACCAGCATTCCCATGGATGACTGTGCCTTGAAGCCAGAAGGTTCCTGCCTCTAATGTCTAGAGCTACTAGTGCCCATGATCTAAGCGGACCATACAGAGAATATTTATGACAGAGTTTGTCCAAGTCCTGCCTTTTTGTTTTTCAGCTGGCTCCTTACTAATGTTGTGTGGGGCAGCCAGTGCCTGAGGGTCTCCTGTCATCCTTTCCAGCATCTACACAAGATCTTCCATGCTAATACTTGTCAAATTGTTATTTGGGGTCCAAGTCTAGCAGTTGAGAGATGTGATGGGTAAAGGGAACAGTGACAGTAAGATTTAGGATCTGACCCCTATTCCAGCCTGTTTAGTTGATGTGGAATCCATTTTCCATGTTAACTGAATTGAAGGACGCCTGCCTTCCAAGGTCACAGTGAAGACTATAATTGTAAAACCCCAAAGGAAATTTTGGACAAGTTAATCCATTCACTGCAACCTTTGGTTTTCCTTGTTCTAACATTGAGAATGCTTCTAGCTATATCTACAAAATGCTAGGAACAGAAAACATCCGTGGGCTATAAAGATCAAGTACCCTAAAGCTGCTGTGTCTGTATTGTACCTAAGGATGCTGCATCTGTATTGTACCTAGTTATGAGCATCCTTTCCTGTCCCTGCTGTGTTGCAGGGGGCAGGTGAGGAAACAGGAGGAGAACTTGTGGACACAAGAGAGACTGTGTGAGTTTGTGTGAAAGTATGTACGCCTACTGTGTGTAGGTGTATGTGGAGGCTAGAAAATAACTTTGGACATAATTTCTCAGCACCATCTACCCTGGTTTTTTAGACCTAGAGAATATGACTTGGAATTTGTGGAGTAGGCTAAATGAGCTGGCTAGGGAGCTCCAGAGATCTTGCCTTACTAGCATTGGAATTACGAACAGTTATCATCATTTTTAGTCTTTAAAAAAGTAGCATAGGTTCTAGAGACTGAACTCTTGCTTACAAGACCAACACTTTACCCACTGAGCCATCTTCCTAGCCTGCCATAGAATTTTAATGTGACTCTGGTAACTTGTGATCACAGCCATCTTGTGTTTGGGTGTTAGCCATTTGAATACACTCCTGTGAAGTGCCTGTTCACATCTTCTGACCATTTTCCTCTACTGGGTCACCTGCAGTTTCCTTATTTCCTGGGAATGTTTTCTACATGATCAAAATTCTTTATTGATTTTGAAATAATTTGAGGAGTAAAAGTGAACAAATAAATAAATAAATAAACTGGGCCAAGGGCTGCAAAGCAGAATCCAGGCCCAGGTGACAAATGTCAACAACCTAGTGGTAGAATGTCTCCATTTCACAAGGATTTTTGCTCTGGCCCCACTTCCTGGTTACTTTTACTTTCTGTTTCCCAGTTGTTGATACAACATGGCCTGCTGGTCCCTTGTTCCTGCTGCCATGCCTTCCTTACCCTGTGGACATTATCCTCTCACCCACAAAGCAGAACAAACCCTCCCTTGCTTAAATTGCTCCTTGTCAGGTATTTTATCAGAACAGTTAGAAAAGTAACTGATATAATTTTGGAACGTGAATTGAAAGGTACCAAGCCCTCCTAGGAGGATGAAAATGAAGACGGAGGCTTATCTTTAAGGGACAGGGTGGCAGGGCTCTCAGCACCTTCCCTGCCTGCCCCTTTGAAGGTGTTCACCTTTCCAGTCCCCCATGCTGAGGGGATTCTTCTGTTCCTGTGATGCTGACTCAGCAGCCTAGCTGCCTGGACTCTCTGAGGTTCATTAAACTTCTGACATTTTATGCGCCTCTTACTTCAGCCCCCTAATTTTAATAATGAACAAGCAAGTTCAGAATGGTTAAATGACATCCCTAAGGTCACAGTGCTGGTCAGGACACAGCTCAGTAGGATGCAAAGTCTCCATACTTTCTCCAACGGCATTTGAAAAGTGCTCAGTAGTAAATCAACCCATAGCTTCCTTTGGCCATATGTTAGGCCACTGAGAGACACTAGTGTCTTCTGTAACTTTAGAGATCCAAAGAACCCAGAGGACTCAGCCTGTGAATATGTTGGCTATGCACTTTGTCTTCATCTTTCTTCTTAGTCAAATGACAAAGGCCTCCCTGGAATCTTCTGTGATGTCTGTTCTCAGCAGGAAGCTCTATACTCAACGATATCTTACATGAGATAGGAGAAGGGCTATCTGGGTTGTCTAACAGGAAACAAACAAGTATAGATTTCCTATGAAGGGAAGGATTGGATTTCTTTTTGGTATCAATAAAGAGAAAGGAGAGAAATTGAGCTTTGAATAAATAAAGTCCCTATGGTTTGAGTGATAAGGAGCAGGAATCCCTGTCCACTTCTTCCTCACTTCCAATGGGGGAAAGTATGTATTCATTACAGCTGGAGAGGCTTCGGGGTCTGCCCAAGTGGTTGAGTGGTATTAACTTTGCCAACTGAAAAGTCCCCTCTATATGTCACTAGATTAAAATCATCTCTGTAGTTGTGACTCTTAGTGTTAGATATTACAAAAATGTTCAGTTATGGCTGGGAAGATGGCTGGTGACTAAAGTGTTTGATGTGTAAGCATGAAGACCTGAGATAGATAACTGAGTTTAGATACCAGGCATGGCTGTGCATGACTCAGACCCAAGTATGGGAGTGGGAGGATCTCTGCAGCTTGCTAGGCAGATACTCAATTCCAGACTTAGTGAAGAGACTGTGTCTCAAAAATAATGTGGAGGGCAATTGAGGAAGACATTTAAATGATACTCTTTGGTCTTCACAGGTGGACCTATGGGCACATGCACTTACACACAAGTACATACATGTGAGCATGAATGCAGACACAGACAAGAGAACTGTCTTCAGTTTGGATTCAGCAGAAGTACAAAGACCAGCTCAACAGAATGCGAGAGTCAGCTAACTGTGGTGACTTGCACCAATAATCTCAGCACTCAGGGGTTGGCAAGTGGATGACCAGGAATTCAAGGTCATTGTCATCCTTGGCTACAAATCCAGTTTGAGGTTACCCTGAACTACATGAAATCCTATTCAAAAGACCCCAAAGGAAAAAAATGTACTAGCTCATGTGATTGACGTCTCTAGGTAGACTTCACATGACCTTTGACTCACTCATAATGCTTTAGCCTTCTGAGTGCTGGGATTATAAGCATGCACCCTGCTCCCAATGTCTTATTCCTTTGATTTGTTTGCCTGTTTGTCTTGACTAAGGGGAGCCTCTCAGGGTAGTTCTCCTGTGTTGGGAAGTCATGAACTAAGGCTTATAGACTTGCATTCTTTTTTTCTGACTGAGCAAGTTTAGGTGAGATGCCTCCTCAGGGTTTCTAGCCTGTATCCAGGAATCCTCTGATTGCTTGTTTTGAGTCTCATACTCATCAGGGATGAAACCAGCCCCTAGAATCCTGACTATCCACTCTTCACTAGCTTTTTGTCTTTGCGGGGGGAGGATGAGTCAAGGGTAAAGATGCCCACAGGAATGTAAAATTGCTCTTAGTCAAGGATGGTGGGGATATGGAGGAGTGGCTCAGTGAGCAAAGTGCTTGACATGCAAGCATGAGGACTAAGCTCAAATCCCCAAACCTATGTAAAAACTAGATCTATAATCCTGTCAAACCTATAGGAGATATGAAGCTGAGACAGGAACATCTCTCTGCAAGTTCTTGGGCCACCTAGCCTAGTATAAACAGGGGTGGAAAACTTAAAGAGACACTCACCTCAAACAAGGTGGAAGGTGACCACCAGTACTCAAGGTTGTCTTCTAACTTCAACACACATGCCACACCATGCATATACACCTACATGCACATGCTCAAATGCATGCATCAGACACACATGCACAGACAGATGGTTTTAGCAGAGAAGGATGAGTTAATTCTAGGCTGGTATAAAATTACCATCCAGTGGGCCGAAACCCATGCATGAGTCAGGAGAATAGCCAAGACTTTATTTTGTCTTTGCCTCAAACCCAGGGTTTAGGAAGCAGAAGGGAAATAACATTTACTGATTATCAATATACTGGCTATTGACATACATCTCATTTTATATTCCTTGCAGTCATCCAGTAAGGAAGATATTAATTTCCCAATTTCAAAATCAATGAAAACAAGGACAGGGGGTCAATAACTTGCTCCCCAGGGTCATGTGCTAGTCTGTGAAGAAGGCCATTTGATTGTAAGCTCTCCTTGATGCAGTGTTGCCTTCAACACTAGAATTTCAGTGTCTGGGGCAGTCAGAGCTGAAAAGACCAATGAGAGGAAGAGAAAATGATCTAACCTAGGTCCTACTCTGTTGCTCCCCTCTGTGCATTCAGATGGCCTTGGGTGAGTATCTGCCTTTTGGAGGATGAGTTTTGTGCACTGTGTATTCAGATAATGATTACTCTGCTCAGAGATCTGGTTGCACCTTTGATTGGTTAATAAAGAGGTGATCAGCTGCCTACTTCCCAGTCATGAGTCCCATTACTTACCATCCTCGTCTTGCCCTGGCTGCTCCTGCTCCATCAGTGTCTTCATGCTAACTTCCCTGCCAACCTACTCATGGTGAATCTCTCATACTGAATCTCCTCTCTCTTGCTGGAGACCCTCTCTTTCTGTCTCTTCAAATAGAAGTCCCACCTTATCCCCTTCTGCCCAGATACAGGCTGATCAGCTTTTTATTAACCAATCAGAGGCGATGGAAAGCAATTTTTACACAACATTGAGCCAGGAGATGCTTGACAAGATCTCTAGGTACAGTAATCAGTATCTGAAAACAGTGCAAGAAACATCCCCCAATACTTTCTCACCTGCACTTGGCTCCCTCACCCTGGTTAAAGCACTGTGGTGTTGGGCAAGCCTGTACCCAGACAAGGCAAAGTTATCGATTAGGAGAGTGCCTGAATACAACGCTGCTCTGGAGTAATGCTCAGGGTTTCTTCTTTAACTCTCTCTCTCTCTCTCTCTCTCTCTCTCTCTCTCTCTCTCTCTGTGTGTGTGTGTGTGTGTGTGTACAACCTCAGGTGTTAGTCTGCACCTTGTTTGTGACAGGGTTTCCTGTTTTGCTATTGTGTACCCTGGTCTAGCTGCTTCTCGTCTCCCCACAAGAGCACCAGGGTTACAGGACACTGTCACCACCCTGCTCGGCTTTATTACACTCTAGGGATCAAATCTCAAGTCCGTACATGTACACGACAAGCACTTTACCCCTGGAATCACCTTGTCATCCTTATGTTCCTGCCTGCTGCTGATGCTTCCAATGTATAAAGGCCAGGCTGGTCCCCATGCCTCCCATTCTCTTGTGGCTTATGATTGATTTGTTTCCCCATCTCAGTGACTTCTCAGGACATAGACTTGTCCCCCCAACCCCACATGCTTGATTCTGTCCTTGCTGGTGGCCTCTCTCAAGTATTGTCTTGGTCTGGGTAGCACATATTTCTGGTGGAGTTCAGAGTTCCCAAGACACAAAATGTTCATACATCTTGATATCCCTGACTCTCTTTTCTGGGGTGGGTTCATTTTCCTGAGTGAAATATTTTGTCTAATTTGACTTTCTTTTACAAGGTTTATTTTTTTTTAAAGTGTGTGTGTGTGTGTGTGCGCGCGCGTGCGCACACACGCGCGCATGTGAGAGCAGGTTTTCACAGAGGCCAGGAAAGGGCAATGGACTCCCTGGAGATGGAGATAAAGTGATTGTGAGCTGCCAGGTGTGGGTGCTGGGAACCTAATGCTGGTCCTTTGCAAGAAGAGTATACAGATTAACCACAGAGTATATAGATTAACCACAGAGTCACTTCTCTAGTCCTGGTCTCCTTTATCTTTCTCTAGTGTTACCCAGATTTGGTAGAGAATGCTATGCTTGCTGCCGTGTCAGAGTCCCTGAAAACGATCAGGAAGAATTCTGCTCTTTACCTGTCAAAGATCAGGGTGTGGCCTTCCTAAAGAATCTCTGACATTCCCTCTAGAGCATCATTTCTCAACCTGAGGGCTTATACCCCTTTGGGGGGGGGTCAAACAGCCCTTTCACAGGGGTTACCTGAGAACATTGGAAAATGCAGATATTCACATTATGATTTAAAACAGTAGCAAGATTATAGTTATGAAGTAGCAATGAAACTAATTTTATGGCTGGGGGTCATCACAACATGAAGAATTGTATTAAAAGGTCAAAGCATTAGGAAGGCTGAGAACCACTGCTCTAGAACCTTCGAGCTGTGGGTATCTCTTGAGACTGGAGCTCTTGCTTGGAAATTGCATATCTCTACAGAGATGGCAAATCAAACCAGAGTGATGAGAATGTCCCTCAGAAGGCAATGCACTGGTGAGAAGGATGGAGAAACAGAGGAAAGTGTGCAGACAGTCTACCACTCAGAGATGAGAAAAGAGAAGAGGAATGGATTTAAAATGACAGGGGCAGGGGTCATACACTGCCCTGCCGCATGCTGCTTACATGTGATGATGCAGATGTCCATCACTTTGGATGGGAGAAATTGTATTTAATACTTCCAACTTTATGAGGCTATTTCATTAAAGTTTTTTAAAATGTGTTTTTTAGCAGAAGGATACACTAATAGGGATTTATTCTTATTCTGCCATGCAGCTGTCATTTCATTTTCAAGTCATTAGCAGGAATGCATCCCCACCTGATAATTCTGAAACAGAACCTTATCTTAGAAGCCGATACTATCTCCTCCACCTTCCTCAGAGCTTTACAAATTCCAGTGGGGACCTTAGACTGTAAATCAGGTACAGTAGGAGCCTGCTCCTGTATGCACCTCATCCCGTATCTTTTCCATCGTCTGATTAAAGGTTTTACACGAATTGCACTGCTCACTTACAAGAGATGGACAGATAATGGGGAGCTGAATTCATTTTCTAATGTACTTTCAGGCTGAATTTTAGATTGTATTTATGGGGAGGGGCCAAGGCAGACCAGGATGGATGAGAAAGAGCCTTTCACACAAAATTTAAATACATTTTCTTAGCAAAGACCCTTTCCCAGGAACCACATTCTGCAGGGCAGAGATAGGTGGAGGTGGAGATGCTTGCATGTCATAAAGTAAATGCCTTCAAAAGCAGACACTCTGCAGAGTTCTAGCCTGCTTGCTGGGCTGCTATTCAAGGCTAGTTGTATTCTTTGAGCTCTGTCCAGCTTAGTTCCTAGTCACAAGGAAGTTTGCCGTGCTTGCTGTGGCTGCTTCATGACAATACCCTTTGTCAGTCACAGGAATGCATTAGGAACCCTTTATTTCTTAACTGCTGAGTTTCTTTGTTCTTCACTGTGACATCCACAGGAAGCAATTCGTTTATGAACTCATGGCCATTTGGTGATTGAATTATCTCTTTTGGCAACAGAGACTCAGGGAACATCTCATCTAGATCATTTTGGTGTGCTTCTAGCCTGAGGAGGGTCAGCTGTGGGCAGTAGGCTTAAGTGCAAGCATTTTGGACTGGATGGTCAGGGTCAAACTCTTGGCACTGGCTGCTTTTTGCTGGTTGTGTGAGCTTGGTAGGTCGTTTACCCCACTTAGACCTCAGCTTTCTTTACTGTGTATTGGCAATGAGAGTACATAGTGGGGAATCTTGTAGAGCTTTCGGTAAGGTTTAAGTGAATAAGCACAGGGCTAGGAGGATGGCTTGGCTAGTACAGTGTTTGCATGCACAAGCTCCAAAACCTGTTCCCAATAGCAAGGTACGATAGCAGTTTGTTTGTTTGTTTGTTTGTTTATTGTAACCCCAGTACTGAAGAGTTAGACACAGGAGAATTCATCCCTGCAGCTCACTGGTCAGCCATTCTAGACTTCCTGAAAGGTTTCCTATGTCAAACAAACAAAAAGGTAGACAGTGCCTAGGGAATAGCACCTGAAATGTCCCCTACCCCCCTACATACAAGTGTCCAACGTGCATGTGAAACTGCATACATGAACACGTATATACAAATAAGTAAATATGTAAGTGTAAGTTTATTACAAGTATTTAGATGTAGGGTCTGCATACATGCGCTGCATTCTATGGCACAGCTTCTGTCTTGGGGCAGCTAACTGGACTGTGTAATAAGTATTGTGCATGGCCATTCATCAGTGACTGCTATATTCATCAGTGCCGGATGTGCATGCATGTCCTTGGGCTTTCCTCATGATAATGAGATGGATGCTACTCTTTTATCAACTCCACAGAAATACAGCCCATGGTCACAGAGCTGGTAAGTAGAGGGATTGAGAATTCAAATCATTCGTTACATCTTTCCCCTTCCCTCATATAGTGGAGTGAAGGATGGGGTAGAGAAGCAAAGGCCAAGATGCTGGAGTGAAGGCTTTCTTGGGCAATTAACTAAGAGCCTAGAGAGCTTTAGAGCATCTCTGTGCTCTGTCATCTCTCTTTAGAGAACTCTCTGATGACAGGAAGTTGAGGGGGATTTGTGGACTCAGTCTTTCTAGGATTTGGATTGTCTTTCTCTTCTTACACATCTATTCTCTATCAATTTTCAGTTTGTATCCTTTAAAATAAAAATGTTTGTATGTGTGTGTGCTTCTATGTCTCTCTCTCCTCTCTCTCTTTCTTTCTCTCTCCCTCCCTCCCTCTCCCCCCCCCCCCACACACTCTCACTCTCTCTTCCTCTGTGTGTGTGTGTGTGTGTGATGTTGGGGGTTGGTAAGTGAGTAGAGGCCTCAGGGCAGAGTGGTAGGTGCTCCATTTCCAGGTAGTAGAGAGGTCTCTAAGCACTTAATCAGCTCTAAGTTCTGGTCTTTGCCCCTCTATTAATAGCAGAAAGAGGAATTTTTCTGGAATTTATCTGTGAGTTTGGAGTTGAGGTTAGTCTAACCATGTGTCTAAAGAAGATACCTTGTGATATGATGCTAGTAATGAGAGAGCAGGGATGTAGTGGTGATAGATGAGGGGATAGATAGGTGATGATACTCAAAATTGTATCAGAGGTGATGATGGTGGGGGAAATGATGGAGGTGGAGAAGATGGAGGTGGAGATGATGATGGGAGTGGAGATGGAAGTGGAGGTGGAGATGGTAGAGGTAGAGATGGTAGATGTGGAGATGATGGTGGGTATGTTTATACAGTGGTGATTCAGGTGGGGATAATCATGGTGGAGATAAAGGTG
Organism: Mus caroli; assembly: GCF_978045245.1. Lineage (NCBI taxonomy): Eukaryota > Metazoa > Chordata > Mammalia > Rodentia > Muridae > Mus > Mus caroli. The sequence goes on from NW_028227256.1 coordinate 122,428,815, forward strand.
GAGCTGTTTTGGACATAGTCTCATGGTATTGGTGGTAGAGAAGGATGTGATGGTGGAAATAGAGGTGGAGCTGATTGTGTTCATAGTCCTACCGTGGTGGTAGAGATGGAGGTGTTCTTGGAGATAGTAGCAGGGATGGTGGTGGTGGGAGTCAAGTGGAGATGATTGTGGATGTGGCAGTAACAACGGTGTGGCTGCATGGGAGGAGAGCACAGAGATAGAAATAGCCATGGTGGCGGAAGTCATAACTGATGGTGGCCCTCACATGGTAGTAAATATTCTACTTAGCATGAGCTTCCATTTCCTCATTTAAACTTCTTAGCAGTTGGTTTTTAATCTCTGTTTGATAGAACAAGAACTAGGAATTCTTTTGCTGGTGACACCATGTCAGATGGAGGCAAAATCAGATGGGGCCAGGGAATTCTTTCTGGATATATCAGTGGTTAGCTTAAGGTACAATGGGAGCCAATCTTTCTATCTTCATGTTCAGTTCTACCAAACATTCCTCCTGAGAAGATCTAATTGCACTCTAATGGCAATTGAGAGTTGCAGTGATGAGTTTTCCTTCCATGGAGGACATCCAGCATGAAGCAGACATGGTGGCCCTCTGCCTGTACCATCTACTCTTGGAAGACCTCCCTTATTATTGCTTTACTTGTTTGAGTCACATATGAACCCTTCATATGTAGAGACCTTGGCCTCCAGCTTCTGATAAGCATTGTGGTGTCTTCGTGGTGGACTGGGGCTTAAAGGCTGAAAGGTGAACTATTCTGAGGCAAATGAATGTCCTTTAACAGGTCTCTTTAGGGAATGTGGTATTCAGTATCTTGTTCCATCCACTGACCTTTGTTGTACTACGTACCCCATGGGGCTATTTTGTCAAGAATCCAGGAAGGAAATGAGTTTTAGTGTAGAAAGCCCAGAACAGTTAGTAGCAGAGGAGACTTAAGGCTAAAGCTGACTCTCAAGCTGTGAGAAACATGTGCCTGCTTAACCCATCAGTCAGTGGTAATTTGCTATGACTGCCTGAGCCGCATACACACAACTGTATGTTTAGACCAGGAAGAACAGAAGCCACATCCAGCATTTAAGCTTTAATACTAATTCTACAGCAGTAGCGAGATGTAGTAATGGAGTCAGTCTAGTTTACCCTTTGTGTTAAAAAGGTCACGCATATCTCCTAACAGCAAGAGAAGATTCTCTCTCTGGCCCAGTGTAGCTGCAGAAAGTCCTCTTCTAACTGCCCAGGAGAAATCCCTTGGCCCAATCATGCCTCAACCCCCCATCCCTAGTCTGATAAAGGCAGTCTTGCTTAACTGTACCTCTCTCCCAGTCACAAGATCTTAACCTTGATTCTCCCAGTCTCAGGGCCCATGCAGAAATCTTAGGAAGAGATAGAGGACAGGACAGTTGTGCTTCTCTAGCATTGGCTAGCTCCAGGCTGCCAGGGGGAACTCCTAGGAACATGGGTGCCACACACTGGGAAGCCTAGATTCCCAAGCTGCACAAATTGTGTGCCTCATCCCACGGATATTCTGTTTCACCAATATGCCAGTCTCTGATGTCTTCTCAATGCCAGTCTTTTGTGATTTTAATTCTTTACTATTTATAGCAACAACACTCTGTGAGAGGGAGTTGTACCTCTTGCTGGGCTCAGTTGGACAAGAACTTACCATTCAAGCATGAGGACTTGAGTTTTGTCCCACAGAAAAAAAAAAAAAACGTGTGAAAAGGCCAAACTTGGTGGTGCATACCCGTAATCCCAGCAGTGGGGAGGAAGAGACAGGGGGCTCCCAGAGGTTCAGTGGTCAGCTAATTTAGTCAGTGCTGAATAAGGTCAGGGTTAGTCAGAAAGATAAGCTTAAGAGCAACTGAGAAAGACATTGAATACCATCAACCTATAGCCTTCATGTGTATGTGTGTAACCCCCCCCCCCATGCTCACATGCAAATAAAAATTTCAAAAGGAAAAATGGAAGTGCAGGCTTTTAGCCATTAATCAGTATTAATGTGGCTTGCCCCTGCCTGGGTGGTAAGCGTAGATCTGCTCAGGAGGATGCACCAGCTGTGAGCATCTCCTTAAGTGGTGCACAGTTTCCCCAGCAGGCTTGCCGGGCATTGTGCCCTCATTCCCTCCACCCACTCCTGTACTCTGTGTGACTGGTGAAGAAATTGTTGGGTTTTCGTGCAGAGAAATCACGGTAGGCTTTTGCAGCCATGCTTCGGTGAAGGGCTTTGCTATCTGCACCCTCAGAGTAGTCTGTTTTCATAGAAATCTGTATATTGTTAAGATGCACATAGAAATATTTGTCCAGTGCGTTTCAGTTGTTCATTTACCAGGCATCACGAAGGAACCCAGGCAGTGAACCACAGCAACGACCCAGAAAGCCATTGACTTTGAGGTCAAGTGGGTGTTCAACTCCCAGACAAGAGGGCTCATTTTTGAAACATATATTTGCTACTGTAGAGATTTATCATTTTCATCTTGTGCTTCGGCTTATAGCACAGAATGAGATGGATAGACTGCTTAGCAAATTACAGGCCATTTAGAACTTCTGGCCCATTTTGGGGTGTCGTTGGCCTCCACATGGTGGATAGACCATCTTGGGGAGAGAAAGCTTTTTCCTGGACTCCATCAAGTTCCCAGGACAAGGGTGGAACATCCAGCCATCTGTCTTCATGGATGGAAGCAGCCATCTGTGGCGTTTGCATCGTTTTGAAGCCATGGTCTGTGCTCTTCTCTGAAAACAAACCCTGGGAGCCTTTCTATCTTCTCCTCAATCACATTTCTCAGTATGAAAGAGGGCAATATGACCAATTTGTTTAAACAATGGCCACCAAGCTTAAGGGTCACTACAGGGTACTATAAGCAAGTGGACCAGGATTAGAGAACCCAGGATGTACAGGATGTGTGCCTTGAGTTCATGGCTGTTTCTCATTGTTGCAGGATGTGCAGCTGGCTCTGTGGAGTGAGTGTCTTTTCTTCCTGGCCAACTATATCCTATTCCCATTGGCACCCACACTCCTTTTCTTTCCTTTGACCAATTTAGCAATGAGTGATGATCACCATTTTTGTAGGCAGTTTCTTAAACCATAAGGACCTTAGAGTCATGAACCCAGTTGCCTCCTCAGGACCATTCCAGAAAATGTGTTTGCTGTTATAGTTGTACGTTGTAAACTTCGAAAAGATGAAAGGGGCAAGTTGGGGAGTGGGACAGAGACAAGAGAAAAGAGAGATATTATTGCTTTGCCTATTGGAAAGAAAGAGGAGACATGGAGATGGGAAAGGGAGAACATTGGCAAATGGAAGCAGGGGGAGAATGGGGAGTGGAAGGATGATAAAAGACAAAATCAGAGATGGGCACATGGTTGTCAAGGAGATGAATGGGAGGAAGACTGTTTTTAGTTACCGTCAGCTCTCACTGCAAATGTGCGCTGAATGAAGTACCACAAAAGCAAGGAAGAGAGGGTGTTAGAGCCCATTCAGAGCCCACTGATGCCCTATTTTAATCTGTATGTGTCTTAAACTATTGTTCTCCAACTAGAGTGAGCAGCACAATTTCCCAAAGGCTCATGAATTCCAGATAATGGAACCCACATTTCCAAAGCCTGATTTAGTAAGTCTACGTCAGACCCCAGGATTCCTTAAGTATTGGGGGCTATGTGTATAGCCCAGAAGACAACCTTAGATGACCTCCCTTAGGAGCTGCTCAGAGCTTACCAAATAGAGGTTACCAATGTCTGACCAGCAAGGCCCAGGGATGGCCTGTCTCTGCCTCCTCAGGAATACAATTAAAGGTGCAATCTACTACTGTGATGGTTTGTATATGCGTAGCCCAGGGAGTGGCACTATCAGGAGGTGTGGCCTTGTTGGAGTAAGTGTGTCAGTGTGGGTGTGGGCATTAAGACCCTCATCCTAGCTTCCTGGAAGCAGGCCTTCTCCTTCAGCCTTCAGAACAAGAGTTGGAACTCTCAGCTCCTCCAGCCCCATGCCTGCCTGGATGCTGCCATGTTCCTTGCCTTCATGATAATGGACTGAACCTCTGAACCTGTAAGCCAGCTTCAACTAGATGTTGTCCTTATAAGCCTTGGTCATGGTGTCTGTTCACAACGGTATAAAACCCTAACTAAGACAACCACCCTGAGATTTTAACATGGGTGCTGGGCATTATACTCGAATTTTCTTGCTTTCAAAGCAAGACTTTACCAACTGAGCCATCTCCATAGTCCCACGTACTACTGATGCTATTGCCCTTACCCTTGTGTGAGAACCATTGTCTCAGAAGTTGATGGCTAAACCAAGGTGGGCTTCTGGGGTCAGGCAAGGTCAGGGAGTGAGATCAATGCCTTCCGATACCATGTGGAAGCAGATTGGCAAGCACTAACGTATAAATTGGAAAAGCGCTAAAACCTTTTATGGGGTTTATTTGTCTCTCTGTGGCTCTTCATTCAACTAACCATATGCTTACTTTCCATTGGCAATTGCTATTTAAATGTCAGTTGATAGCAGATGTTCCTTCGCCCTACTATCTACAAGTTAATTTATAGTCCACAAAACCTGGTGGAGTGTACTTTAACCATGCTGGGTTTCCACTGGCTTACCCACCCCTTTGTGTAGCCCTGCTGAGCCCTGTCAGGCTCAGGAGGAAGCTGCCACTTCATTCCCCAAGTCTGAGCAATACTGAGTCTTGCTTGGTCTCAGTTGCTCTCTTGCAGGCTAACTCTTACTCCTTTCAGTGTGTGTGTGCGTGTGTGTGTGTGTGTGTGTGTGTGTGTTCGTGTGCGTGTGCATGTGTGTGTGTCCATGTGTCCGTCCATGCATGTATAACCATGCATACATGCAGAGGACAGATACTTCACTGAGTAAAGCCAGGACAAGAATTCAAGAAGGAAATTAGAATAGAAACCATGAAGGAAGAGAACACTGTTGGTTTATTCACAAGCTTATGTTTGATTAGCTTTTTGATAGAGCTCAGGACCCCCTGACAAGGAAGTAGTACCTCCCAAAGTGGACTGGGTGCTACTATACCAATTAGGAATCAAAACAGTCCCCCAAAGGTCAATTTCATAGGCTATGCCTTAGTTGAGACTTCCTTCTTAGGTGACTTTCAGCTATGTTAAGTTGAAATTTCTGTTCTTTCAAAAGAAAAAAAATCTGGTTGTTCCTGCTTGTGAAAAAGTTGTTTAGTATTTGCCATTTGCTGCCTTAATACTCTGCTTTGACCTTTCTCATGGTTCTGAGGAAGCTAGGCTGAGGTTATCTTTTTCTTCTCAGCATCAATGCCTAAGATAAGACAGCATCCATAATAGACCACTGCCATATGTGAGATGTCTGTTGCATGAATAAAGATACTCCAGGGAATATTAATTGGGAAGGAAACAAACAAACAAAGAAACAGAAATAAAGATGTCATAGTTCTCATATACTGCAACCAGAGTTAGAATTAGAAAGTAGAAGTGGACAGGAAAAGGGCATAGCAACTGCAAAAATCTCATCATACCCAGCCTACCCATTGCACCCACAAGGTTCCTATAGCTCAGTCAAGTGGACCTCTGGCGCAGGTGGGAAAGGAACTCTTTGGGGTTTGTTGCAGTCATGCAAACCACCTTTCGGAAGGTAGACATTGAGTTTCCACATCTTTTCTACTCAGTCAATCCTATTCTATAATACTTTTCTGTGTGTTTGTGGATGTTTGTCTGTAAGCAAGTTCATGTGTGCATGCATGGGGAGGCCAGAAGACAACCTTGGATATTATTCTTCAGGTGCCAGCCTTTTTTGTTTGTTTGTTTGTTTAAGCTAAAGTCTTTATTTGACCTGAATTGTCTAGGCTGGCTGTCTCCACTTTCTTAGTGCTGATATTACAAATAAACCTACCATTTCTAGCTTAATATCAATTTTCTATAAGTACTAATGTAAGACAGAAGGGCAGATAGATGGGTAGACAGATAAGTGAGAAATCAATAATAGCTTAGTAGCTCCCTAGATGACATACTGATATTAGATGAATGGAAGATCGGGTGGACAGATGAAAAGACAGGTAATATATGATAGATAAGAGAATGGATAGATAGAGGAATGCTAAATGAAAGAGAATAGAAGGAAATATGCATGATAGATAGATGATAGATAGATGATAGATAGATAGATAGATAGATAGATAGATAGATAGATAGATAGATAGATAGGTGATAGAAAGATGATGGATAGTTAGGTGATAGATAAATAATAGATGATAGATGATGGATAGATAGTGGATAGATAGATAGATAGGTGATAGATGATAGAGATAAATAGGTAGATAGATAGATAATAAATTGATGGTAGATAGATAGATGATAGATAGATAGATGATAGATAGATAGATAGATAGATAGATAGATAGATAGATAGATAGGTGATAGATGATAGAGATAAATAGGTAGATAGATAGATAATAAATTGATGGTAGATAGATAGATGATAGATAGATAGATGATAGATAGATAGATAGATAGATAGATAGATAGATAGATAGGTGATAGATGATAGAGACAAATAGGTAGATAGATAATAAATTGATGGTAGATAGATAGATGATAGATAGATAGATGATAGATAGATAGATAGATAGATAGATAGATAGATAGACAGATAGACAGATAGATCAGTGATAGAAAATGGATGGGGAGACAAGTAGATTGATAGATGATAGATGACTAACTGGCTGGAAGATAGACAAATGATGATAGATAATAGATGATGGTTATATAGATAGTAGATACTCTGGATGACGGTGGCACATGCATTTTATCACAGCACTTGGGAGGCAGAGGCAGGTGGATCTCTTTGAGTTTGAGACTAGCCTGTCTTTTAGAGTCAGTTCCAGGACATCCAGGGCTGATACACAGAGAAACCCTATCTTGAACAACAGCAGGAAGATAATAGATACATCTATACATAGATAAATGACAGATGATAAATAGGCTAATGATGAATGGATAAATTAACGGACACGTGAACAGGTGGGTAATAAATGACAGATGGATGCATGTTCACATAGATAGAGTCATTGTGGGTCAGGTCACCCCATGTTCCAACATCACATAGTGGTCTGAACACTCTTGGTTGTCTCATGCTAGAGTTTCATGTTCCTTTGGATGGGAATCATGCCACTCGGGATTCTGTTGAGGGCTTCTCTGAGGGAGAGTGAGTTTTAACATGGAAGATGGTCAGTGGTGTAGATGTCTCTCTCACTACATCCCATGATGATAGGTCAGCACTTGAGCCTGAATCCACAAACTACAATAGCACAAAAGCCTCCATTGGCAGTCAAAGGTAGGATGCCTCAGGCATGAGACAGGGAGTCCTGTGCTCTGGGCCTTGGAGATGTTCAGCAAGCCTCTTGGTTCAGTTACTTCATTTGTGACAGGGGATGTTATGTTCTCAGACTCTGGGATGGCTGCAGAAATATACTCAATAATGACCTTCATCTTAAAGGTCAGAAGGGAGAGAGGAGAATACAGTCCTAGATAAGTCAATACCACAAGTCCAGAGCTGCATAATCAAATGCATCTGTGAAAACTAAACCAAGCCAGATGCCCCCAATGCTATGGAAATAACACCATCTCCTCAATGCTGGCATTACAAATGCATGCCACCACACCAAGAATATGGAGCTGAACACTTACATTGCTTATGTTTTTAGGACAATTCTTTTTTTTTTTTTTTTTTTTTTTTTTACTTTTAATAGTCACTTTTATTGATATTTAGTCTTTATCAGAAGGAAAAAATGTGTTCAATCAATTGACAAATAGTCCAAATAGCTGTGATTTGCAAGCATTTTCCTTTGGGAGACAACAGTTTCTGCTGAAAGATTTGCTTGCATAGAGCAATAATTAAGAACAGTTTTGTGATAATTTCTGTCATAATAGTAATATTACATTTGTACAAAGTGATCCAATAAAGGTGATAGTCAGAGAAGAAGTACTTCTGAACATGGAGGGTTCCTAGGATGCAGGAATAGAATATGCCATGATCTGAATTCCTACATTTCCCAAGCATTCACAATTTGTAAATTTTGAAATATTGTTTGAAATCTGAGAATTTTAGCTGGAAGATCAGATCTAATGAGGATTAATGTGACTTTGGACATGTTCCTTGACACCTTGGAGTCCTGATAACTTTAGGTATCAAATGAGAGTATGCACTGGCTTGTCTAAATTTTCATCCAGCAAAAAATATTTGCGTGGGTAGATTACTTTTTTCTGTTCCTATAGACTGCTTCAGTTCCATAAAGTCATTAGTTTAGGTTAATGTGTATCTTTTTATTCAACCTACATATTTGCATAGTGTATGTTATTTAATACTATATAATTTTCTGAGCATATTTTAATGTTATACACTGATATTACAGAATACACCCATTTGATTTTATATTGCTATTTGCACATTTAAGGTATTTAGTTTAATAGCTATATACCTCTCCAATACAGCTCTTTCCAGTAGCTCTTGCTTCCTCAATGGAAACACTGAGTTTCTGACTGAACTGTCCAAGATAGTAACCACTGACTACCAGTGGCTATTGAATACAGAATATGGTTTTGCATCTGAGAAACTGCTTTTTTGAGATGGGAATCTCATTTAGATCAAGCTAGTTTCCAACTCCCAACATAGTTGAGGACGACTTTGAACTCCTCCTGATTCTCTTGCTTACACCTCCCAAAGAAACAGATTTTTGCATTTTATTAAATTTTTTTATTCCAGTTGAAATATAATAGCCTTATGTAGATAATATTGTATTAGATGGTTTTATATTAATTTGATACAAGTTAGATTTATCAGAGAGGAAGGACCCTCAATTGAAAAAATGCTTCCATAAGATCAGGATGTAAAGCATTTTCTTAATTAGTGATCAACTGAAGCCTATTGTGGGTGGTACAGTTCCTGGACTGGTGGTAGGACTATTCTAATCTCTCTCTCTCTCTCTCTCTCTCTCATTGTATGCATGATTGTCATTATAGATTCAGCTGTCCATTTGACACACACTTAGAGACACCTGGGAAAAGAGACCTTCAACTGAAGGATCGCCTCCACCAGATTGGCCTGTTGGCATGTCTGGTGTACATTTAATTGGTTGCTAACTGAAGTAGTCGGGACCAGCCCACTGTATGTGATACCATCCCAAGGCAGATGGACTGATGAAGCATGCCTAACCTCCATCTTAGGCTTGAAAACCATCTTGTAGTAGAGACAAACTAAGTTCATTTCTGTTTATGATTAACGGGATGTTTCTCAAGGATTGAGTTATGTCCCACCTGTAACTTTAACTACAAATATATCTGTAGTGCCTGTTCCGGGAAATGGCAGTCATATCCTTGTTTCAAAACATTGTTAACAACTACCTTTGTTTCAAAATGTTACTGTGACTACCTTGTTACGACTACTTTGCAATCATATTTTATTTCAGGAGGTGATTATGACTAATTTGTTATGCTTATGTTCTGCTTCTATAACCCCACCTATTTTATCTGTCAAATCTCCCCATTTGGAAACACCGAGCTATAAATATCTTGTTTTTCTCACATCCAATGCTGACCTTTTGAACGAACCCTGCCTTTCTCGGGGTGGGGGTGGCAGTTTGTGCACATGAATAAAAAAGTTTGCTTTAATTAATTGCTTTCTTTAGATAATTTGGCCTTGATGATTTAGATCCGTGGTCTTTCTCCTCCCATCTTTTGGATTAACAGGACTTCGATTAGGTAAGAAAGATAGCTGAACATATGTCTGGGAGCAAATCTGTAAACAGCATTGCTCAGTGGTTTCTGCTTTAAGTTCCCTGCCTTGGCTTCCTTTGATGATGGATTCTGTAAGATAAAATAGCCTCCTTCCTCAACAGGTTGCTTTTGATTGTGTTCATCATAGCATACAGAATCCAAACTAGGGCAATGTTCACGTCTGCCATTGTGGTTGTACAAGTGTGGAGAAGTGCATTGCATGTGGAGGTCGGAGGACAGCCTTGGGTGTCTTGATCCTTGCCTTTCACTTTGGTTTTTGAGTTGGGGTCTCTTGTTTGCTGCTGTGTAAACCAGGCTAGCTATCCCAGGAAGTGCCGAGGGGTTCTCTTGTCTCCACCTCCTGTCTTGCTGTAGGAGCACTGAGAGTATAGACACGCCTTATGGTGTCTAACTTTACGTGGGTTCTAGGGAGAGACCTGGGGTCCTCACACTGGTGCAGCAAGCACCTTTCCCAGGGAGCCATTTCGCCAACCCTGGATTTGCTTTCTAAACATTATTCTGCCAAGGATGTGTGTGAGTCATTGTCTAATGGCTCTTGTCACTTTACTGTGGTGATGGAGGAGCAAAGGCAGAAGGCTTTATGTGGAGAAGCAGATAAGATATGAAGGCATTTCAAAACCCAGACTGCAAGGCTGTCTGGGGCATAATACCGAGCTATCAATAATCCAGTTAAGACAGTTTACCTGCTCTACGTGAGAGGGCTCAGTTGTCTTGGTCTTCATACAAGTTCACACCCACCCACCACCATTTAAATGCGGGCTCCATGCTACACCACACAGACCAAAGCGTTATAGATTTTTCCCCCCAAATGCAATACACAAGTCTAAATTGATTGCAGCCAAACATAAATTTAGTCAAATCTTTAATGCACTCCATTAAGCCATGAATAAGACTTTAAAGCATTGTGTTAGCTAAAGGGTTGCTGAGAGTGGAGTTGAAACAATTTCAAACAGCCAGAATAGAGAGTTAACTCTGGATGTAGTATGGTATTTATCCTCAACAGTGTATCGTAGAAAAGGACAATTTTTTTTCAAATGTAACAACGAGCAATTGCCTGTCATTGTGAAATGATAAATTTTGCACAAAGGGTCTGGTTGGCTTCCTGTTCTAGAAAGGCTACCTCTGTTCTCACAATGCCCGTGGGCACATGCCTCAGACTGCCATTGGTGGCGCCTTAGGCCCAGCATTCCATTTTCCTAGAACAAGATTATCTTTCGAAACACAGACCTAATGGCAGCCATTTTCTCACCTCCATTTGAGGTAGGGGGAAGGGCTATGTCACCAGCTCTGCCAGGCAGTTGGTGTGATTTGTGCGATGCAGACAGACACAGTTTATGATGAGACAGGCAAAAGACGGTTTTGTACTTTCAGAATAAGGTAGACTTGGACTATTCTAACCATCACTTTTACAGAGGGTTTCTAGGGAGAGGCTAGCAAAACAGTTGAAACCATTGAAATCCAATCCTTGTCCATGAGTGCTTGAGAGTGTTGCAAATACAGGCTACTTGGGCAGTTCCTTGGAGTAGTTGGTCTATATGTTTGGGAAAGGGACAGTAGAAGATTTAGTATGGGGGTAGGAGAAGAAAAATTAGCTCACCAATAATTTGTATGATGACTCTGTATTTCACTTTCATAAGAAATCCAGCTGTATGTGTACAGACTTAGGTAGCATTATAAAATTGTTATCACTGAGTGTTCTTTTTTTCATTTTTAATGTGACTGAAAATTTTAAATTAAATATATGGCTTCTGTTCTTTCAGTGCATAGAGTCACATTATGCATGGGTTGTGATAAATTACTATTTTCTTGCCTGTCAAACTTTTTTTTGTTTGTTTGTTTTGTTTTGTTTTCCCAATTTTCACATCCGTCTCTATGTGTCATATATGCATGTATGTCTGCATGCCCATGTCGGTACCTGTATGTGGGCATACGAGTTCACATGTGGAGGCCCAAAAGTTCATGTTGAGTACCGTCCTTGTTAACTCCTCCTCCAGATTCACTGACAGGGGCTCTCAGTCAACCTCAGAGCCCACCAATCTGTCCAGTCTTACTAACCTTGTTGCTCCAAAAACCTGTAGTATCCACACTCCAAGACTGGTATTACTGTTAGGTTCATCATGTCCACCCAGTGCTCATATGGGTACCAGATATCTGAACTCTTAAGAAGCAAGCACTGTGAAAACTGAGCCATCTCTGTAGCCATCTTGCCTGTTTCTTTATCAATCTGAAAACGGGACCAACAGAAAGCATTGTACCTTGAGAGGAAGACGGAGCCCGTATCACATGTTTGGGAGATAGGCAGCTTTCTCATTTGTTCCGTGAAGAGACTGATTGTTTTGACCTCTCTGGGTTGTCAGAAGAAGAGAGACCCACATGGGAAGTGAGGGCTCAGCACAGAACCTGGAGCAGAGGAAGCTAGGTCCCTTCCCACTTCTTGTCCCTGATTCTGTCTGTAGACCTGCTTGTGTGGTATAGTTACAACTGTCCATTTCTATTCAGACTCTGTCTCTCTTCCAAGTCTGTCCTCCACATCCAACCTGTCTCTTCAGACACCAGAAGAGGGAATCAGGTCTTGTTACAGATGGTTGTGAGCCACCATGTGGTTGCTGGGATTTGAACTCAGGACCTCGGGAAGAGCAGTCAATGCTCTTAACCACTGAGCCATCTCTCCAGCGCCCCCCCCCCCAACCTGTCTCTTTCTATAGTTAGAGAGCTTTGTGATCTGCTTATCATTGCGGAGTTCTCATCTTGTTCCCTGTTTGCTGCTACTCATTCAAATGGTCTCCCGTTTGTTATTCAATTTCAATCTTACAGTCAGGGTTTTACCCTGGCTGAAACTACAGAGCAAGCTCCAGTTCACAGTCTTCCCCATCTCTTTCTTCCACTCAGACCCTGGGTTTCTTCCCTTCCTTTTTCTCTTCTTCTTTCTTTTATCCCATTCCCTTTTCTTTAAAACTAAAGTCTCCTTTCAATGGAGTGACCAGTTCAGGATGATTGAAGCTGAGCAAGCCCATGCAGGAAGCTAAGGGAAGTCTGTATAAGCAGGAGATGAGACAGTGCAATGCGAAAGGAGATCTGTGATGCTACTTCTCCTCAGCATCTCTCCCCCAAATCTCTCTCCTCCACCCTAATGTTCCTCCCCCAAAATCTTTCCTCCTCCACCCTCCTCCTTCCCAACCTGCCTTCTCTCACTACCTTTGCTGGTGGGCTTTCAAAGCTATGTCTTGTTCAGCCCATGGGAGGTACAGAGAGCATCTAGTCAGCTTTCTAGATTCTCAAAAGAGCAACGTCCCACAGTGTCTGTCACATGGCACACACAGAAATCTGTGTGCTCAGTCCCCATATTCTAACAAACACATCCTTGGATAATGGTTGAACTTGTTCTGCAGAATTCAGTGATGAGGGAACAAAAGCAGCCTGGGAAGCTTTGTGAAAACGTGCAGCTTCCCCATGTACGCAGGCATCTGTTCCCTTCGCAATCAATACTGGTCGCTCAGAGCTGTAGAAACTTCAGAAAAAATTGGGGTGGGGAGCTGGAAGCCCCTCAGAGTACCAGTTTCCTGGACAGGTGATTTTTTTTTAAATCAGAACAGTGAGCACTTTTTTTTTGTTGTTGTTGTTGGTTGTTGTTGTTGTTACTTTTTAATCCATCAGTAGTAACAAGGTGATTTGGAATCTGCTCCTGACTTGAGATAGTAGTTTTATTTATTTATTTAGCCTTTTTTTTTATCGGATCAATATGTTACTTTGCCTATTTTATTCTTAGATTTACTGACTGTTCTCAGGGAAGCAAATTCAAAGGGAAGAAATAAGCAGATTGGTGTGAATTTCAAAGCCCTGGCTGAGGTTTGACAGAAAGAATCCTTGGAAGTTCAGAGGACTAGAGCTTCCCAGGCCCTCCCTCTGACAGATGGGTTTTGTTCAGAGGGTCTGTCTTTGGGGACAGCTGAGTTATGTACTGTCAAGGGATACTTGGGCTAACCTTGGGCTCATGGGCATGTCTGCTTGCCCTGGGTCCTTAATTACTCAACTATAAGCATATATATATATATATATATATATATATATATATATATATATATGCTTATTATGTATGTGTGGGGAGGGATATGCATGTAAGTGCAGGTGCTGAGAGATCCCCCACCCCAGCACCTGGAGTGACAGCCATTGTGAGCCACCTGATGTGGCTGGGAACACAACTTCCATCTTAAGTGCTGAGCTATCTCCTCAATGCTATCAAATTCTTGCTTTAAGATAACATCAGCCCCTCTCATGGGAACATTTGCTATGATGCTCCACTTCTCATAAAAAGGAGGAAATAAGTCCTAAAGGTTCCCCAGGCCTGTTTCTTTGCTTTATCAATAAAGAGTCATAGTCTTGTGAATTTTAGGTGCTTGTCAGACTATAGCATTCGCTGTGATAGTGGGAGCCAGAATGTAAGCTCCGGGCACGCAAATGAGTGTCCAGTCAGCTAATGCCCCATTCTCACTGTGGGCTGAGCAGCACTGTTTCTGCGGGGCCTGATCATTCCTGGCCAGTCACACTGCAGCTCAGTGCTACAAAAGCAGAGGGTGTGCCCCTGTCTGTACATGGCATGAGTTTTCGAGATTTTGGTGTTTGGGGACAATTTGTTTTCCTAAGTTAAGGTGGAAGGGGCTTCCAAAGTGTTTGAAAGGAAGCAGAGATGCTGATATGGATGGAGGTTGTATACCTTTTGGGACATACATTTATATATCGTCTACTTTCTACACAGACTCACACACACACACACACACACACACACACATATGCACACACGCGCACACACTGTACTGTGATTTCAGTTTGTCATACTTTAGAAGTAGCCGTGTTTATGTAAGCCAGAATGTAATGGGCATTCATCTGGATGTCTGGATAGCCAGTGCCTCACGCACAGGGGCAGGGCTTAGTAATACGTCTTCTCCATGACTACCTGTCCCTGATTTTACTTCTTCTGAAACCGGATGCAAAATCAGCATCACAAAATGTATTTGCTTAGGCAAAATGAAACAACTTCCATTTGACTTCACGATATCACTGCGTCTTCTCACGTAGTTCAGTCGTTGTTTATAAAAACAGCTACTGTTTCCCTATACTATGGCTATAGCTTATGGGCCCATCTAGAAACAAAAAGACAAAACCAAGTTTATGGCCAACGTGAGATATTTTCTGGATACACGAGCAACAATGAAAACATTTTGAAAATTAACAGGCATCCACAAGTATAAATACACTGTCGAAAGCATTTAACGCTTTTTAACATAGCCAAGTCCCCTGAGCTTGAAGCAGCATTAAATTCTCCTTTGCCAGTGGCAAAAAGAAACCGACAAGCACAGAGCTGAAAGATTGGTACCGTTTCTCGGCCAGTAAGCAACAGAACCAAGGGGCTGAATTTTTTATGGGTTTTTATTTATTTATTTTTGTTCTCATGCTGTTTCTCTCCCCGTCTCCTTTTCTCTCCTGTTCTTGCCTGCCAGGACTGATTGTGGTGACATTGGCCGTGTGTTGGATGCCCAATCAGATCCGACGGATCATGGCTGCAGCAAAACCCAAGCATGACTGGACCAGACCGTACTTCAGGGCATACATGATCCTCCTGCCCTTCTCCGACACCTTCTTCTACCTCAGCTCCGTGGTCAACCCTCTCCTCTACAACGTGTCCTCTCAGCAGTTCCGGAAGGTGTTCTGGCAGGTGCTCTGCTGCCGGCTAACTCTGCAGCATGCCAACCAAGAGAAACGCCAGCGTGCCCGCTTCATCTCCACCAAGGACAGCACCAGCTCAGCCCGCAGCCCCCTCATCTTTCTAGCCTCCCGGCGCAGTAACTCTTCCTCCAGGAGAACTAACAAGGTTTTCTTAAGCACTTTTCAGACTGAGGCCAAGCCTGGAGAGGTTAAGCCCCAGCCCTTGAGTCCTGAGTCACCACAAACTGGCTCAGAGACCAAACCAGCTGGGTCCACCACAGAAAATAGTTTACAGGAGCAGGAAGTATGAATGGCAAGTTCAGAAGCCTTGAGCCGAAACTGGCTCTCCCCTCCCGCAAAAGCAAAGTTACCTTCACGCAGCAGCAGTCTCTGAATAGACTGTGACTCCTATTGGGACAGAATGGAAGGCTTTGGGAAAGGCAGATGCATATCTCAATGACTTCTAAGGGCTGGTTCTTCCAGGCTAGCCTTGGCGGTGGTTAACCAGATTGGGATGGGAGGGTCTGGACTTTCTGCTCCATGCTTTTTCTTCAACTACACACAGAAATTCAGAGTGAATTGGTTCAGAGCTTACAAAAGTATTTGTGCATGGCAATCTTGCGTTACTTGAAAGGAGGGAACAAAAAGACTCCCTTGTCTACCCAGAATAAAAGGACACCCAGAAGAGACTCGGGAAGGTGAGAGACGAAGGGCCAGCCAGGTGAGGCAGCAGGGGTTGGCATCTCCTTTAGCTTCAGCAGTGTGCCAAGCAGAGGGCTAAGTTGAAGAACAGGAGAGTGGTGAGAAGCCCTGGCCTGATGGCCGAGGCAGAGCTGCCTCTCTTCTTGGGCCTCGGCCCATTGCAAAGAGGGGTGTTGCAGCAGCTGATACACACGGAGTTCAGTTTCCCAGGGGAACAGAAGGACTGGTACCCAGCTGAAGCAATGAGACAGGCTGCTGACGATGCACACGACTTCCGGTACATGATCCCTATAACACAGGCCCAGAGAAGTGGGGTTAGCATATGGGATCTGTAGTCCAGCCATCTCTCTGTGCCCAAATCTGAGTGCATAGCCTTTCCTTGACTCCTCCCACAGAAAGGGTTCTTATCTCCTGATCTGGGAGATGGTTCAAGCGGTAAGAATTCTCAGACTTATTAGAGTCTGGGAGATCTTTTGGGTGGGCATGGAGGTCACCAAACACACAGAACTTATGGTGAATGTTGTTCCAACAGAGATTTTAGTTGCTGATGTCCATGAATAAAGAGCTATTAAAATCAAAGTCTCCCCCCACCCCTCTGTGTGTGCAATGCATGTGTTCATGTATGCAATGTATGTGTATATGTGAGTGCAGTATCCTCAGATTCCAGAAGAGGGAATTTGATTCATTTGGCATTGGAGTTACAAGCAGTTGTGAGCTGTCTTAAGGAGGTGTTGGGAGCTAAACTCAAGTCCTCTGCATCCTTGTAACCATCTCTCCTGCCCCTACACTCAGCTTTTTAATATGGGTTCTAAGGATCAAAGTCAGGCCCTCATGGTTACAATGGCAAACACATTACCGATGCAGCCATGTCTCCAGCAACAATGTCTATTTTAAAATCAGCTCCTAATTTATACTAGACAACAAGGTTTTTCTTTCCTTCGTTATTGTTTAAACCATCTCATGCTAGCAGCACAGACCACATATCCAGATATTATTTTCATTATCACCTGATAAGTGGCCATAGAGAGATGGCTACCAACCAGGAATTCATTAAATCCAAAGAGCAAATCCCAAAGGGAACAATCCCACTGTCTATTGTAGGGACTTCGCTTTTAGGGGTAGACTAAGTTTAAAGGGCAAATAGAGAGGCACTAGCAGGCACCAACAGCATGCTCAGGACAATCTGTTCTCTGGAAAAGCCCTGTTCTCTGGGAAAGCCTGGTTCTCCGGAAGAAGTTTTGACCCCAGGACAAGTTGAATCAAAGAGCTGGTTCTTGATGACAGGTGCTGTGGTAACAGAATGTTTCCCAAGGGACTGGGAAATGATTCAGTGGGCAAAGAGCTTGCCATGCAAGCAGGAAAACCTTAGTTAAGATCCCAGAACTCTAAGAGAAAACCCCAGGTGTGCTAACCCAAGCCTAGCTCCTCCCACACTCTACCTGAGAAGGCAGAAGGGATCCCTGGAGCTTAGTGTCCAGCTGGCCTAACAATGCAGGTTCAGAGAGAGACTAATATGGAGAAGTAGTTGAGACAGACATCTGATATTGACCCCTAGCTTCACATGTGCACACAACACACAACCTCAGATGCCCTCGGGAACCACCCATCTGGATTTTTGAGGTAAGGTCTCTCACTCTTCCGATTAGACTGCACTGAGTGGCCAGGGAGCCTAAAGTCCCTGAAATCATAAGCATGCGCCACCATATACGGATTTGTTTAAAGCATGTGTTCTGGGAATCAAACTCGGGCTCACATGCTTGCACTTTGCTGACTGAGAGATCTCCACAGCCCTTTCAAAACTGTTAACCCAAACAAGTCTTTCTTCCCCCGACATTGATTAATTTAAGAATTTTGTGCATTTTAAGCACAGAGTGATGACAAGCTGACTAGCGTGGCTTGAAAGTACTAGGGTGAAGGGTCACATGATCTTTATTGTACAGATCGAGAGCCTGGGAGCTAGTTACTGAGGCTTAGTAACTTGCACAGGTCCCATCATCAGACTCTCTCCTGTCATCTGCTATAGAACCTTTCACAGTGACAGCTGTAGCTTGAGTGAGAAATACCCTCCATAGGCTCATGTGATCAGCATTTGGTCTCTGGGTAGCGGCACTGCTTGGAAAGGTCCTAGAGCATTTAGAGAAGGCTGGAGGAAGTGGATCACTGGAGATCAGCCATGATGTTTGATAGCCTGGTCCTATTCTTGTGTGAATTCTGCTTCTTGACTACAGATGCATTGTACTCTTGCTATCTGCCCCGTGATGGACTGTATCCTTCTTAAATTTAAGCTGTACCAACCTAGTGTCACAGCACAGCTGTGGATGTGGCCCAACACATTTGTGGATGGTAATGTCATATCATAATGTCAAAAGCCTGGACAGTCCTGCATGTGCGCCAAAATAAACCTTTCAGATTTTTGTGTCAAGTATCCGGCCATTGCAGTGAACATAATAACTAATTCAATATACACCTGAGCATACACATGGAAGAGTTTAAAAGAGTTGATCCAATGAGCTTTGGTGTGTGTGACCATTTTATATCAACAAATGGCTTTGATTTGGGATGGATAAGGTAAAATACTGACACTGGAGGCAGAAGCAATGGTCTCAAGCCTGCAGACTGCTTTTTTTGCAGCTGAGAGATAACATATCCCACCAGCAGCCAGGGACCTTTACCCAGTAATTGGCTGCAGGTGTCTGGGCAAGTGTGGTTTAGGTTCGCACTCCTCCAGAAGAATTGCCAGTTTGGGCGTGTAGAAAGAGTAAAGCTTCAAAATGCCAGAAACACTCAAAGGGAGGTAAAGAAGTGCTTTCAGTTTTCTTTAAAACATGCAATTTCATGCTTTTTTTTCTTCCCATAACTGCATGCTTGTAACGATTGATTTTCTAGCACTGATCGGCCATCCTGGAAGGTATATTGCTCTGGAAATACAAGGAGAGTGTGTAGATGCTCATACATAGAAGGCATGATGCCACTTCACAGGAATTCTTTCAAGTTTCCATCCATTCTACCTGTTAGAATACTAACTTTTATACACTATATTTCAGAACTTGAATTTTAAAAAAATTGTCATTTAGCAGTCCAGCTGCTTAAAGGAATAAAGCTCACTGGAATTGAACTGGCAAATGACCTTTGTGTGTTTCACATGTACAATGCACACATGCACTCACACATGCACGTGCACACGCACACACACACACACACACACACACACACCCTGTAAATGAAGTTATGTCTCTTAGGCTGACTATCCTTCCGGCAAGAGCCATAGAGCATCTAACAAAAAGCACCAGGGATTAGGAACCTCCTTTTGAATTGTTGCTCAAGGGAATCTAAGAGGCTTCTGAAACAGTCTAGGCTATTACTGTTGCCCTTGGTTGCCTCTGAGAGGTTGAAGGTGAGCCCTTGTAACTGAAGACACCACATACTTCAGACTCAGAAGATTATAGCAGGAGTTAACCTGAAAGTCTCTTCTCTAAGGACTAGCTTGAGGTAGAACAGTGGATCTCGGCCTTCCTAATGAACACACTTCCTCATATTGTAGTGACTCTAACCATGAAATGATTTTTGCTGTTACTTCGTAACTGTAATTTTGCTACTGTTATAAATCATAATATAAATATCTGATATGCAGATGGTCTTAGGCGACCCCTGTGAAAGGATTGTTGAGTCCCCAAAGGGGTTATGACCCACATGTTGTGAACCACCGTTGTAGAAGATGGCACTATGCAAACTCCCTAGGGAGAAAAGCAACCGATAGTTGTACTCAGCTGCAAACTCTGTGAACCACAGCAACTGGCAAGGCATGATGTTCTTAAATGCCAAAGTGGCATTCATACTTGGCAGTAACCAACAACTACCCAGCACTAGCTAGTGAGGCTGTGGATCTTAGAGGCAACATAATTCTGCCGCTTTTCTGTGACAGCATTAACTCCTAATGCATTCTCAATATGTATTCATAGAATCACAGGTGAATGTAGCTCTCATCCTTCAGCAAAGAAGCTGCTCTTTGCAGCAGATAGAGACCACTCAGAAAACCACACTGGTCAGAATAGAGAGAACAATTGATCATGGGGTACCCAGCTTGAGTAGAGGATGTTTCTCTAGGAAAGATTGTAAGAGGTAGAGGACCAGAGATTTCCTAATCTACTGGGAGATTCTATCTCCAAGAAAAGGCAGGGAACCTCCTGCTGTGATATTGCATGACTGCCCAAACAAGACCTGAACAACGGCAATAGGCTAATGTGGGAAAGGAAAGTTTCACAGGGCTCCACCCAAACACAAAGAACTGTGAGGCAGTAATGACTGCTAAGAGAAGAAGAATTAATCTTCAGGGATGAATCCATCAATGGTTATCCTATACCATGTGATGAGCTTTGAAGATGCAATACTAAATATATTTTTGTGTTTGTGTGTGTGTGTGTGTCAATAATAATCAAAGAAAAAAGGCCAAAAATTTGAAAGGGAGACTAGGTTGGGGAAGGGAGGGGTTATATGGAAAAAAATATGGGAAGGATTTGAGGGAGGAATGGGAGGGGAAAATGTAGTAATATTTTAATTAAAATTCTTTTAAAACACTGAGCATATGTGTTATATGTGTCTCAAAAAAAATTGTAAACGTCTAAAGAATTGAGGCAACCTTCAATCCTACCTAGCTGTGATCCCCATGAACCATATCAATGATCAGCATGGCATGACCCAAAGGGCGCAGTGGTGGCACACATGCCTTCGTGGTAACTGATGGCTCTCTAATCTTATTCCACTCAACAAGAGAAAGTTTATGACTGGTACTAAAAACCTAACCAGCTACTGAGTGCTAGGGAAGTCACGGTTATTGGAGGGGAATCTCCAGCCCCAGATTCAGCCCCAAACAAACATAATCCCTAATAGCAGTCTATAAGCATTTGTCCTTATACCCACAGGAAGTGTAGTCTTCACCACTCATTAAGGAACTTATTTAAAGACTTCTGCATTAAAGCACAATCAATCAAAATGCAGACTTGTGGAGCCCAGTCCCCATGGATACATCTACAACACACCCCGACACATAAGGCAAAAGGATTGTAAGAACCAGAGGATTGGAGAATTTGCTGTGAGATTGTCTCTCCTAGTAATATCAAGAGCCACACCCATAAAGTCTGACCAACATGACTGCCCAAATATGAGCTGAACAAGGATGACACCCGCATCAAACTGGAGGAGAGAAGCCCAACCCTACCAAAGAACTATTGTCAACTGAGGAGAGCTGGGAGCAGGAAAGGTGAGCACCCCCAGGAGACCACACAAATCGGTTGTCCAGTGACAGGATCAGACCTGAAAGTATACATCTGAGGAGATCTATAGGGGCTGTCAGGTTACAACTAGCAATGTGTGTGTGTGTGTTTGGTTGTGTGTGTGTACATATGCTTATATGCATGCAATAACAATTAGCGTCAAAGAGGCCATGAAATCGAAAGAGAAAAAGGGGGGGGGGTTTAGGGGAGGCCATGAAGAAAGGAAGTGAGATGTCATTAAATATAAACTTAAAAAATATTAAAAAAATAAATCTAATTTTTAAATATCATTAAAGTCACAAAGCAGAGCTGGGGAGTGGGAAACATGGTTGTGATACAAGGAGGAGGACTGGGCTTAGCTCTTCACACCCACATGAAAGCCAGATGCTACAGCAGAACACAGCTCAATCCCAGCACTGGGGGGGGGGGGGGCTGAGTGGAGAGAGACAGACTTCTGGAGCTCAACAGCCATATGGTCTAGTCTAGTCAATGACCTCCATGTTCAATGAGAAACCCTGTCTAAAAGACAGAGAAAAAAAAAAGTAAAAATAGGGTAGAGAGCCATTGAGAAACACACCCGACATGGTCCTCTCACCCCCACACATGTATACACATATATGTACCTGCATTCACACATGTAAATACATATGAATACAAGTAAATACTACACACACACACACACACACACACACACACACATGAACAAACGTGCAAACACCAGAAATAATTACAAAGAATAAGTTTCCTTAATGTATAAAATGGTCCTGGCAGTTATTAAGAAATAGATAAGTAGTTCTCTGTATAAAAATGGACACGGTGGATGACAGTTTATAGACAAGACAAGAAGGCCTGGGCACATGAGCCGTGATTCTCATCCTCGCCACCATAAAGACATGTGCAAATTAAAACCTTGGGGAAGTACAAGTCCTGCTTAGCACTTGGACAAAGTTCAGGAGGCTTATTAGCACCAATTTTCTGGGCTCTGCAAACAGATCCTCCTCACACCACGGGTTCAGAGGGTAGTCAGGTGTGAATGCCGTGAATACAAGGTGACAGCAGCTATCAACACCACAGGTGCACATTCTCCTTGACCCCACGATTCCATTTTGATGAACCTATCTGACACCTGCTGAAACGCAAACTGCCCATACCTGAGGTTATTCATCAAGGGGTGGTTGTAGTAGCAAGGGTGGCCAATTTTTCCATCTGCCTCCAGGAAGCTGGTAAGCAGCCCGCGTCTTATTTACACAGTGAGATTTCTCCCAGCTATCAAGTGGGGAAAGGGCTGAGATCTTTTGTATTACAAAATGCAATATAATCAGACAGTTCCTTCTTTGCCCCACCCCCTCTATTTTTTGTCTCCTTTTTAAGATTTAATGAAGGAACTTAGGCTTCTTTCCGTGTCCTGGTTTGATTTCTGTTGCTGTTATAAAACCCTAACCCAAAGCACCTTGGGGGAGGAAAGGGATTATTTGGCTTATGTATTCAGATCACAATCCATTACTGAAGGAAGCCAAGGCAGGAATTCAAGACAGGAACTTGGAGGCAGGAACTGAAGCTGAGGCCATCAAGGAGTGCTGCTTACTGGCTTCCTTTCTGTGGTTTGATCAGCTTGGCTCTTCATAGGACCTAGGACCATTTGCTTAGGGGCGGCATCCACAGTGGGTTGAACCTTTCCACATTAATCACTCATCAAGAAAATGGAGGACAATATGTCTACAGGCCAATCTGATGGGAGTATTTTCTTACTCGAGATTCCTCCTTTTCAGGTGACTCTAGTTTGTGTGGAGGTGACACAAAAGCCCAACAAGCGCATCCTATGTTCCAGATGTGTTTAAAGCACTTTACAAATAGTAGCTCATTTAATCATTGTAACAACCCCAACCCAATTTTCTCGGATGTGGAAATGGACACAGGCATCAATGAAGTAATTTCCCACAGGGCACATAGGTGACACGTGCTAGAACTGGGATTTGAACCCAGGAAGCTTGATTTCCAAACTGTACATTTACCCACTCTGTTATCCTGCCTACCATGCTCACAGGTGCATATTTGTGTGTGTGGAGGGAGCATAGCTTACATATAAATACACCTCATTTTACAAGCATAACATCTCTGTGGAAGAATATACAGCAAAGAGGCAATATTAGCTGCTGCTGACGAGAGATGCTGCACAGTCACAGCTGTAAAAAACAAAACAAACTTCTTTTGGTAACCATTTGAAATCAAAAGCGAGAGAATGAAGTACCATTCTGAAATTACCTTTGAAAATAACACCCCCAATGAGCAATTTGTTGTAAAAATCAAATAGCTTCTCTTTTTCAGTCTTACATCGACCATGTTCATTCTAGCTGTGTCTGTTAGAGGCTCCTAGAAATAAGGATGTTTGTTCTGAGAGAGAGGGAGGGAGGGAGGGAGGGAGGGAGGGAGGGAGGGAGAGAGAGAGAGAGAGAGAGAGAGAGAGAGAGAGAGAGAGAGAGAGAGAAAGGCAGCCACAAGTAGGAGATGTCCCAAAGCCCAAGGTATGGTGCCACAAGGTAGGAGATTTGTGGCTTTTTTTTCCCTTTAGTCCAGTCCCCTTAAGCTCAAGTATGAGCCTGAGGGGGGAAAGGCAGAGAATAAAACCAGGGAAAGCTCTTTCATGGATGTCTGATGGAAGCATAAATCTGCACAAATACTAAGGGATCTGTCTACTTTTCAAAATGTTGTTTTTAATTGTATATATATGTGTGTGTGTATATGTGGGTATGTGCACATGAGTGCAGGTACCCTGGAGACCATCAAATCCCCTAGATCTGGAGTTATAGGCAGTTATGATGCCCCTACATGGGTGCTGGGAGTTGAACTTGGGCCCCCTTCAAGAGAAGAATCCATTCTTAACCACTGACCCATCTCTCCAGCCCCTGGAAGGATTTATAGTAAATGTACATATTGTATTGTGTTATTAGAAATGGGACCCATGGATTTGTGCATGCTAAGCACACCTTTATCCATCCCATAAGCTAAAGCCCAGCTTTATAATAACTTAAAACATGCAGCTTCAACAGTTCTACTGAACATGTATACTAGAAAGCAAAAGCATCTTTATAGACATAATAGGAAAAAGATGCACTTATACTACAGGATGTTAAACGGCTCTTGAAAGGAAATCACAGTGCCTTTTGCTGATCTGGAATGTTCTCAATGAGAGGGGAAAATAAGTTGCAGAATGACATTTCAGTGTACCGTTTATGTAAGAAAAACACAAAACAACACAATACGTGCTTTAGACAGATGTGTGTACTAACCTGCTTGTGAGAATTTGTATGCCTAAGCAAAATCAGAGAAAGATGACCAATAACTATTCATTAACACTTTTGATTATTCTATGATACATGGTTTGTTTATGTATGTGCATGTGTGTGGATGTGTGCACACATGTATGGAGGCCAGAAGTGCATATTGGATTCTACTTTCACTATCCACCTTATTTTTTGAGATATGGTTTCTCACTAAGCCTGTAGCTTACCAATTTGCCAAACCTGGCTGGTCAGTGAGCTCCCGGGAGCATTCAATCCCTGCCTTCCCGGAGCTGAGACTACAGAATACTGAGGATCTGCCTTAAGGTCCTCAGGCTTCTACTGCAGGTGATTTACTGGCCAAGCTATCTCTCCAACCCTGGTTTTGATACATGAGTGCTTTACAGAAGGAATATATTCACTGATAGATTGCATCTGTAAGTTATAAATGAACAGAATTGAGAAATATGAATCCCACGAGTCACTTCTCTGCAGCCGGAGCCTCGCTGCATGCAGCAGTGACACTGGGTAGCTGAGTGACAAACATTTGGGTTTGATGAAGGGCAGAACGGTTTGGTGTGACCTTTAGCAGCATTGTGGATAAAGTCTGAGCCACAGCCTAACATAGGTGGGCTCTTTTCAACATGTACAGATGGCTGAGAGGCCCAGTCACCCATTACCCATTGGGGAAAAGAAAGTAACAGGCAAGACCAGCAGACAAACAACTCTGAAAGATTGGGAAGCTGAGAGGTGCTTTTTGTCTCTCCATTGCATAACATTTTCCTAATAATGCATGTTTTACCAACAAACCTACTGACAGAATGGAAGACCCAATAATTACAGCAGAGCACCCATTGCTTCAAAAGTATTTGTCAAATGGATAGATGAGGGCCTAGGAAACAGATCAGCAAGCAAAGTACTTGTCATGTCAATATGAAGATCTGAGTTCTGCTATCAGAACCCACCTTAAAAAGCCAGGCATGGTATCTGGCACACATTTGTAATTCTAGTACTTAGGAGGCAGAGACATGAGGATTCCAGGGGGTCATTGGCTGTCTAGTATAGCCTACTCTTATACATATGAATGCACACACACACACACACAAACATACACACACACATGTACATGCACACACATACAACCACATACAGGCTTACAGATACACACATATGCATGCACACACATATTTCTGCATACACACACAAACACACATGTATATGCACACACATACAAGCATATACAGGCTTACAGATACACACACACACATGGATAAATGAATGAGTGAACAAAGGGAGGAAGAAAGGCTAGACGTGGGTGCAGTGGTCCCACTAGAGGGACTGCTTTTCTGTAAAGTGCTATCAGAACTTCCTCTTTAGGCCTATGCGGTCTCAGCAACTGAGGTTCCAGCTAAGACATATCTCCAGGCCATGGCCCACACAGGCAGAGCCATGAAGCCCTAATCTTGGAGAGTGAGATTCAGACTTAGCCAGTGCTGGAAGGCTGGGATGGCTGACAAAGAGTTGTCTATCAACCACAGATGAGCTGCCTCCAGCTCGGAGCTGCTCCAGTACTCCACCTCACAGAAACACAGAGATGGGTCCTGTGACTTTCTGGTAGCTTCTCACAGGTTGCATTTGCAGACCAGAAGCTTTGTTGAACATACCACCTGTTATTGCCAAATCAACCAAGATGGCATGCATTTAATCCTCTTTAAGGCTTTGGAGAGGGGCCATCCTTCCATTCTTCTGGGGACTCTTGCATTTAGTTAGGTGGCTATGCATGCTGGATTTACAATTGCTGTAAGCAGATCTCTCCAAGGAAGTCACTCCTATTATTCCAACTTATTAAGCTGTGCATGGTGGGGCATGGCAGCAGAGTGAAGGAGAGAGTAGCCAAATACTGACATTATTTCTCAGGGAATTCATTCCACTACAGCAATGACACTTGATTCCTGGGCACAGAGAATCAAACCGTGGAAAACAATGCCCCCAAGAGTTATGATGAAAAGTTAGAATATTGCGGCAAAGAGAAAGGGCTCGCAGGACAGCTCAGTGGTTAAGAGACCTTACTATTCTTCCTGGGGAATGAAACCCAGGCAACTCATAACCACCTATAACTCTAGCTCCTACAGTGATGGCGTGAATAGAGAAATAGCCTTGTCAGTAAAGGGCTTGCCTTGCAAGTTTGAGGACATTGGCAGCACAGGCCTGTACTGTAGTTCCAGGACTGGGGAAACAGAAAGGGGGATCCCTGGAGGCAGGGAGGTAGCTCCCTGGTCAGCCAGTCTAACTTTCTTAGTGAGTTTCAAGCCAGTGAGAGACCATGACGCAAAACAATCAATCAATCAAACAAACAAACAATAGATATTACCTTAGGAATAATACCAAATCTGTCTTTTATCATCCATATATATGCACACTTAAACACATGCACACATGTACATATGCACATGTGCGCGCGCACATACACACACACAGCAGTGATGAGCACAAAGAGGGTATTTGCTGTTACAGATTTAATTATTGCTATCAACATCTTTCTACAGGGCATGCTCTGTTCATGCCTTCAATACACACCAGTAATAACAACTTCTACACCCCATAGCACATGTCACAGAGGAAGCAGTGACTTCCATAATCATTAACAGATCCACCTGGCATTTAAAATGATCTCTTCTTTCTCCTATTTTCAATAACTCTCTCTCAGCTCCTCCTAGATTGTACTGGCCCACCTCTTGGCATGTGCATAAATTATACATTCAGATGGAGGGAGACTAAAGGCAAAGCCAGGGATGGTACAGAAGACAGGAGAAAGAAGGAAGTTGTAGAAGCGGAGGTGGATGCTGTATGGCCTCTGTCTCCTTTGCAGCAAGCCTTCTCCCAGGCATCAAGCTTGCTTTACAAGGTTGAATTATTGATTACACGGGTGCAAGAAGAAAGATGGTGTTTTCTCTTTGTTGGAGTTCAGCTCTTTTTGCCAGCTTCTAGCACAGCTGGGTCACCATAGCTTTAGTGGACAGAATAACAAACGTCTACAACAGCTTGACTGGAAGCAAGCCAGCCTGAAAGTGGTCTCAACTCTGGGATTCCACATTACTCTGAGATGGACTGTGGATTGTAGCCTGACATTCTGGTATTGAAGCCTGCTGCAAGTTGACCAGGCTAGAAGCAGATAGGCAACAAACCTCGTTAGGCTACTGATCAGGAATGGGTACTATCGCTCTGCCCTAGGCCTTCTTTCTTCAAAAATACCTCACCAGGCTTGCTAGTGGGTCCAATACAACCTATGGGTCTCAGATAGCCCCAGAAAGCAAGGATGCAATCCAGGACAAAATTGAAAAACCATATGGTATTTCCTTCCTTCCTTCCTTCCTTCCATTCTTCCTTCCTTTTCTTCCTTACTTTCTTCCTTCTTTCCCTTCTTCCTCTATCTATCTATCTATAGATACAGAGATAGAGATATATAGTTATAGAATATAGAGAGATGATAGATATAGGTGATATAGTTATGTGTGTGATAACTTGACTGCACAGTTCTCTAGTGTGAATTTTGAAGATGACAACAACCTCTATCTCATTGCAATGCCATGTAAAGTAAATGTCTGTGTGCCCATCCATCTGATTCTCTGAGCTGTGGGTTGGACACCCCTCTAAGGGACTTGCCAGAAGGTGCACCTACTCCCTAGGTACGATCAATGGTAGGACTTCACCTTGGGAGAAGCAAGCATTGAGGATGGTGGTTTACAGACAGCAGTGTGGAATCACCTGCTATTCTTTAAATCTGCACATTCCCAGAACCACCCAGGCTGCTCCCTTACAGGTGCTCTAAATTTCCAAATCACCACTTTGAGAAGGAAGACAGCATGCACAGATTATAAATGTAAATTTTAATTCTTCCAAAGAGAAGCCTTTCCAACAACTCATTATGCTCACAACCTGGCTGGACCCCGTGGTAGGGATTGGGGTACATCTGCCTGACACTCAGGGAACCCCAGCCTTGGAGTGCAAAGGCCAGACAGTTTCTTCTTCTTCCTCTGTCTATTTTCAGGCTGTCTTCTCCATCACCCCGATTTTATTTCTGCCCTGTTGTTCTTACTGCCATTTCCTATAGGTCTGTTGGAAGACAGGCTCCCCAACATGCCCTTCAGAGACTTCAACTGTGGAGTAGGCTTGTTTATTCTGCACCGTTAAATCTCAACACGCAGGTGGCCAGGTGAGAACAGACTACTCCTGCAGGTGACTGGGTCAATGCGCTTTTGACCATTACCCACTAAAAGGAAGTGATGGCTACCTTCAATCATGAATGTGACACGCCCCAAAATCACCAGGGAAGATAATCTTAATGGAGGATTATCTATATTTGACTGCCCTGTGGCATGTCTGTGGGAGGCATCTTTCTTTAGGGGTTTCCTGAACTGTGTGATATTAGAGAAAAATAGAGCTGAGCACAAGCAAGTGAGCAAGTGAGCAAGCAAGCAAGGGTGGATGCATGCATTCGGTCCTCTCAGCTCTTGCCTATGGATGTGGTGTGACCAGCTGTCTGAAGCTCAAGTCACTGTGATGTCCCTACAGTAATGGAGTGTACCATGGAACTGTGTGCTAAAATAAACCCTGTCTCCCTAAGTTGCTTTTTGTCAGGGCATTTTAATTCCAGTCATAGAAATAAAACATAAATAGGTGTTTTCTTCTCCTTGCCCCCTTAATATTTCACTGGATTATTCATGTCTAATCTGTCTATTTCAGGAGTGTGCACACTTTCCTTAGAAGGCATAGGTAATAAAAATTCATCACAGCTATCCAATTCTTTTACTGTATCACAGAAGTTGCCAGCCATACACAATTTGTGAATGGCTGGGCTTTGCGTCTTGCAAGAAGTTTGTTAGCACAAACAGAGGCATTCATTTGCTTGGATTCTCATCTCACAGCACCACAGTCTGTGGCTTATACAGCAGAAATGTGTACACCAGTTTCAGAGGCTAGAAGTTCCAGATCAAGATTCTGGGGAATTACCTCCTCTCAAAGGCTTTCTTTTCTGTGCTTAAACAAGCCACACTCTCTTTGTGCTCTCATGGAATCTTTCCTCTGTGCATATCTCTTCCATAGGGCACTAATCCCATTGGACCAGTGTGCCATTTTCATGATTTCTATAGTACACACTTTGTGGAGGCCTCCTTTCCAAATATCACGATGCTCAAGGCCAAGATTGTGATATTTAAAGGAGGAACCAGACCCCGTCCATAGCAGAAAGAGTGGATGTGATTTCAGTAGATATACACAAACAATCCATGCTAGATAGAATGAAATTTGGCCTGGAAAGTGTGGCCTACAGATGTCTATTTTAGCCCGTCCAAGTCTGTTCACCTTTCAAACATATTGCTTCCACCAAGCCTTTCTTCTACAGCTTTGTGAGAGGCACCACCAACACTTTGAGGCATTTGCTTTTAGGATAAATATCAAAAAAGGGTCTCCCTAGGGTCCGCATGTATCTACTCAAGGGCTATTCTGTCAAAAACCTTGGCTAGTTTTACAGGATGGTACAATCTTCTGGGTGTATTTTTTTAAAATGCTTTCCCACTGAACCACTTCAGCAGAGAGCCTGCTCTTCAGACCAAATTCAAACCCTGCTGTTGTCTCAGAATCCACAGGAGAAGGAGGACCGGGATACAGGCTGAGAAGGAAAAGTCAGACAACATTAGAGCAGACCCTGGCAGGCTGTTCCCAGTGTGTGCAGGATGAGCATAAGCTCACACATTACCACAATGTTCTATTTAAAGCCACAGTTCTATGGGAAAAACCTGTGTGGTTCCCCAACTGGAAGTTATAGGTCAGTGCACCTGAGGAGTGTTTGACCTCCTGTCATGGTTCTTCTTTTAGCTCCCACATTATAAACCAGAAACCACGCAATTTCATCATGAATGCTGTAAATCAGCCTCAGCATGCTTTGCTTCCTGAAACATCCTCGTATTTTGAGGCACTCTCATGTATATACACTATGTCAGCTCCAAACTAGCTATGCAGGCAAGGGATACACTTGAACTCCCAATTTTCCTGCCTCTATCTCCTGAGATCTGGGATTGCAGGCTTTCACCACCCTGCCCGTCTCTGTGGAGTTAGGGATAAAATCCAGGTTCCCTGCATGCGCCCACAATGAAGCCAACCCCCACAGCAAATATCCTCATTTAACCATGCTAAATCCAGAGTGCTCAGCTCAGGTGTTCTCTTCCAAGAAGTAAGGGACTCTACTAAAGTACATCATGAAACTTGATGTGGTAACTATCTCCTTCTCTTGAGCTTAAAAATAGAATTTATCAGATATGATTTTTTAAATGAATTTTTTTGTTTTCTGAATCTTTTAAAAAATACAATTCTTGACAATGGGCAGAAGAGAATTAATGGTTTCTTTTCTTCCAGGGGACATAATTTTCAAATGAATCTATGCTACTCAAGAGATAATCTAGAAGTTCAATTATTATGTCACTATGATAGTTAATATTTTCAACTTGACAAGATCTAGGATGGAGATTATGAGACAAGCCTCTGGGCATGATAATGAAAGATTGTCCAGATTAGGCTAATTAAGGTGGGAAGATACAGTGGGCAGCTTCATCCTGTAGACTTAGATCCTGGACTGAATAGAAGGGAGAAAGTGGGCTGAGCACCAGCATCCACTTTGCCTCCGCTTCCTGACTGTGGATGCTGTGTGACCAGCTGCCTCCCACTCCTGCCACCACTCCTTCCCCTGTCATGATGAACTGGGTATACCTTTAACTGTGAGCCAGAATAAACCTTTCCAGATTATGTTGGTTGTATCAGTTCTCTTTCTGTGAGACATTATATCATGACCTGTCACAAGGGTCATCCATCCACTTGCTGTTTCTGGGAAGGTGAATGGGTGTGTGTGTGTGTGCATCTGTGTAAGATGTGTATTCATAATCATACACATGTAGAAGGGACACAGGAGGACATAGTATGCTCTGCTCTGCTACTTTACATCTTATTTTCTTGAGACAGGGCTTCTCACAGAACCTTGTCCTTGTGCCTTTCAGCTCAGCTGGGGATGAGTAATCCCCCTGTCTATGCCTTGCGCTGGTTAGAGGTGCCTAGCAAGGCACAGCGTTTGTATGTGAGTGCTAGAATCTGGGTCCTCAAGCCTGCACAGTAAGTGCTCTTTTATAGTGAATCACATGTCCAGCCTTTTAACAGCTTTTATCAGTGAAAATAACCTAGAAAGAATTCGTAACGCTGTTTAGAGGCACAGATATTACACTAGGAGCCAGAAGATCTGGGTCTTTCATGAGATTCTCTCAGCAAGTGTTGGGGTTGGGGTTGGGAAGGTTCAGTGCACCCTTCCTAGCCTCTACTCCTTCATCTTCAAAAGGGAGTTGAGAAAAAAAAAAAAAAAAGAAATGTTCCACATTAATCCTGAGAAAACTGCCAACTCATCACAAGCATGTGGATTTGGTTAAGAGGCCAACAAAGTTGGACTAAAGTTTTCCCTCAGCTATTTCCATGAATAATATAGTTTATTAAAGCCACAATTTGAAATATACATGAAATCAGCATGCAGCGTACATTCAGTGGTACATTGAAGTGTTTGTCAACCCAGTAGCCATGCCCTATAGTTAACTGAGGGAAGAGTGGCCGACAGAGTTGGAGCTAGAGATACGGCTAGGTGGACAAGGGAACTTTCACTTGCCATCCTTGCAGAGGAGCAGAGCATAGTTAGCACACAACCTCTATAGTTCTTCCTCTAGGGGATCTGATGCCTTCTTCTGGCCTCTAAGGGCACCTACATGCAGGTGCACATGCACACACAGACACACATAGACATAAATCTAAAGAAAAATACTTCCCTCCAATTATTTATTAATTGCAGGTAGAAACCCATAAGCCTTACAAGGCAGAAACCCCAGCAGCCTGTACTTTGAATTAAGCAATCCAAGTTAACATGACCAATAATAGGACATATTAACCTTTTATTAACCCAAAGGCACACTCCCTTTGATAGGAGAACAGAAGGGAACTTTTCCTCCTGAGTATTCTTGTCGAAAGTGCAAAACATCATTCCCGTGATGATTGGGCAGGAGACAAAGCCAACCTGAGGATGGGGTGGTGTACAGTAGCCTGATGACTTCTTCAGAGCTTCAAGACCACCAGTAAGGACAAGGGGAGGAGGGAGAGTTGTTAGAGGTCAGACAAGAGGAAGGAGACGTGACAAGGAAAGGCAACATGGGTTCCTTGAATGGAAAAAAATCAGGAGAGCGTGGAGGCCCTGCATGAGAAGCCCAGTTCCTTTCCTGTGGATGCACCAATGCTGACACCGTGAGAAACCTAGTCCCACTAGTACTTACTAGTTGTTCCCTTATAGCATCATCTATGCTGATGTCTTAGTTCTGATCATTATATCATTTATTTTTCTCACTGATGTGACAAAGTATGACAAATGCCACTTAAGGAAGGATTTATTTGAGCTCTCAATTTGAGAGCACAGTCCATCATGTGGAGAAATCCAGGCAGTAGGGATATGAGGCAACTGCTTGTGTTAGGTGTACAATCAGGTAGCAGAGAGGTGAATGTTGAATTTACCTTTTTATTCACATTAGGGCCACACCCCACAGGCTGGTGTCACTCACATTTAGGGTATGTCTTGTCACTTTAATGAGCTCAGCTTCAAAACTCTCTCAGAGACATGCACTTGTCTCCGAGAGCAGTGGTTCTCAGCCTGTGGGGAGTGGGCTTTTGGGGGTTAAATGACCCTTTCACAAGGGTTGCCTAAGACCATCAGAAAATAGATATTTACATTATGATTCACAACATCAGCAAGGTTACAGTTACAAAGTAACAATGAAAATAATGTTATGGTTGGGGTCACCACAGCATGAGGAACTGTATGAAAGGGTCAAAGCATTGGGAAGGTTGAGACCCCCC
Organism: Mus caroli; assembly: GCF_978045245.1. Lineage (NCBI taxonomy): Eukaryota > Metazoa > Chordata > Mammalia > Rodentia > Muridae > Mus > Mus caroli. The sequence goes on from NW_028227256.1 coordinate 122,462,466, forward strand.
TGTCCTAGATGGTTCTAGACCCTGTCAAGTTTTCAGTCCATATCACCCATGGCTGTCATTGAACTAGTGTTATGCAAGTGACTGACATTAGCCAAACCGACTTTTGTCATAGAAACTGTCCTGTTTATGCAGCTCTATTTATTCTGTTTCTGAATTTCAAGTTTTCCCAAATTAAATGTTTATTGTGTTTTATCATGTGGTTGAGAGACACTATGTCAAACATACTTGCACACTGTTCACACTAATGATAAGGGGGGAGGGGGAGAGCGGGGGGGGCGGTGAGGATGGGGAAGAAGGAGAGGGAGAGGGAGACAAGGAGACAGAAATAAACAGAGACAGACAGACAGACAGACAGACAGACAGGCAGACAGACAGACGGGGAGCACACTGACAGTCACACTCCTAAGCTGACCTCGGAAAGCTTGGGCCCTCCTGTGTGGTACTTCTGGAAGATTACTTGGAGGATCCTTTCTCATGGTCTCCAGGCTCCTTTGGGATGAAGGGAGTCTGTCTGTAAATCTGAGCCTCCCACCTTTTCTCTTCTTCATCAGGGGTGGAGTGACATGGAACACTGACAAATTCGGGAGGAGCGTACTGGACCCATGCTGCTCTTCCCACACCCCTCCATCCTTGGGAGTCAGCCACTTACAGAAAACATGCACTTTATGTTGTACTTCTGTCAAGATGCTCCCCATGTCTGTCCCTGTCTGTGATAGGGAACTGGCTGATTGGAAGATGCTAATTTGAATGTATATCTAATTCTTACCCTAAAGCAACCCACTCCTACCATCCCACTTCTTCTAAAACTACAGACTGTTTTTGGTTCCAGCCATTCTGTTCATCCTTTACATTCTTAATTCCTTCAGAACTTGGGCGAGAAGGCCAACAACCGAGCACTCTTAAGAATCGGTTTGATTCCACGACGTCCTAGTATACACAGCATCCCAGGAGTGACTTTCTAGTCGCTATTCTTTAAGCGTTTTTCAAACATTAAACTAATCTTCCATTCCAAGTAGCCTATGAACATAGATACACATAACATAATCAGTTAGCGCTGCTCTTGCTAGACCTGTTGAACGTCATTCCTCTATATTGGGACTGAAAAGTCTTTCATTCCCCTACCTCAAAAGATGGGACTTTGGGTCATCCAGAAAGACTGGGACCCACTTCCATTACAACCCACATGCTATAAGTGTGCTTTTAAAAGTTATTCTCCTGGCCTGAGGAGATGGCTCAATAGGCAGAGTGCACGCCATGTAAGCCTGAAGACCTGAGTTCAATTCCCCAGCACCCACGGAAAAAAAAAAAAAACTGGGTTTGGTGGTGCAAAAACAACCGGATTCCTGGGGCTTGCTGAACAGCCAAACTAGAAAAAATCAATCTGGGTCCATGAAAGACACCTCTGTCTCAGAAATCAAGGTAGCTGGAAGCTGAGGAATGGGACCCAAGGTCATGGCTTCTACATGCACACACACACACACACACACACACACACACACACACACACACACACAGAGTAGCTTTTCACAGTAGCTGCTTTTGCCTCTCTCTGCTCTCTCTGCTGGAGCAACAATCGGATGGGAAATGTCTAAGCAGAGTCCTTGGGTAGTCCGTGTCTCTTCACTCTCTGCAATTTAATTTAAAGTCCAGCTTCTGTGGTGAACTGCCACTCCTGTGACCGCCTGCCTGAGAATGAGACTAATCTTTCTCTACTTGAAAAATAACCAGCACTTACAGCACCATAGTTATGATTATATCACAATAAATATTCTATGCAGGACCAGGAACAGCTCCTTCAAGAAAAATGCATGCAGACGGGTAATTGGAATGAACTATATGTGTTTTCGCTGCGCCTTGGAAGCGATAGCAAGAACAAAGATCTTCGATCCATTCCCAAGCATGTATTATTTTTTTCTCTTTAAAGAATGCCGTGTAAGGATTTTTGACATTCTCTGCCTCATAATAGGAACATCTCTGGGACAAAAGGCCTGTCTGCACTTGAGGCTCAGGCCTCCTTACTGCTAGGAGGGCTCTGGTTATCCTGAATAAAGAGAAAGGGCCTAGAAACGCGTTTGTTCCTGGACAATTCTGTATACCAGCTCTTAAGCACTTCTATTTTGCCCTGGTTGTGAATAACTGAGAGGCCAATGAAATCCCCACGTCCAATACAATCGTGATTGTATTGGACCGCCTCTGCCTAGCCAGGTGGAACTAGGGTAACGTGAAGGGGTTGTAAAAGCCACTAAAAATCAGTATTAAAACAGCAGCAAGAAAGCAGGTGTGAGCCAATGTAACTGGATGTGTTCATCTTATAGGAGGGTTGGGATGTGTTTTCATAAAATTTAGTGTGTGTGTATACTTGTGTGCTATGTTCATGTTCGTGTGTGTGTGTGTGTGTGTGTGTGTGTGTGTAGAAGCACTCACACGCATAGATGTGCATGTCAGTAGAGGGTAAAGGAGAATCTTGGCTGTCGTCTCAAGAGTGTCCTTTATCTTCTTTGAGACAGGGCCTCTCATTGACTTGGCTGGACTGCCTCGTCAGTTCTGAGAATCTTCCTGTTTCTGCCTCCCTGGTGTTGGGATTGCAGGTCACCAAGCCTGACTTTGGGGTGTAGGTTCTGAAGATTTGAGCTGGGATCCTTATGTTTCAAGATGAGTGCTTTACCAGCTGAGCCATCTCTCCTGTCCTTCTTCCCTTCTTTGGGGGAAGATACAATACAATCACGATGAAGGGCAGGCAGAGTCCCCTTTCCTCAAATAGCTTGTTAGCATTCTCGTTTGCTTGCCTTGACATCTGCAGCTCAGACGGAGGGGATTTCATTGGCCTCTCAGTTATTCACAACCAGGGCAAAATAGAAGTGCTTAAGAGCTGGTATATAGAATTGTCCAGGAACAAACGCGTTTCTAGGCCCTTTCTCTTCCCTCCTCCTATATTCCCTTCTTTGAATGATTTTAGGTTGAGTTTAATTTTTGGTGCTATTTCCATTGAGGTCCTGATGACAACAAGCAGCCAGCCAATGATGTGTGAGGCCATTTGGTAGTTTCATTCAGTTTTTCCTTTGATTTGGACTTCTTTGTGCCATAGGAACTTCTGAGTAAGCAGAGGGCCATGGAGGAGGTGTGTGTATGTGGGAGTTCCTGTGCAGGAGTTTGTATCTAGTATCTTTGTTCTCTAGCTTGTCAGGGGAGAATCAAGGAAGGAAGTAGATTTCTTTGTAACTTTAAAATAATTATGCATGTATGCTCTTTGTGTGTGTGTGTGTCTGTATATGTGTCTGTGTGTGTGTGTCTGTGTACCCACATACATGTAGAGCATATAGTGTGTGAAATCAACCACACATAGAGGTTAGAGAACAAGGTTTGGTATCAGTCTTTACCTCCCAGCCTTTGGGGACAGGGTTTTCTGTTGTACATTGCTATGGATGCCAGGCTACCAGGCCCAGGAGCTTCTGGGTAGCCTCTTGTCTACACCTCCCAGCCTACTAGAACACTGGGATTACAGGATTTGCTGTGGAGTTTGGCGTTACATGGATTCTGAGGATCTGAACTAGGGTCCTCACACTTGCAAGACAAGTGCTTTATCCACTGAGCAGTCTCCGCACTCCCATGTGATTTATTATAACAGCGTTCACCAGTGACTTGTAACTTGTGCTTTTGCATTCTGAACCCTGATACCATTCTGATTGTTGTTCTCAAACAGTAAAAAGAGTGTCAGGAGGCCCAAAGTTCCTAAGCAGTTTCTTGCCATCTGAGTTCACCAAAATTTAGGAAGAAAGTCTTTGGAATAATGGCTCCCTGTGGAACTAGCCAAAACATCCAAGTACTTCCAGTAAGCCGTCTTATTTGACACTGAACTGGGAATTTTCCCTGCAGAAAATAAATTCATAGTCAAACTTCAAGCTTGACTTCCTTTTTCTTGTTCAACTTTTGGTGTGTGTGTGTGTGTGTATGCACTTGCAAGCACATGTATGCCTGTGCATGTGGAGGTCCAAGTTTAATGTCAGGAATCATTCCCTACCACTCTTTCCCCTTATTCATGGTGACAAGTCCTTAGTCAAACCCATAGCTCTGCAGTAAGGCTAGTCTTACAAGCCAACTTGCTGTGGGGGAATCCATCTCCTGCCTCCACCTTCAGCAGCTGAAACTCTACAATCACCTACTCACATATTTTGTTGCTTCTACGGATCCAAACTCTAACCCAAAACCTAATATTTATATGGCAGGTGCTTTAACGGCTGGACCATCACCTACTTAAACTTTTATTCACAGAATTCTATGAATGCGATCTTTGAAATGTCCTGTCAATCTTGTGATAAATGTCACTTGTCAGGATAACTATTGCTTTCTTTCCAGAGTGTGAAAATGACCAAGATAAAGGTTTTCTGATTGCATTTCAATATTCTTCTTAAGCAAAGCAGTGGTTTTTTTCTGCAAGCAAAGAAACCATTTAGATTCTCTTCCCAGGGAACCCTGGAAGCATTGTGCACCAATGTTTCTGCTCTTGTGTATGAATTTTTCAAAAGATGAAGGCAGTAGACAGAGAGTTGACGTTTACAGCTTCTAAGGGTCATGAATGGGAGGAGCTGGGAATATTTTCTTATTTAAAGCCATAGATAGGCTGGGAATGTGGCTCATCATGTAGGCTTGTCTAGCATACATGAAACCTTGGGTTTGATGCCCAACACCCCATGAACTGCATGGTTGTACATGCCTGGAATCCTAGCTCTTGTAGTGGAGTCAAGAAGACAAGAAGTTCAAGGTTATTTATGGTAACACAACAAGTTTGGGAATAGCCTGGAGCTGCATTAGATACTGTCTCAAAAAGGCTAGAAAGATGGCTTAATTGTTAAGAAATTTTGGCATTTGCAGAGGACCTACATTTGGTTCCAATTACCCACACTGGATAGCTCACAATCACCCCTGCCTCCAGCTCCAGAGAATCCAGTCTTCTTCCTGCCTGCATGAGCACCTACTGATACATGACATTCGTTCATACATACATACATACATACATACACATAAATAAGGATAAATTTAAAAGGGAAAACAAAAGGCAAAGTTAATAACAAATGTTACCTTGGTGTGATTGCATCCCTTCAACTAGAATTTAAAGGTGACATTATGTCAAAGCTGCAACAGCCTAAAGACAAACACTTCCCAGCTTGCCTAGGAAGTAATCAGAAAATCACAGAAAGCCTGAGTCTTTAGAAGGAGTCATGAGTCCCCAGGGAAAGTCCTAAGACCACCCACTAGTGAACTGTCTCCTTAGGTGACTGCTAAGTGTTTTTCCACCTAAGTCACTGTTATTGCTGAAAGCATCCTTAAGTAATGGAGCAAGCAATGTTCAGGGTAGAAGAACAGAGGCCCGTTGGCAGCAGCAGTAACTGGGTGACTGTTCATAGGAGCAGACTAGTGAAAGGACAGAGTTAATGCCTTTTATGCTGATGTGTTAATAGAATTCATGCAGCCTGGGGCTTGTGTGAGACTGGACTTAGATTTGCCAATAGACAGGATGATTATATTAATGATAGGAAACACAAGAATTGAAACAACTGAGCAGATTATTAGAGGCTGGTGAAATAATATAAGGTCTGCTTGTCTGGGAAGAGAACCCAAGTTGAATCCCTCCAAACCCATGTGAAACAAACAAATGACAACAACAAAAGAGCAGCCACAGTGGTAGTCACCTATCATCCCAATACTGGAGAAACAGAGGCAGGAACATGTTTCTTGAGAGCATTGGGGTTTACTGGCCAGCCAGACTAGCTAAATGAGCAAGTTCTGGGTTCAGTGAGAGACCCTGTCTAAAACTGAGATGGAGAGTGATTGAGGAAGACACCTAACTTCTACCTCTAGCCTCCACATTCATGCCTATGGACACACACACACACACACACACACACACACACACACCATAAGTGTAAACCAGATAGTAGTGCAATAACCATGTCTTTTTTTTCTATAGTGAAATTTATCCAAATTCAGTGGTTTGTAAGTCTATTCATCAGCCATGTGTCTGAAAGGCTTGTGTTTTATTAACAGTGTTTCTATGGCCTTTTGAACTTGCTTCTCCTGTATGGGAGAACTGGGTGCTGGTCAAGGTGAAGATTTGGAGGGAGTTATAAGCCTATGTACATTTTCTTTCTTGTCTAGGGAGTCCATGAGCACAGCTGGTGTCTCAGTGTAACAGAGTTCCAGAGGACGTGATTAGATGGTGGTGGTCTGGTCTTCTGGCTGCCTTGACTACCAAGTTAACTGCATGCTGTAGGTGTGTTTCTTGAGAGCATTCCTATTAAGCCAAGTCAAGCCAGCCTTATAAGCAGGATGGCACATTAGAAGACCTGGGGGCTGGGCAACATTTCAGAGGGATGTCTTTAAAAACAACTGTTAGAAACAGGCATGAGTCAGCTATTTCAAATGTAACCAAAAAGTAAATGGAAATATTCAGTGTGTCGTCAGACTGTATTGTTATGCTAAAAATCTTTCATCACTGATCTATCTGCCATTTTAGCATGCAACTGGTTTGCTTCCACAGATGCAATTCTGTGAGTGTTTATTGGTGTCAAAAATCACTATGTGCATGTGAGAGATATGGGTGAGGAGGAGGGAAGGAGAAAGACATAGAGGGAGGAAGGGAAGGATGCTGGGGAGAGAGAGAACATAGAAAGGAGTGAGTGTGTACAGGAAAGAGAGGAGGAATGGGGAGAGGGGCTAGACAAAGGAGAGAGTGCAGAGAGAAAGAGAGAGCAGAGAAAAAGAGAGAATCACAAATGGGTTGTCTTCCCTTTTTATTAGGAAAATATTCTATAAAATTCTAAGAGGATGAGACACTTAGGCTTGTGGATAATGGACAATGATATAATTGTCAGATTGTCCTTCTGTCCTGCCCTGGACATCACCATCACCAACACCAGTGACTAGAAATGTTTCCGACAGGGTGTAGATGAACTGCACCCCTGGCTAGCTTCTACACACAGACTTCAGTGTTGGGGCTTCCTCTGGCATCTCTTGCACTAAAGGGTTGTCTCCGACTCTCTTTCTCTTTCTTTCTCTTCCAATAGCAAGTGACAAGCTGAATGCCTTTCAGAGAAACTTAGAGAATTCATCTGTCTAGGCCGCAGCTCTGTCCACTAACTGCCTTCCCCTCTGGAAATACAAAACCCCAGAGAATCCCCTGCTTTCTTTAGAGCTGGAATACCATTGAGTTTACAGTTTGGGTTTCTTTACTTAGTGCAAAATTAGTCTTCTTGCTACTTCTGAATAGTTTTTATTGTTGCCTAAGACCCAAATGCTTCTGCCTTACATAAGGAACACAAGTGTATAAAAGCCACTGTCCAGCCTCAGACACCTGCTCCCACTGATGCCCTTTGAAGGAGCCACAATGGAGGGCAGCCTGAACCTCTATGTGCATTCATATTCATCCCACGCTCAGCATGCTCCCGCCATTGCTGGCTGAGAGCTTCGCCCGGCGTCACCCGCCCCTGGCACTGTCTCCAGTTGAGAACAAGTCCAAGAAATAGAAAAACATAAAAAGCTATTGTCCATGTCCAGTGAGAAATGAAACGCATTGGACCAAGCACCACAACTTCCTTAAAATAATATACCTCTTTATCACTTCCGCATGGGGATCAGGCTCAGGGCTGCCGAAGTCATAAACCTTTTGAAATCAATGGCTTGTGCCATCACCACTTGATTCTAACACATCCTTTTTTTTTTTTAAAAGATGGCAATTTATTACAAACTTTCAATGGTTTCACCTTATCTTCAGCACTAAATTCAGCCCATGTCCTGCTTGGTATTGTAGTGTTGATGGCAACCAGAGGGTTGGAAGCGATTTATTAATGAGAGAACATGCATGCCCTGAAGCTCTGGCTGAAAAAAAATAGCTTATGAATTACTGTGTTGCCATAGCCCAAAGTTTACCTCATCTAGAAAGAATTAATGACACATGTCAGATTTCTTCGGCTTGTCCCCAGGCTAACTCATCCCAGATTTTTGTTGTTGCTTGTTTGTTTTAGGAAAGGTCTTGTGTGGCCCAGGCTGGCTTTGATCTTGAAATATAGTCAAAAACTTGAACTTCTGAATCTCTACGTTCCACTACCTGGAAACTAGGACTACAGAATTGGACCAGCATGTCTTGTGGGTTCATGCCATGGGGAAGATTGAAGCCAGAGTTCTAAGCATGCTAAACAAGTTAAGGTCTATCTCCAGTGCCCACCCTAGATTCAATAGAGGCTTCTATTATAGATATGGCCTCTTGGGGGTTAGCAAAGCCAGTGACTGTACCATCTTCTACAAGCAATTCCTCACAAACAAATTCATGTCTCTACAATGGAAACTACAGGGCAGGAAAGAAGGTTTCATCTTCCACATTCAGGGGCAAGCAGGCTGGCCTTCAAAAACTATAATCAGATTTGGCTTGAGGGAGAAAGGCAACACTTGAGCAGATATTCATTGGAAATAACCCATTTATCTGATTTACTTGGCTGAAATCTTTCCCCAGGATTCTATTTCCATGTGCTCTTCCCTCCAGCCTTCTGCAGGGATGAAAGAGATGTGTCAAGATGCTCCAGTCAGCCCAAAGAGCACCATCTCAAGGTCATAGCCAAGTCATCTGTTCAGGGGAAGTGGTTGACCAAACAAGTTAATGTTCTTTTCACTCTAGAGGGTTTTGGCTTAAGGGTGATGTCACATGACCTTAAGGTACCCCTTACAAGGGCTTTAAAATCAATAACCACCCACTTAGGTGACTCTCAATTATTGTTATTGGCCTAAAGGAATTCAATATATTCTCAAGAGAAAGCAGACAAGTACCTATTTAATGTCTGGATAGCCCAGTGATTGGCATAGGGTACATGCTTGAGGGACGTGAATTCCTTCTTCCCATGGCTTACTGGACAGGCTTGGTATGGGGTTTTGCCTTAGTTTAGCAAATTACTTCATCAGCCAATAAGATTCTAAGGATTGATTACCAGCCATTCTGTGATCCACCATACTCTGTTATCTAGAAGTTTCCAGACCCCTCATCTAGACTCCTCTCCTCTTACATACATTAGCAAGATGGAAAATGTGTCATCAGGAGTTAGCAATATGAACAGTACATATGTAACACACACACACACACACTACTGGTCAAAAAATGTCATGCACTGTATAATTCTCATATACAATGTCCAGAATAGACAAATACATATAATAAGAAGTGAATTAATGGTTTCCAGAGGTTGGAAGGGGAGGGAAAGTGGGATGGCTGGTAATGGGTGTGAAACCTTGTCAATTTACTAAAGCCCATCAAATTCTAAAGTTTAAAGAGTGACCCTAATGATATGTGAATTATATACTAATAAAATTGTTGTCAAGGGGTTGGCAAGATAGGTGCGAAAAAGGCACTTGCCACTAAGTCTGAACCCCGGGATGGTGGAAGGGGAGAAATAAGTCTCACAAGCGGCCCTCTAGCCTGTAGAGGTTAATGCCCAGATTTTCAAAAAATTGTTTTTAAAATGACAAAAGAAGGGTTCTCAAGGTAGCTCAATGTGTAAAGTGCTTGTTACACAAACACAAGGATTTGAGTCCCGATTTGCACCCACATAGTAAGTGAAGTGAAGCATTGGGTACCTATCATTCTAGGGCTGAGGACAAGGGAGGGTTTCTAGGGCTCACCAGCCAGCCATCTTAGATGATCTGTGACCTCCAAGTGCAGTGAGAGAGCAAGAGAGAAAGACACCTAGTGACATATATCTGGCCTCCATGCATCGACCCAAATGCTTGCACACGTGTGCACACACACACACGGCCACAATCAAATAAGTAAGTAAGTAAAAGAAAGCGGGGAAAAGCAAACCAGAGAATGTCACCAAAGCCTTGGGGAGGAGTGGAATCCATTCCCTACCCCAGTATAGTCCTGAGAACGTTACCTACTGAACCTCTCCGGGTGTAAGATTTCCCAATCTGGCCATATCATGTCATTGTGAGCCTTGCAGACTAATTATTAGGACAACAGTGTCAGGAATTCAACATTTCATTTAAGTGCACTCAGTGGGAAAGGTAAACCGAGACTCCTGTCTTTTGACGGGAGCATGAACAGTGCCTAAAGCAAGCCCAGGGAGACCTCAGACATGGCCGATTTTAGATTTTATTCGATTTTTTTGGAGACAGAATTTCATGTAGCCCAGGCTGGCCTACAGCACACTATGTAGCTGAGGATGATTTTGACTCTTCTGATCTCCCGACATCTCCTTCCTAAGTGTTGGAATCACATACATGCACTGTCACACGGAGTTCATGTGGTACTGGGGATGGAACCCAGAGCCTTGTATGTACTATAAAAATGCTGTGTTGACTGAACCACATACTCAGCACATGTTTAAAGACCTACTCAGTTATGATAGCTCTCTTAGCCCAGGTATCATCCTCCCACTGTCTCACTGAGGGACTTGGGTAGCCTGTTTGTATCTTTTTCAGGGGAGGATGCTCATCTCCTTGTATACATTTCTCAAGCATGAAAAACCTGGAATGTGATGTTCTCTCAGTTAATGGCGCTGAGGCCCTTTCCATTCGATGAGCACTAGCAGCTGACTCAGATAGATGCAGATATCTACAGCCAAACACTGAGTGGAACTTGGGAACTCTTATGGAAGAATAGGAGGAAGGATTGCAGGCCCTGAAGAGGATCAAAACTCCACAGGAAGGGCAACAGAGTCAACTAACCTGGACCCTTGGAGCTCTCAGAGTCTGAACCACCAACCAAAGAACATAAACGGGCTGGACCTAGGTCTCCCTACACATATGTAGCAGATGTGCAGCTTGGTCTTCATGTGGGTCCCATATAACTGAAGTATGGGCTATCCCAAAAGCTGTTGCCTATGTAGGATATGCTTTTCAAGCTGGACTGCCTTTTTTGGCCTCAGGGGGAGAGGAAGTGCCTAGCCTGGCAGAGACTTGAAGTGCCAGGGTAGGGGGATACCAGGGGTGGATTCCACCTGCTCAGAGAAGGGGAGGGGTTGGGGAGAAGGGTTGGGAGGAGGTGACTAGGAGGGAGGTAGTGAGTGGAATGTAACATGAATAAGTAAAAAAGTATTTTTTAAATGTTTTAATGTTTAATATATTAAATACCACTGTGTCACAATATAGAATCACCTAAAATAAGAGGCACAACTGAGGAATAAGAAAAGCCATCTGGATGTATGTAGCACCATTTTCTGGGCTAAGCTCAGAACTGTATAGAAGTTAAGAAAGCTGGCTGCCCAGAAGCAGGGAGCATTGTTCTCTGTTTGGGGCTGTGGGTGTAAATAGCTCAGGTGAGTCCCTGCTTTAATGTCCCCTCCATGGTGGACCAGAACCTGGAACTGTAAGCTGAATAAACCCTCTCTCTCCAAAGTTGCATTTGACCAGGGTCTTGTATCATAGCAACAGAAGCGAAACCGGGACAATCATAAAACAAGAATTTGGGGCGTTCCCTCTCGTATACCAGACAAAAACTTTTGCTCAATTGGGAATTGAAACCCAAGTTAGCAAAAAAAAGTTTTTTGAATTAAAAGAATGAAGGGAAGGAAGGAGGGATCCACAATCCAGAAGGACGTGGAGTTGGGCTTTGTGGGGAACACACAGGGAAACCAATATCCCTTTCGTACTTCAAAGAAATCGGTGTAGTTTGTTTTCATACTTCATCTTCTTTCCACTTGGGAAAAGAGCCCCAGCTTTGAAGCCTCCCTGTTTAAACTCATTAGGAAAATCATCAATGAAGGAAGCTTTCAAGAAACCGTAGTGGGAGGAATTAGCGTTGTGGGGAGAGCTGGATCAATCTTCAAGCCTTTCATCTGCTAAGATGGGAGGTCAACCCGGGCTGCCTGTTCAGTTGGAAACTTAACATAAACAAATGCTTCGCTTATTGGAGAGTCCCAGGGACAAAAGGGCTGTGATATTCTCTCTCAAATCTCCCTCAGAAGCCAGCTCTGCCTACTGCATTAACAAGATGGGTGGATCTGGATTGCGCATTGGGTAAGCTGAATGGCAGAATGCCTTGTCCCAGAGAGAAAGGTGTTTCTTTAGCACCCCAGAAGGAAAAGGGGTGGAATATCAGTGCTTGTAGGACAGGCTCCCTTCACTCAGATAGTCATGGAAGCCTTCCTAGCAAGCTTGCTATTATGTTGGAATTCTCTCTCTCTCTCTCTCTCTCTCTCTCTCTCTCTCTCTCTCTGTGTGTGTGTGTGTGTGTGTGTGTGTGTGTGTGTGTGTAAAGGCCATATAACAACCTGTACTGTCATTCATCAGGCGTTGTCTACTTTATTTCTTAAGGGAGGGTCTCTTATTGCCTAGGATTTGCAAAGTAGGGTCTGCTGGCCAGTGAGCCGCAGAATTTCCTATACTATCTCCGACATATGGATATACCCGAATTGGAGGATCTCGACGCCAAGCTTAGCAGGATGTTTTCTGCTTTTGCTTGTTTGAATTGTGGGATCTAAGAGTTGAACTCAGGTGCCCATGCTCACATAACGCAGCGCACTGTACCAACCGAGCTATCACCGAAACCTTCGAGTCCTTTTTATTTTAACCCTTTTTTGTTTTCACTTAATTAAGTTATTGTATTTACTTATTTGATATGTTTGTGTGCAGAGGAACTTGCAGGTCGTTCTTTGCACTACCTGAGCTCCAGGGATCACATTCAGGTCATCAGACTTGGGAGCAAGTACCTTTACCCACTGAGCCATCTCCCAGGTCCTAGGGCAAATTTAAAAAACCTTTTCTCCATGATCCATCTGACTGATTCAAAGTGATTTTACAGGTGAGAAAATAGAATTGCCAGTGGTTGTCTAAAGAGAGATCACAGGAGCCACAGGAGGAAGAAGACAGAAGACGTGGGGTGGGTGAGGGATGGCTCAGCAGGCGGAAGGGCTTGCTTCCAAGCCTTACTACCAGAATTAGATGACTCTGGAATACATGTGGAGAAAGGACAGAACTGGTTACTTTGAGTTGCCTCTGAACGCCACAGGAACATGGTGTGCGCACACGTGCAAAAAACACACGTGCGCGCACCGTGTGTGTGTGTGTGTGTGTGTGTGTGTGTGTGTGTGTGTGTCACACACACGCACACACAAACGTGACAGTAAGATGGGAAGTAGAAACAGGCAGATGACCTGGAAGCTTGAATAGCCATTTTACCAAAGTACCAGGGCAATGAAGGACCCTGTCTCCCCAGTCCCCTCCTGTGTGTTGCTTTAAAAAGAGAATCCATGAACAACCACACTGTGATATAAAATTGACAAACAGAGCTTGACTTGTTTCTGATAAGCCCACAGGGACAAACAAGAATCCACTTTTAAAACATGGTAAAATCAAGCACTTTCCGACTTGAGAAAACAGTGGTTTTCTCATGCAGTTAACCTTCTTTTTACCAGGAGCAGGTGTTCATCCATCCCTCGTTCACTGTTCCCCATTTAGCTCAGGAGAAAAACAAGACATGAACTGAACCTAGCCAAGGCCTGTAGCCATCCTTGTCTAACTTAATGAGCAACTAACTAATCCAAAAGGAAAACGGCCATTCCTTATCCAGCCATAATGGAGACGCAAGATGGCATGTAAATCAGTAACCCTTGTATTGCAAAACAGACAAATAGATTAATGCATAGTGTAAGGATGGGTGGAAAGATCGATCGGGTTACCGATTCAGACCATGAACTTTCTCTCAATATACTGCATTTAACTTTTAAATAAGGTTTAGGAGAACCTGTAACAGTTTGCTCACTGACAGAGCTATATTTTAGTAAGGGCAGAAATTGGCTAGTCTATAAAAATTAAATTATGCCCCTTTCACTGTATCTAGTCAAGAGGAAAAACTCTAATTACAAGATTGCACTGTCAAACAAATGCAAATTCGTATTCTTTATACCCTGGTTTAAAAATTCATACTGGAAGGTTGGGGGCAGGCTTCCCTTCTGAAATGAAAATCAATATTTGAAATATTTTTATGGAATGCAATGATAAATAAGCAAAGTAAATGTGATTCTCAAGGACGCTGCTGCGTAGAAACAGCAACCCATGAAGAGCAGAGTCGGGAGGGGAGGCATTAGTCATGCAGATGTCTAACCATCAATTAGGGAGGATAGGAAACTTAGCTTCCCCATAACCCGCACTTTATTATTCCAGAATAATAAAGTGAAAAAGAACATCAGCAAAGAACCTCAGATCCTAACAGGGGCACTGCCCTAGAGAATAGGCAAGGGCTAATTTTAAGTGCACCTCCATGGAAATTAAATTTACCTTTCTCAAAATTCATAAGAACTGGTTGGCAGAGTTAAGCCAGCAAAGATCAACTTTGCTATGATAAGGCCTGGCCATATCATATGGCCGGTGTTTGGGGATGGGGCAGGCAGGGAGACGGTCTTTTATTTGCTGCTTAATGTCAGGTTAGGTTAGTTCATTAAGATTTCTTAGTCTGTATAAATCCCAGGTATTTCTATATCCATTAAAGAAATGCCAGTTCAAGGCACACTCAAGAATTTTAAATCCCTTTTGGTTGACTTTCTGATACCTACTTTGTGGTCTATGCACTTGGTCTTCCAGATGAACTTGACAGACATAAAAAAAATCATCTTAGTCCTTAGAACTTTCCTAGTGTCAGCTCTCTGGGAGTGTATAGTGGTACATTTCCCTCTGTCAGAGGCTGGCAGGTGGCACTGCAGCAAATGTATTTGGTCAGGGAAGTGAGAGCCACCTGGTAACAATGGGCTAGTGGACTTGGGGTCAGGAATATAACTTTTTAAAGATCTTCCTTTGTTTCTCTATAACATACAAAGGGTGCTCCAAATTAGTAATTCAGTGGGAAGCATCCCAGAGCCTCTCGGAGAGCTTAGACAAGACTCATGGCCCCATAGAACAGGGATACACAGAATAAGCATCCTCAAGGGGAAGAGGGCTATCACATTCAACAGAACTTCAGGAAGATACCTAGATGCTCTTAGGGAAGACCGGCATTTTCAGCTCTGTTGCACCAAGAATCTCAGCACAGGCTACATTCTGAACCAGTTTGGCTTTGATCCCCGTCGGCACCACCTAACAGGCACTATGTTCTTTCTTGAGGGTGAAGTTGACAAAGAATGGAACCATAGTCGGCTGGTTGAAGTATAGGCTCATAATTGGTCATTATGAATAGAGTTATTACATTTCATGAGATAGTATGAGGCTAGTGCTAAGGGATGAGCCAGATAGTGCATACAGTGAAAGTTAGCTCATGCTGCCACGATTTCATTATATTGTGGTCACTTAGCAACCAAACTTCCTCTCCATCCTTGTTGGTTTAAAAAAAAATCAATCTGACTGGTCTATAGCAATTACACGAAATTTAATATGAGATGCCTTCAAGATTTCAGCCCCACGACATTGCTTTCTGCTGTAGAAAAACAAAAACAAAACAAAGCAAAACACCAAAACCAAATCAAATAAACCCAAAAAACCAAGAAAACTAAATGAATAACAAAACAAAGTAAAAAGAACTCAACCAAATGACCAAACAACCAAACAAGCAAACAAAACCACCACGATCAACAGTGAGCACATTTGCCTCGGTTCCAGCAAATTCCCACTCAGAATGCCTTGCATCTATTTACAGCTAGTATGATGGTTAGTGTTGCCAACTTGACACCAGGAGAAAAAGGGCATGTCTGTGGGGGAATTATCTTTGCCTTACTTTACATGGGCAGACTCACCTTTGTCATGTGCAGGGCTGTTCTCTGACTGGATTCTTAAAGGAGAGGGGCTATGGACACTAGAGCTTGCAGCCTTACTTTGTTCCTGAGTTAGTGTGATAAGACCAGTTCCCTCAAGCTCCTGCTGCTGGGACTATGTCCTTCTTGACTGTGCCTTGAACTTTGAGCTAAAATTAACTCTCCATGAAGTTCCTTTTGTTATTCTACTTTGTTACAGGAAACAAACAAAGAGAAACTAAGAAACACCTCTTACCTGGTTTCCCTTTGGATTCATTAATTGCTTCTGGTTTGTTTGTTTGTTTGTTTGTTTTGATACCAAGGTTAAGGTTATGTCCTGGACCCACATTCCCAGGGGAAAAATGATGGAATGAAGAATGATGGAAGGGAGAAACAGTTCTTGAAAGTTGTCCTCTGACCTCTGACCTCCAGAGACATGTAAACTGTGCTATGTGTGCAATCACCACCCCCACCTCAAATAAATACATGTAGCTTTTAGAAGTTTATACAAAGGATGAAACTAAAACTCAGTTTGGGCTATTTAGCATATGAGTTAGAATGGCTGTTTACTAGATCCTGATGATCCTAGCTGGTTGGTGAGTACAGATGTCCAGTGTCACAAGCAGGCACTGCACAGCTGCAGTTGTTGCAAGCAGGGGTCATGGACATAGACTGAAGACAGCCAGCTTTGCCTAGGTGGTCAGTCCATTGTAAATACTAGAGAATAGTGAATAAAAGCGTTTGCAGAACAATCATGAAGAATCCCACCATCCATCCATGTTAAAAAAAAAAGTTAGGTATGGCCACAACACTATGGAGGATAGAGGAGACAAGAGGATCTCTGGGGCTTGCTGCTGGCCAAGATCAGTGAGAATCCATGTCTTAAAGGGAAATGGGGAGAGAGAGCTGGATGCCTTCCTGGCCTCCACCTGCTCCTGCTTGAGTGTGTGCACCTTTGCATATGTATCCGTGTTGTTTATATACACACATGCAGATAGATATAGATATAGATATAGATATAGATATAGATATAGATATAGATATAGATATAGATATAGATATAGATATAGATATAGATATAGATCACATACATTTCCTCTCTCTCTCTCTCTCTCTCTCTCTCTCTCTCTCTCTCTCTCTCTCTCTCTCTCTCTCTCGTTCTCACCAAAAGAAGGAAAAAAGGTTGGCATTGCTGTGTGATAGTTTTCCCTCACCTTTTGATCCTCGGCTTATGTCCTCTAACCTGTGGCCATAGACACCTTTCTAGTGACATGTGTCACTAGAAAACAAGCAACCTAAACCAAAGACTTGCTTCAGGATTGCCTGTCTGGATGCTTTCTGTGGGTAATGTGGGAGTTATGAGGTCTTTTCTACAGTATAGTGTGGAGAAGAGGCTACAGCAAGACGAAAAGGGAGTGTGTGGCTGTCATCTTGGATGAATACATAGACAAAAAGCAGTGTTTCTTGAAAGTCTTCTCCCGAGTAACCCCTTTCCTTGATCACAGCCCTGGTTGTGAAGCCCAGCCTCCAGGTGAGCAGTGGCCTTGAGGGTTCTGAGGAAGTTCTGAAGGGCACCTTCCATCGTGTCTGCCTCAAGCCTACTTCATGGAAGATATTGGAAGGCCAGAAGATGTTTGGCTCAGTTAAAAATACAGTGCAAAGAAAATCACTCATCAAAACCATTCACATCCATCTCTGTTACAGTATCATCACTAAGTTTTTGTGTTGTCCTCCCGCATTAAATAATAGGAGTAGCAGATTCCCCAACAATGCTTGCTAGGTTTTGGAGATACATTATGCTTGAGAGCAGTTACATCTTAGACTTCCCAGAATAGCATTTTTTTTTAATACACTCCAGCCAATAATGTACTACAAAGAACAGCCACATACAAAGGGTCTGGAGAGAACGCACAGCAGGGGAAGTGCTTCCAGGTAAGTGTGAGGACTAGAGTCTGGATGCCAAGCACACATGTAAATGTCAGCAGGATTGATGAGGCGATGCCTGCTTGTAAGCTCAGCCTTGGAGGCAGAGATCTGAGATTTTTTGGACCAAGTTGTCTAGTTAGAATTGGTGAGTTCTCTGGGTTCAAGTAAAAGACTCTGCCTCAATATATATGAGCAAGGAAGATATGGATATCAACCTCTTGTCTCTATACATGCAAACATGCATCTTATACTGGCATGAATACCATGTACACATAACAGGTACCTATATATACTCATGTACTAACAACTGTGAACATGTTTGCATACATACATGCATATCACACACACACACATATACATGCAAAAAAAAACCAAACAAACAATACACACACACACACCCTCACATTGCTGCTCAGTCCTATAGAGAGCTGTCAGTTAGGTTCCTTAAGCAACTAAGAGGTTAACAACAATATACTTCCATTCCCTAACCAGTAGAAGTTGCTTCTCCATGGTTCTGTCTTCAGTGCTAGCTTCTATCCATTGTTGTTCTGCCAGGGAGTTAAGGGGACTCGATTGCTCTAATGACCTGTGGAGCTCTTTGGGTACCTTGTTGGACTAAAAAGTAATAAGACTCACCCAATGTCATTCATCCCCAAGATGGTATTTCTCTTGCTTTCAGCAACCTTTAAATAGCCAAGTCTCTATTTGACCTTGGAATTGAAGCAGTAGCTCATTTATTTCCTCAAATGTCTGGTGCCACTTTGGGGTGAGTTTTTAATTTTAACTCCTGAGTGGGTGGGATTCTGCCTTTCAAGACTTACTAGCTAGAGTGAAGTCAGTTCCAGCTAACTCCCGTCTTCAGCTGTACAACACACAGTCTCTTGACGCGGCTAGCTAGTAGCTAAATAGCTAGGGTATGGGGTGGGGGTGGGGGGTATCCTTCCTGTGGAAGATCTTGGCAATTTGTGCTTGGAATTTGATGCATTAGTTCTAAAATTAAATAAAGATCCTATAGCGTTCTTCAAAGAAATATGGTGTGGCGCTATGACAAAACACATTTTTCAAGTTCTGACCTCTGGGAACTTCAAGTAGCTTCATATTTCAGTTTGACATTGCTCACAGGCTACTGTCGAGCTGCTGGAGCCGGGGCAGTTATCCATATATTGTTTTCACTGCCCCATCAGCTTTTTAGTCCAGGAAGGTGAAAGGCATAAATAAAAAATAAAAATAAAAATAAAAATAAAGGAAACTACTGATTTACAATAACTTCTCAGGAGTCCCCTGGGGAAAAGCCCTGGCAATTAACTCTAATGAGTTTAAAGTAACTTCCAACTCTTCATTTCCCCAGAACTGTAAAAAGTACATCTGTGCTAACCAGTGAGTGTGAGTGTGTGTGTGCCCGAGTGCACGTGTAACACACAGTAGCATGTGTGTTACATCAGTCAGGATCTTTTCCTGTAATTTAATACCCTCCTTTCCCAGCCTTCCATGGGGGTCGGAGGGGGAAGAGTATCTTACCCGCACTTTGCTCCATCACTTCTTTCTGACACATGTCTTGAACGTTCACGGTGCAATTTACGATGAACTCAGGGGATGAGCAATCGTTGTTCAGCTGAAATTCTTCACACTGGTAGCACTGAATTTGCAGCGCCAGCCCTGTGGGACAGATGCGGTGGGGTTCAGAAACACTGGTTAAGATCTGGCTTGCACAGAGCACATCCTGGCTGGCCGGTATCACCGTGTACTGCCCCAGACAACAAGGGCTTCTGGTCTCTGCATCCTGATGTTCAGGAAGGCTGGAGGTGCCTGAAGCCAGCAGGGGGCGGCGGCATCAGTTCCCAGGGTCTAGGAAGATAAAGCCCTGCCAGAGACCCTACATTTCTTCTCTAGACACAAACAGCTCCTGTAACACCCCCCCCCCAGCCTTTCCGCAAGAAGTTGCAAAGAGACGGGTGAGAGTTCAAATCCCAGATCAAAGTAGTGGGGTACAAGCTTGAGCTCCTGTCTGAGCCTAATTACTAATTGGTTACAAATTGGTTAATTACTATTTTGGCACCGTTCATAATTGCATTGGCTGACGCGTTTTCGGTTTTACTTATTTAATCTTGTAAGTCAGCGTTCATGGGCTGAGGCTCTGATGCTTCCTGGAGACCACCCTGCAACCTGGGGGGAGGTGCTGGATGCTAAGTATCCCTGCTCAGTCCTCCAGCTCAGGGTCCCTTCTTATGATCAGAGACAGGGGCAGCTGCTGCTGAGGGTTGGAGAGGATGTAATGTGAGAGCCTGCGTTGGATGTGCGCGTCTGTTTAGGGACCGCCACACTGCAGCCCTTTTAGACCTGTCTTGTTACCCCTTTTTTGAAAAACATGGCTGTTGGAAAAAAATTCTGATAGCTTAGAGTCCGCGATCAGGAGCAGTTACTTACCGTATCTTCCTGATTGCTCTCCTCTGATCTGGGAGCTTCTCTTTGGGCCGCATGCCCCTTCCTAACACCCTACTGATCGCATGAAGAGCACAGCTAGCTCACTCAGTCCGGAAGGGCTGCTCCCCCGCCCCCAGCAGAGGATTGTCCGGCGAAAAGCTCACCTGTCAGCGTCGCCGCTCCCTTGGGTGGCCACAAACACTGGGTAACTTGACTAGGTTGGAGGCTTGTCGCCCCTTTTCCTGTCTTGCCCAACTCAAGGACCCTCCCCACTCCCAGCTCGGTATCCCCGACTGTGTACCCCACGCAGCTGCAGCCAAGAGTCGCGCCAATCTGCCGCTCTCGGCTCTCCTGCAGCGCGGGACTTGGAGAGCGTCCCAGTCTAGCGCCTTGGTCTCAGTTTCCAGCACCAAACTCCCGCTGGGTAGCCCCAGCGCAGCGCGGACCACAGCTGGGCGCACTGGGGCTGAGAGCAGGGACGCTTGGCGAGATAGAAGGAGCGTGTCTGGCCAGGCAGCTGGCCTCTTCATCTTCTTACCTGGAAGCCAGAACAATCCGCAAAAAGTTGCTGCGATGCCGAGAACCCACATCCTCCCGGATCGGCAGGGCCGGGAGCGGGCAAGAGCATCAGAGACCACGACCGCAGCGGAGGCTGTTCTGGCCGCGGCGACTGTAGCTGCCGAGGCTGCCGAGGCTCGCGCTGCTGCCGCCCAAGCGACGGCTGCCACCGAGAGGAGCCGCAGGTGTCGCCCGCGGCGCCCGCATCGCCCGCGCCGGGGGCTCCCAGAGGCTGGTCCCAGGCTCCTTGGGTTCGCGCTCCCTGGGGCGGAGCGCAGCGCCTCCAGAGGAGTTGGCTGCTGAGGCTTGAAGAACTACTGGCGATCCGGAGCACCCAAAAAAGTCTCGCCTCTTCTGCCCCCACCCCTCCCACTCCTGGTACCACGTGACGGCTGCTGAGTTGTGGTGGGGGTGGAGGGCGGGGAAGGCTGGGACTGTCTCTCTACTGTCCCCACCCCTTTCTGCCACCCTTTTAGCCTACCTCCTCTAGTTCCTTGGAAAGGAGCGCCTGCTGGGCTCGGGAGTAGTGTTGACAGAGGTTAGGAATAAGGAGGTGACTAGGACGCAGCAGGTGCCATCAGGACCTGTCCTATGCGAACTCGGAGACCCGAGTGCTAGGCTGCGATGCCCTTCCTTTTCCCTTCCCTTTCGGTGCTAACAGTACCCTTGCAACTGGGTCTCGCCCACCCAGCCCGGCGTCTTCTATCACTCGCTGCCCCCTGGCCCTCTGGGTGACTGCCCTGGATAAGGCGAAGGGCTGTTTTCCGAGCACCTGGCAAAGTTGCGCGGTAGCGAGTTCCCTGGGGTGTCCGACGCAGCCGCGCCTCTTCCTGAGAGAAACCCATCTCACTGGTCACCTGGGTCTTCCGGCAGAATGCCTGCGAGTACGATGGTGACCCTACCGCAGCTAGCTCGCTTAGCCCAGCCACCATCTCCTCACCTGCTTGCATGCACCACGGGGGTATGCATTGACTCAGCCTCGGTCTCCTAGCCCAGAAATAAAGCTACTTGGGGAGTGGACACCGGAATCTGTGCTCTCACTGAAAAGCAAATGGGTCTGACTGCTCCCCCAAGCCACCAGCTATGGGTATACACTCCTTACAGCGCTAAAGCATGGCCAATCGGCCATAGGCTGCCCCCCTCCTCCACTACTCCCCTTTCTGACAATTCTAAGTGACCCACCTTGCGTATTCCCGGGACACCATGGTGCTATTTTGCCTTCCTGGTGGAGCTTTGTGGAAGACTGTGCTGTGCACAGAGCAGGCAGTCGCAGCTCTTGGTGCCCCCGCCCACAGCCCCCGGCGCATTTCCACCCACCCCCACCCCTGATTTGGGATTTGGGAGCTTCGGTGGAAACCCGTGGCTAAGCATCACCCCTCTCCTGTGAGGTCTCCCGAGGGGAAGTGGTCTCTCAGCTGGGATGTGATCATTTATGTCCCTACCCTGCTGGCAGAGCAGGTTTGAAAGAGGCATAAATGACTTTCTTGTAATTCCTTTGCAGAGATCGGCCCATAGCTGCCTCCGGCTCATTCTCCCCCACCCCTCCCCTTCATTTCTAGCTGGTTAACTCCTTGGGGAGACAAGGATGCTTTGACCATTACTCGCTTGTCTGAAGTGTGGATCGTAACAAATGTTCGAATTACTATTACAGTAGCAAGAGGGTTGGCTTATTTATTCTTTCAGGGAAACCTCTCCACAGAGCAAGCGTGAGACGTAATTATAATAATCACGGGACCAACCTCTCCCTGAACAAAGTTCTTTTCTGCTCTTATAGGGCGTAATTGTGATAAGACGTTTATTCCGAAATGAAATGAAACAAAAGGATTTTTTTTTAAGACAAGGAGGATACTTTACGCGCAGCTTGAATTTAAGGTAATGAAATCCAAATACAACAAATTGCACAAATACAATAACACTGGTCATACAATACTCTATAAAGATACAAGTTTTCTAAGGTAACCACACAAATCCTAAACATAGCTCTATTCTGCCTGGTCTGTAGGCTTCTGTACAGAAGGAATTATAAATAGTTCACGTCTAGAAAAAATACACATAACCTTTAAAATAGAATTTATCCTCCCATATAAACAGTCTTTAATAGAAAAAAGGATATTAAAAAGTAAGAAAGTTTCATAGCACCAACCATTCATTTATTTTTATAAAGAAGATATGGCAAAGAGTACCCAGGTTTTAATAATAATAAAAAAGCAGGGAAATTTAAAAAGAAAACAGCAAACACTCAGAATTGTGAGAAATACAATGGAGAGGATAGAAGAGGTTGGGAGTGAAGCCTGCTAAGATCTGCTCCCTTCCCCATCATCTGGTGCCACCTAATCAGTGCCCACACTTTAATTCTTCAACAGAACACCTATATCATCACATCTTCCTCCAGACAATGTGGAAAGTGGACCTTCAGAACACGTGACCTCCACCCCTCTGGCTTTCCTGCCTGCCCCATGCTTCGATTGACAGTATATGCACAAATGAGTTGAGGACCAAGATGATTACGTTCACAAAATCTTCAGCTGGGGCTTTTAAAAATATATTATCAACTTCTAGAACTTAATGCATCGTTTCAAGAGCATGGCGCCAACTCTTTTTATTGCTATCTTTCTCCCCCTACAAATATAATTTCTCTTCCCCCCCCCAAAAAAAAATGTACAGCTTTTATACAAATACTCAAAAAAGTGCAAACATTGAGAATTCTCCATCATATTTTGCTTTTTAATCCTCTCAAAACACAGTAAGTCGAGGCGATCTCTATCAGTCCACGAGAGAAGTAAACTCTGGTGTACTGGCTGTCAGCTTCTCTGGAGTCAGTCCTCCTGCATGCCCAGCTCTGGAGTCTGTTTGCCTAGTGCACCATGCATGCAGGAGTCTCGCTGAAGGATGCTCCTCTAGGTCTCATTGGATGCTTGACTTGCACAAGAGGAGAAACTGTCATACAGAGAGTCACTCAGAGACTCCACGCGGTCCACCCCAGGCCTTTCGGAGCTACTCGAAGACACTTCTGTCTTTTTGCCTTTCTCTTCCTTTTGTCCTTCAACCTCACTTGGAGACTTCTCTTTTCCTAATAAAATCACAGTATTGCTGCTAAATTTATTGAATGACTCCAGGGAAATTTCAGATAATCTATTCTCAGGATCTTCTTTTGTTTCTTCAACTTGTTTCGGTTCCTGCAATAAAAAAGAGGAAAATATTAGAAACATAATTCTTTGGAAAAAAATCAATTTATCCTATCTGATATTCAATTATTGTCTGAATAAAGTACAGTTTAAAGGGACAGAGAGAACCTACAAGTCCTTAACAATCTTTTAGTGTAATTAAATGCAATAATAAAGCTAATTTTAGGGATAAATTAAGACTTTAATCATTTTAGTGAGATAAATAGACCCCAATTTGCAAACGAGGTAAGTGCCACTTAATTCATTTTAAATGGATCCATTTGAAATTTACTCAGGTAATGTGTCTTATTTTTCTTTATCAAAAGTTCAAAGTCCTCTGTTTTCTCAATAAATACTCCCTGTACCTTTTCTAAACGGGATATGACTTGAGTTTCAGCCAGAAGTTATAGTGTTTTGGGAGAAAAAAGGCATAAAATCTGTTAAATTGCCATAAAATTTAAGTACATATTAAGCTTGTCAAGAATATTGTCATGTTTCAATTTTGTCCCTTTTAGGTACCTGAGATATTTGAAGGAGAGCTCAGAGCTATTGACTACAGATTGCAGAAGGGCTAGAGGCATAAAACCCAAGGAGCGGGTCTGCACTTTAGAAACCTTCCGTTCCAGAAGGCCTAGCTAGACCAATTTATTCCAAGGATGTGATTTTCTTCATACTTCGCTTCAGGATTTCATAAAATGCTGTAGTTATACTAAGCAATCATTGTCGGTGCCCTGCGAGCTTGAGTGTCTTCAGTGGATCAAGCAGCTGCTCAGGTTGGGGAGAGGACAATGGGAGGCAGGGACACCAGAGGTAATGAGAAGAGTGAGGGCCATCAAGTCACTAAAGCAACCATCAGCTATTCTCCCTTGAGGCATGAATTCCACCATCTCAGGGAAAAGCAGCAACAGGGCCTTAAATATGATAACAAGAACCACCGGTTGGTTAGGTTAATCCTCCACTAGGTCAAAGGCACTTAAGGGACTCAGGCTTTCAAAAAAGTGAATGTTTCATTTTGATTTAGCTTTTGGGTCCTTGTGTTACTTTTTAAGTTTTATTTCCTTTTAGTTGGTATAAAATAGTCTTAGTTCTAGAGAACACACACTGTCATTTTCACACTTGTGTCTAGAGCTGGGGAGATGGTTCAGTCAGTATATTACTTTGTTGCAAGCATAAGGACCTGGGTTTGATCCTCAGGACCCATCTAAAAGAAATGAGTGTGGTGGTACACAAGAGTAATCCAAGGGCTGTGGAAGCAGAGAAAAGAGGCTCTTTGGGCTCTGTAGCCAGCCAGTGCAGCCTACTTGGTGAGTCCCAGGCGAGAGAACCTGTCTTTAGAGAAAAAGCATACTCCAAATCAAAAGCAAACAAATAAATGACGTGGACTGGACAGTGCCAGAATGACATTCTAAGTTGTCATCTTGCCTCTACCAGAACACACACACAGACACACACATGCACATACACACACACACACACACAACTTAGGGTATTTAATGTGTCTATTAACTTGGACTTTATTCACTGTAGCCAGAAGTCAAAACTTCTCTAGAGCTATTTGGATATATAATATACAAAACAGAAACAATACTGCTAACAAGATTCCAGGAATACAAGGTCAGAACTGGTTCCTCGTATATCTCTAACATGGTCCCTGCTGATCAGTGCTCAGGATGAGGCTCAGCCCGATAATTACTGGGCTGAAGCTTCCGTGCACAGCAGAGAAAGGGATCTGGTGTTAAGCCTGCTTTGTGCTGCTGCTGGTGGTGGCTTTTATTCCTTCTGTTGAATCTATCCCCTTCAGAGTAAAAAAGGGAAAAAAATGGTCATTTTTTTTTTGTCATGGTCATTTCAAAAAATGTTGTTACCCAAATATTCCATTTCAATGATCTGTCAATACATCTTGAATACACACAATTTCTTCTCCCACCCTAGTCCAGGTCCCATATAGTTATACTGGTCTTAAAAATGTCACGAGGAAAATGACGGGGGCAGACAGATGCAGCCAGGACCTGCAGACTCTTAATACCCATCGGAAAGAGAAGAGATACTCGGGAGTGGACACCTTTGGTGCTGTAGGGGCTGGTGCTGGCAGTTTCTCTACCATGGAGGATGGGATCATTTCATGGAAAGACTTTGGGCTTGTGCTTTGAATTAGTGCTTATTTAGTTACTCCTGGAAGTGGTTTTCAATCTCAAATGATTGCTTTGGAATCATGGCAAGGGGCTGATCCACAGATTCCTAGCCGAGCACAGACAATGATTCCACAATCAGTAAGAAATCAAGCAAATTTTTTTTTTTAATGTTGTGTTAAGTTTTAAGCCTTTGATCCCTAACCCCTCCCCCACAAATGATCTGGCACAATATTAGCAAAGGGCAGTTAGTAGGACGTGGCTTGGAGAGAATAAATGTTTATTTCTATAACATAATTTGTGTATATATATCTACATTTTAGGTGGATAAAGAACCTTCAGTACAATTTCTCATCACCTGGGTGTGCCACTCCTTTTCAAGAAACACACACGTTTTCCTCATCTGTACCTGGTCTAATGTGGATCTCAGATTCATTCAACAAACACTTATTAGAAAAGGCTATTTACTATAAGACAGATGGAAGCTAAATACATTTGAGGTGGGTACAGCCTGAGGGCATATCCTTCCTTCCTTGGCTTATAAGTGCCATGTTCATCCTCCTTCAGGCACAGATGGTGACAAGGTGGGCTGTTTGTAAGCACTGAAGAAAAGTCTAGAAACAAGCATCTATAGCTCAGCCACATAGAGGCTGCTTAATGTATTTTCTTGAGTAACATAGTTACTGGTAAGTTGCTGCTGTAAACACATGTTCCCCCATGTGTCTGTACACACCCCTAGTGAAACACAGCAGGACACACACACACACACACACACACACACACACACACGGTAGGATTATTAGTCTACGACAGTGGTTCTCAGAGTTCACTCTCCAAACTATCAGGAGCCACCGTACCATCAAGGATCCTGTTGAAAATGCAATTTTCTGCTGTTCATCCAAACCTGCTACATCAGAAATCTGAGGCCCTGTCACCTGCTCCAAACAAGCTCACAGCGCGATTCTGACACATGCTTGGTATGCAATATATACATGTTCCAGCTGGTTTTATGTCAACTTGACATAAGCTGGAATCACCAGAGAGGAGGGAGCCTCAACTGAGAAAGGGCCTCCATAAGATATTGCTGTAGACAACCCTGTCGGACATTTTCTTAACTAGTGATTAACAGGGGAGGGCTGTGTCTCATGGATGGTGCTATCCCTGGGTTGGTAGTCCCGGGTGCTACAGCAGAGCAGGCTGAGACAGCTACAAGGGACACGCCAGGAAGCACTACTCTGTGGTTCCTGCATCAGCCCCTCCCTCCAGGTTTCTGCCTTGTTCACTTTTTTTTTCTCCTCAACTTGCATTTCATTCATGATGTTTTGCCTCAGCAATAATAACCTTAATAAAGATAAGCTTAACATAAAAAATAGCAAGAAAAAACAAGCTGTGTATGTATGTTTGTATGTATGTATGTCAGTATGTTTGTATGTATGCATGCATGCATGCATGTATATATCTATGTATGCATGTATGTGAGTAGTATGTATGTATGCATGCATGAATGTATCTCTATATATATACTTATGCATGTAGCTATGTATGTATGTATCTACTATCTAGCTCTAGAATTTACCTAAATAATCATGTGCCTTTCATCTGTCTGCACAATTATCTGGAAGTCTGACGTCTGACTCTGGCCATGAGACTATGGAGAGAAAGACCACTCTGAGGAAAACATCCTTCTCATTATAGAGAAAATGTGCATGTTGTTTCTTTCCTACACAGAATCAGGGCAAGAGACAAGAAAGGCTACTCTTAACCTGGGCTCACCATGGGAGCCCCAGGAAAGTGGTGAAGATGGTGGTCCAGGAACACAGGCTGTGTCTAACGTCAGAAACATGCATCCAGAATTTTTATTTCTAAAGTGAAACATTAACTAATAATTACATGATTTTTTTTCATTTGATCATAAAAAACAAATTAAAAAGAACAGTGACAAAAATAAAGCGAGACTGCTCATGCATAGCACTGTGCAACATCTGTCTTGTCTGAGCTTGTGGATCAGGCATTGCGCTATACACTTTTTTCTTTGTTTATTTTCCTGTCCTATGTTTTATTGGTGCATACTCATGGCACGTGGTGATGGGCTTGCATGGAGACATTTTCATGCAGGTGTATCCTTTACTTTGACAACAGTCAGCCTTGCTCCTCCCTTCCCTCGCCTTTCTCATTATTTCCATTCTATCCTCCAGTCTTCCTTCTGGTAGAATTTGTAGGGTCTCTTGTGTGTAGGATCAAATCATATGTGAATAGGAATAATTATATTCTTTTCCAATTCATGCCTTTTTATTTCCTTTTACTGTCTTATTTCTCTAGCTAAAGACTTCAAGCATTGTATTGAATAAACATAGAGGGAATGGGCATCTTTGTCTTATTCCAGATTTTAGGGAGAGATGCAAGCTTTTCCTTATTAGTGCTGTATGATGAGGTCAATAGTATTCATTTATTTAAGATTTATTTTTTATTAGGTTGTGTATGTATGTGCACATACACGCACAAGTGTGCAGGTACTAAAGGAAGCCAGAAGAAGGTGTCAGACCATCTAGAGCTGGAGTTACAGACAGTTGTGAGACACACAATATGAGTACTGGGAATTGAACGCACCACCAAGAGCCCTTAATCATTGAGCTAACTACAGCTCCTGCATCTTTTATATTCAATAGTGTTTGTTTTGTGAAATTAGATATGTCAGTGTTTGGTGTGTATATGTTTAAAATTAGTTTATTCTCTTGATAATTATTTTTTAACCAATATGAAGTGATATTCTTAATCCCTACTGACTCAGTAATTAGTCAGTTACTAGCATGGCTATCCCTGCATTTTTCCAGTTTCATTTGCTTATAACACCCTTTTCCATCCTTTCACACTATGTCTGTGTTTGTCTTTGCCAGTGAGGTGTGTTTATTGGGGGCAATTAATACATGGGTCCTGATTTAACAATCCTAACTACTAGTCCTTGACCTTTGATTGGAAATGTGAGGTTATTAACATTATTATTATATCTTCATTATTGGCTGAATTATCTAATTTGTTTACCTTGTTTACAAGTCCTGTCTTCTATATGACCAATTCTATTGTAAAGCTTTCTCCTGAGTTCCTTTAATCCAGCTTCTCACTTGCAAAGTTTCAACTTGATGTTTTCAGCATTTCTGTAACACTGTCCCTGGATCTCCCTTTCATGCCCTGTGCTGTTGTTCTCATTTCAAGGTTCTGTTTGATTCTCTTTGAATGCTTTCAGTTTATTTCATATGCTTCTTGAAATCATTCAATGTTCTTAAAATAATTCACTTGACTTCTTAGGGTTCATGTAATTTGCTTTCATTGTGATCTATCCCCGTGGGATTGGTAATTTTAGGAGTCTTCTCTTTATTTTTTGTGTCTCTCTGTGGGACAAGTGGACAGTGCCACCTGGCAGAAGAACTAGTAAGGCTGAGTGAGCCCAAACCTGTGAAACTCAGAATGTGTAGGGCAGGCATGGAGGAAGCTAGCTAGCTCTTTGTCAGACTACCTGCTCTGGAACATTATGGACGACCGCGTTCTGCCTCCCCTGAGTGGCTTGCCAGCGGTTTTCTACTGGTGCCCCAGCACCCCAGCAGTGAGGCAGACTCAGTATCTCTCTACTGCATTTTGGACTCTGGGATTACGTTATTGGTTAGATTTTTTTTTTTTGAAAGCACCAGTGTTTTCCAGTTGGCATGTTATGCAGTGTTCAAGCGGGATTAGCTTGTCGTATGTCGAGGTACAGTTCTTTCCATCTGTATTGAGATGTAGTTCAGCAGCTAAACCTTCAGCGCTCCACACTCTTGAAATGTCATGATTTGCCGTACGCCGTTAACACTCCAAAAGTAGAAAATTAACTGCAGAAGCAACCCAAGGGATGGAGGGGCCTACAGAGCTTGGATTACTTGATCTATGTTTGCATGGGTCCCCCTCAGATTTATAGGAACATTTACCAGCTCCTGGATAGAGAAACTCTGACCAGCCAGCCAGCTGGGAAACAACCAGCCAATACAACAGCAGGCGAAGCTACCTGTAAATTGTGTAGAGGGAGCCAAGGCTACAGTTTTGGCAAGTGATCGCCAGTGTTTGGGTGGACTGTGCCATGATGTAGTTGCTTTTGCCATCGCAGCTTTTATAAGCAACCCCTCACACACACTCCTGTTAGTAACTCCAAGAAAAACTCACTGGTTCAACAAGTTAGACCAACATGCTATCATAATGTTGGTCTGTCCCTATCTAGGGTGAGTAGAAATGTGTGTGTTCTATCTCCCTAGGAAAATGTCTCTCACTTAGCCACCGGTCCCTCCCCCTGCTACCAACTTTCTCCATAAGGCTTCCCCAGACACTAAGTTGTCCATGCTTTCTCATTTTCTCCCAGAATCTCCAGTTGTTTTGGAGTCTGTGGCTTCTTCTTGCCTCTCCCTAGGAGCGCGTGGAAGTAGGCTAGCTACTGTCTTGTCAGATGACATTTACTTATCAATGTTTGAAGCCACATTGACTTGAAATTTAAATAGAAAGAGTGACTGAGGTCCAAGGGTAATGTGCTAATGATCTGCTTGGCAAATGGTAACAAAATAGCCACAGCGATGACAGCCCATGTTAACTGGTGTAGACGCTAAGGACACTGGAGGGGTGATCTGGCTCATATTCTAATTATTACTTTTTGCCTTTTCCTGCCTTTTATTCATTCATGTGTATAACCTTTTTGTTATATAATGTGCGCGTGTGCGTGTGTGTGTATGTGTGTGTGTGTGAATGAGTACAGGTGTATACATGCCACGACATGCATATAAATGCCAGAGGACTACTTCGGGTGCCGGTTTCTGACTTCTACCTTTTAGGAGATGAGGATGCTTTGTTGTTCACTGATGCATACAACAGGATAGCTGGATTGATGCGTCTGGGGTTTGTTATATCTCAGTCACCTTAGGACTGCCAGCATCACAGGCACACTCTACCCTGTCTGGCTTTATACAGGCTCTGAGGATTTGAACAAATACCCTCACACTTGCTTAACAGACACATCACCCATGGCACCATTTCACTAGTCATATTTAGTGGAGACAGGGTCTCAAAGTGTAACTTAGTCTAGCCTGGAACCTACCATGTAGCCCAGGCTGACCTCAAACTTGCTATAATCCTCTTCACTCAGTTTTCAGAGTACTGGAACTGTAGCAATGAGCCTGGTTCTCTAATTGCTTCTGTGTGGAGGCTGTCATTAGCGTCTCTATTTATAGCCACAAGGCTCAAGGAAGTTTAGGAACTCATTTAAGGTCCTGCTGTAGTGCTATTGGAGTGCAGCAATATGCTTACAGAGCTCTGGCTCTTAACGTTCACCTTGAAAAAGCACTTACAAAGTTTTAGTCAATTGTGTCCTTAAGACTAACACCTAAAATAAGAATTATAAGGCTGGAGATAAAAAAGCAATTTTGTTTATATTTTAGCGATAAAGAATAAAAACTGTTCCTGCATAGGACCAGAGTTCAGTTCCAAGTACCCGTGTCAAACAGCCTCTAACTCCAGCTCCTGGGGGTCTGACGTCCTTTTCTGTCCTCCCTGGGAACATATGTACACATAGATACAAACCTATACACATAATGTAAGACAGTATAAAATAAATAAAAATATGAATTATAGAAGAACAATGAGAAAGATCAACCCAGGATAGCTCAATGTTCAACAAACATTTTGTCAGTTCCATAAAACATCCCATTCCTTCCTATATGTTGTATTTCGCTAGAATTAAGATAGAATTATTGCATTCAGTTTGTCTCCTATAGGTGGCAACAGTTGTATGAGCGACTTTCTTGTTGGGATTTCTGTTGCACTTGGGAACAAAAGTAAAACTAAGCAGGCAGGAGGAGGACATGTTCTCAGGGTAGAAACGAGCATCGTGGTACACTCCCGTAGTATTTTCTTGTCTTCAAGGCAAACAGAGACTTCTTAGCAACAATCCTAGCCAGGATGGTGAGATATGCTCCTGAAGTCTCTTGAGAGTCACACTGCAACTAATTTAACACCTTGCTGCCAAACTATAATAAGTCAAACAAATTTACTGTATTGCTGAGTCTGCTTAAATGAGCTTATGGTTATGATTCACAGAGGAGACTTCATTAGAAAGGGTGCTCTTGGTCAGATTGTTAAGGATACGCAGAACTAAGATATATTAAGGAAATGGGAGACTATTCCAGTATGATGCCATGTCACCTGCTCCTGTTCTCTCAGTACACTTCTCTGTGGTTTACATCAGGTCAACATATGCTCTGAGAATATATCTCTTAACCTAGTAGGTTCTGTAGTGGACAGACTCAGTGTCGAGCTGGAAACACTGACTGACATATGCCAAAAAGATTCTCAGTAATCCAAGCAGACTCTCAGAACGATCACCACAGTGGGTGAGATGAAATAACTTCATTTCCAAACAGTTTCCTCTCTAGGTTCTCACAGACCTCTAACATGAACACAGAAGACAAGGGAGACAGGAGCCAACTGTATCCTACCCAGGATATTTATGGGACCTGTGATTTGCACAAATTTACGATTCAGGTGAAATCTGACCTGTAAACATATAGCATATGTTTCTGCTGTTAATGATACTCATGAAAGAAACTTTGCATAGAGCCATATTGTTAATGTTAGGGAGGATCAATTGGGAGGTGAGACAAGCTCTGGCAGATGTGAGAAAACTTGAGGAGAGACTGAAAAACTCAAGAGATTAAACCAGTAAAATACATATCTATAGCTATTGATGGATCTATCTATCTATCTATCTATCTATCTATCTATCTATCTATCTATCTATCATCTGTCACCTATCATCTATGTCTACCTACTATCTACTTGTACATGCTGGCGTCTACTTATTAGAGATGCATTCATGATATATTCTATAGCTAGAACTTCTCCCACCACCAGAGAAATATACTGCAAACCTATAAAACAGCTAAATAAATTATTATATGATTAAGGCTATTTTATTATTTTAACTAAGTTTTTGTTGTAGATTTTATTTTAAAGATATTGGTTATCATGCCTATTGTAAAATGTTACAAAGCTGTTCAAAGCTGCTGGGGGAATTAAAATTGAGTTTCTTTCCTCAGATAAGCACTAACTCAGTTTCAGAGTCCTCTGCCCAAATTAGTGTAAACGGGGTCTTAATTAACATCCTGCATCTCTTAGTTTTCTATTGCTATAGAGATTCACTGCCAATCATTCTAGAAAAGTACATGGAGGGCAAATAGCCTTACTTACTAAGTATTTTTCTTAGTATATGTCAACTGTGTGACTTTATTATAAGAATTATCTCATTTTATCCTTAAAGCAAACCCATGAGAGAGTTTGATTATCAACTCCATTACACAAATGGAAAAATACAGACGGAGTGGTCTAAATACTAGTCCAAATATGCATAGCTAATCTGCCAGAGAGTCAGGAGTGGGAAAAAAAGCAACCTGAATACAGAATGCAAGACCTTAATCAGTACACATTATAGTAGGTATCTGGAACCTAGTGTAGGATCGCTGACATGGTACTAATTAGCTGTGTAACCCCTCTGACACTCTGGTTCTTTACATTAAAGTGCTTTTCAAATCTTCCCTGTCTATAAAGCTCTGGAGCCTTAATTGGGTGCCCTGTGTGCATCTATTACTGTCTCAGTAAACAAGCTTAAGGTTCTCCCTGCATCTCATCTTAGTTCTCAGCCACTTGGAAAAGTGAAAGGTTGACAATAGACTCCAATATCATCTTTCCTACCAAGAAAACTTCAGCTGAAGAGTGAGGTTCCCATCTCTAAATAGGTAAGCTTGCTCACACTGGTAATAAGAAACGAAGAGCTTACTAGGCAAGCAAGAGTACTTGAGGAATTCTATCTCCCTATCTCACTGAGAAAAGCTAGCCAAGGTGGCACATGCCTGAAATCCCAGTACTGTCAAGGCAAAGGCAAAAAGGTCTCTGCCGCTCACTAGCCAGGTAGCCTAGCACAATTAAAGAGCTCTAGGCTTAGTAAAAGACCCTGTCTGAAAAAATAAAGGCAGAAAGCAAATGAGGAAGAAACTCCAGTTTGACATCTGGCCTGTACATGGACATATACCCACATGTGTGCATGCAAACACATGCACACGCACACGCACACGCACACACACACCTTCCCATAACCTTCATATCACACACAAAAAAGAGTGTGCTTCTGACAGCTAGCCCAACCTGAGAGAGATGCGGGAAGGTCCTGAAGTGTCTGTGTGCTGCCAGAACCCTCCCTGAAGTTGCTAATGAAGTGAGTCACTCTTCCCTCTCTTCTGAGAGATGCACAAGGAGCCCAAACACAACAGGACTGAAGCATCATTCTCAGCAGCTTTCTTTATTTGGAAGAATACACCCAAATTTGTATGTCACCATGATGCCTCTCCACCACTAGGGCTGGGTCCCGAACTCACTATGCAGTATGTATTTAAGGCTGGCCATAAATTTGCAAGGTTGACTTCAAACTTGCAATTACCCTGCTTCAGCCTCCTGAATGCTGAGATTATGGATATGGATCAGTATGCCTGTCTCTTCAACATAAATAGCCACTGACAAGTTGGGGCCCAGATGATAAAGATAATTCTGGGACTATGGTGAAATGGGTTGGGCAGAGAAGTCTCTCTAGGTATAGAGAGACATATAGTCACATACAGAGGTGACTCAGCAGATGTGAAAGAAGAAGAGCTATTCGGAAGCAGAAAAGTCAAATAAAGGAGGCTACTGAACCCAGGGTTCTGGTTTTGTATTATTTGTATTATACCTCTCTTTTTGTTGTTGTTGTTGCTAGGAGTGAATACCCGACAGTAGCAACTTGGCAGTTTATTTTAACTCACAATTTGAAGGGATACAGTCTATCATGGCAAGAAAAAGTAGATGGGCAGCAACAGAAAGTGTCTACATTTCCTCTGCTGTCAGAAAGCCAAGAGCAGACAGGAAGTGTCTGCTAGTGGGCTATAAAACCTCAAGGCTGTTCCCAATGATCCACTTCTTCCTGCTGCTAAAGGTTCTCCAACCTTTCCAAACAGTGCTACAAGCTGGGGACCCAGGGTTAAACATAAACCTATGGGGGGCATTCCATATTCTAACCACAAGACAGACAGGATGGCTGCGCAAGTTGAAAATTTCCCCACCTTGGACATTGAGATGAGAGACTCTGAGTAGAATTTTGTCACCTAGGGATTGGGGAAAGGCATTTTAATCCAGGTCTTGTAGTAGAAGGCTGTGTGTAGCTTCAAGTCCATTTTAAGGGACATTTACTGGGGACAGGCCCATCTCCAGGGTAACACAGCCATTTCTCTTTGCTCAAAGGTGCTAATTAATCTATCCCATAATATCTCCTGTGCTGTATTCCTGGTAGAGCTACCTTTTG
Organism: Mus caroli; assembly: GCF_978045245.1. Taxonomy (NCBI): domain Eukaryota; kingdom Metazoa; phylum Chordata; class Mammalia; order Rodentia; family Muridae; genus Mus; species Mus caroli. Next base: position 122,497,753 of record NW_028227256.1, read on the forward strand.
AGACATAAAATCAGCCATCCAGATCTTGGGTGAGCTCTGGAGACCCCCGTGCTCTTCTCAAGAGTTGTGGTGTTAACCCTGTTAACCAGGTCAGAATCCAGCATGGATAATTACACTCTCCTAGCATTATATTCCTCTATTAACTCAACTGGACACATGACTTCACTTGCTCCCCTGAAAATTTAGCATGACCTTCTGTAACAGGGAACCATTTTCTCTGGTCAATCCCAGGCAGGGATATGTGATTCAGCACTTTGGGGGCACTGTTTCCTTACTAGGGTCTTGCTAATTCTTTAGCATCTCCTGGGGAAACTGGCTTTATTAGGTGAAAGAGTAATTTTCAGCTGAGATGTGCTTTTATGACTTTGTTAACTCCATTGCTGTCTTTAACAGTGATCAATGGTTCCCAATGACCTTTGCAGGAACTCTTGAACCCAGAGTGTGCAAAACTGAATTTGCTGAGAAAAAAAGAAACAAAGTGGAGAGAAGGTCAGGAAGAAGAAGCATAGGATTGGTAGGGAATAGTATATCTCATAGGAATGGAGGGATACCCATCACACACACACACACACACACACACACCACAGAGCCACTTAAAGGCAAGAGAATAGGAACATGGGAAGGCATTTTGGAAAGAGATGGTATCCTAGTTTGTTTTCCATTGGTATGATAAATACCATGAAGTAAATAAACTCAGAGAGGAAAGGGTTTATTTGACCTCCGTGTTCTGATTATAGCCCATTACTGAGGGACATCAAGGCAGGAGTTTGAGTAGTAGCAGAGTCAGGAACCAGGAAGGAAAGCTGCTTACTGAATTGTTTTCCAAGGCTGGCTCAGCTTGCTTTCTTATATAACTCATGGCCACCTGTACAGAGGAATCACCAACCACGGTGGGCAGAGCACTCACACATCAATCAGTAATTAAAAAATACAGTGCCCCATAGGCCTTATAGACATGCCCATAGGCCAGTTTGATGAAGGAGTTTTCCCAATTGAGGTTCTTTCTTCCCAGTTGTCTCTAGTTTGTGTCAAGTTGACAAAAACTAACCAGAATGCAATGCATTCTCAGATAGTGTAAAACAGACAAAAATGTATTCTTCACTATATAATAAAAAGAATATCACAAACTTTGTTATGTCAGAGAAGGGGACTTGGGAAGAGGGAAGGTATTCTGATGGGTAAAGCTGAAGTAAACATGGAAGCATGCTTGCTATTTCTAAATGATCTGGGGGGATATCATCTGAAATGCCAATTTGAAGATGTTTATTCTCCCATCCCCACTCCTGGTAGTAGATGCATCCTCAAGTAGAATTGAAAACATAACTTGAGGCTGAGGACATGGCTCAGTAAGTAAAGTGCTTGCTATGTAAGCAGGAGGACACATTCATTTGGATCACCAGAACTTACATAAATGTAGGCTTACCAGTAATTGCAGCCTCAAAAGGCTGGGATGGAATCTCTATTGGAAGCTGGCTAGCAAGACTCACCTCATCAGCAAGCTCTGGGTTTGACTGGGATATCCTGCTTCAATAAATATGATAGAAAAGCCACAGGGGATGATTTCCAGAACAAACATCTGGCCTCCACACCCAAATGTACATATAGTCACACTTCTGTGCAATGTACATAGACATATGAACACACACCATACATAAATCTAAAAATAGCACAATAAGCTTTTCAATGCAGTAGATTTCATGAGAATTGGAAAATTTCCCCCAAAGTTAAATAGGAATTACTTTTTAGTGACCTGGAATTAGGCAAACTAGGCAGTCCACTGATAACAATTTACATAAGTAACCTAACTAAATGAAATATGCATCTCTGCATTGGGAGATTCCTTTCTGTACAGAATGGCAACTAAAAAACACTCAGGAAAGAGAACTGAGCAAACACTGAGCTAAAAGCCACCAGACTGGCTTATTTTGGTGTCAGCTAAACAGAGTATAAACATCAAGTCTGTCTTTAATTTAAAGGCATCATTATGAATGGTTGGCACACACACACACACACATATACAAACACCTATACACATACAAACATATATACACATATTAAAACCACACATTACACTCACACATATATAGACATACATATATACATATTAGATAGATAGATATACATACATACACATATATGTACACATATGAACGCACATATACATATATGCACTCACATTTATACATATATACATACTTTGGAGTGACAGGGTTTTAGAAAAGTAAAATAAATCTTCTCTTAAATCAGATCATTATATATTACACTATGACTTTCATTTAGTCCTGGAAATTCTCTCTCTATGGGAAAATGCCCAATGTCATCAAAGGGGTAAAGATCATAGATTTATACCTAAGGGTTATATATTTATTAAAGAGATATCCTGTGACTTTCAAAGTTTAGGGCAATGCTCTGATATCTAGCCATGTGGATTTAGTTGAGTGAGTATGTGCAGATATACCTATAGATACAGGTATACCTATACGTATGCACAATGAACATGTATGCAAAATCCAGAGGTCATTTTGTCTTCCTCACTTGGTCATCACCTTATTATTGGACAGGGTCTCTCACTGAAGACAGAGAACACTACACTGGGTAGAGTGCTGGCCAGCCTGCTCTAGGGAATCACCTGTCTCCACCTCCCCACTGCTGGGGCTGTAGACACATGCTATGGCTCCTGACTGCTTTTTTAAATTTTATTGTATGTGTATAGGTGTTTTGCCTATGTGTATGTCTGTATATCACATGCATTCCTGGTTCCTACAGAAGCCAGAAGAGGGTATTGGGTCATCTGAAACTGGAGTTAGAGGTGATTGTGAGCTACTATGTGGGTGCTAGGAGTCAAACTTCAGTCCACTGTAAAGGATAGCCAGTGCTCTTAACAGCTGAGCCATTTCTCTAGGTCTACCTGATTTATTTTATATGGGGATCTGAGTTCAGGTTTACGCAGCAACATGTCTTTGAATAAACCATCTCCCTAGTCTGCATCCCACAAGGACTTGGTATTGCAACTCAAGGTCATCATCTGCAAAGTTTATACTCAAGAATTGTGCAACCATGTTACACACACACACACACACACACACACACACACACACACACACACACACCACAAAGTCAGTCTTCTAATGTTTTAAGTAAACTTACAGTTCTGTGTGTATTGGGTCTAGTTCTTAGCTATCCCTGGCTCCACATGGCTCACTAGAAATGATGAGACAACCAGAAGTTCATTCTAACAGAGTAGGGAGGGAGAGTCAATGCACCCAACCGCCAATCTATTAGTCATCTTTCAACAGGTCTGGCATTAAGTGGGACTGCAGCCCAAAACTCATGCAGGAGAACACTGAGCTCTGGGGAGGTGAGGATGTCTGCTTTACTCTTGTGTAAGCTATCCACCTCCTAATGCAGTTGCTGTTTCAGTTGAATGGCTGGTCAGCTTTTCCTTTGCATAAAATCATTTGACATATTGAATTCTGGGAGCTGGGGCAACTCAGAAGTGACACTGATTTATTGATCTTTCTTCTAAGAAGAAAACTCCCTGGTGGAAATTATTTTAAAGATTCAGACACATTCCGCTTCTGTTATATTCTGAAAATCCAGACACAACAGCCAATACAAAAGGTTATTGGAAAGAGCAAGTGCATGGCACATTGTGCACACATTGGCACATATTCCCCTTTCCCTAAATGCACCCACCAAGTAATGTCCCACTTAATTTTGGCCAGCCTCAGGCAATCTGCTTAAGTTCAGAGTCCTAAACTTTTCAGGCAATGGGTATCGGTATCGTTCAAGGTGTAATGGCACACTGATGACATTATTAGAGGCACAGCAAGACTAACAGTGAAAAGCTAAAAATATTACTAGTGTACCAATTTTAGAAATTAAGCTGTAGGGAGATTATGCTATACCAATCTTAATACCAAATTCTAGCACAAGGCAGCATATGGCTGCATCTTAACCCCGCTTCCCCTACCCCCATCCTCTACAGCAATCTTCTCTGATCTGTGGGAGATGCATGTTAAACTACCTAGTGTTTAAACTGCCTAAAACCACATGTAGTGCCAAACTTCATATAGAACATTATTATTTATATCTAAATATGTGATATATTTCAGTTAATGAATTAGGCATAATGAGAAATTAATAACAATATTTCTGTGAATGTAGTCTCTTATAAAACACCTTATTGTAGTGCACTCACACTCAATATAATGTGAAGTGATACAGTGTTTATGTGATAAGATTAGGTGAAAATTAAATGAGAGCATTATGACATAATGAGATTTATAAGCAAGCTTAACTGAACATAGCACTCTGATGATGTGACAGTTGATCTGATAACTGGGACAGGTGAGGAATTAAATGGTAGGTAGAATATATGCTATGGATATACTGGATGGAGGGATGGCTCAGAAAGTAAAGTATGGGTAGTGTATACAATGTGGATATGCTGGATAGAGGACTAGTTCCCACCCTGAGCAGAGTGAGATGGTAAGAGATCTCATTACGCTACTCAGAAGAGTGTGCAATCTAAAACCCACGAGACCTTCATTGTTGAACTGTGCTTGATGATGGTGTTATTTTTCTTATTGCTTGGACCAAATACATAACAAGAAGTAATGTAAGGGAGGAAGGGCATATTTTGGAATCCAGTTTAAGAAGAGATATTATTCATTATGGTGGGGAAGACAGGGCAGTGGGAGCGTAAGGTCACATTGCATCTGTGCTTAGGAAGTAGTAAAATACATACAAGAAGTGAGGTTATCAAGTCTCAAGGTTCAGATAGTCTCTAGCTAGTCTCTACCTCTTAAATGTTTTGAAACTGTCTCAAACAGCAGAACTAGCTGGGGACCAAGTGTTGAAAGACACCTGCCCATGGGGGACATTTTACATTCAAACCTTAGCATCTAGGTAACTAAAAAGGTGGAAGCTATTTATTATGAGTGAGGAAAGACCACTGTGTATTCATCCAGACAACTGACTCCTGCATTCTCAAAGGGAGTCTCTTCATGAGCTGTCTTACCTGGCTTAATAATACTTTATGATCTGTAAGTCAACCGCCCGTGAAAATAAAAAAAAAAAACTTATTTTTATCTCAGATGCACAGAACAATTTAATTTTTAAATTAATGTAAAAGCAAAAGGCGCCCTGCTCCCAGTGAGGTATGTCTGCCCTGCATGACTGTGTAAACACAACTCAATTGCTGTGAGAATTAAAGATGGATCAACAAAATCAATAGTTAATTGTGTTACTCGGGGTTTTTCATTTCAGATCTAATCTGTAAAGAAGGTCCAGGGGAGGTTTGCTTTTGATTTTCTTAAAATATTATTTAAAGCCCTCCTGTCACGCCAAAGGGTTCACAGGGTCTTCACATTATTTCCATAAGTTATTTGGGTTATAAGTAGTCAAGGTCATATCGATCGCCCGGCCTCTCCTGGTCTCATTTTTAAATTGTGTATCATTATTGGGCAAGCTGCCTTGCATTTAGGCCAAACCAACTTTATTGTAAAAATAACACCATGTAATTTATGTCTGGGTACCAAACATAGTATATTTCTTGCATGGTAGACTAACTTTATTTTATTTTTTTCATTTATTTATTTTTTTAATTACACATGTGTATCTCTGTGTGTATATGTGTACTTGTGAGACAGTACCCAAGGAGGCAAGAAGAGGGTGTGAGATCCTCTGCAGCAGGAGTTACAGGTGGTTGTGAACTGCCTGAAATGAGTGCTAGGACTAAGCTCAGGTCCTCCACAAGAGCAGCAGGTGGGTGTAACTACCAAACCACCTCTCCAGCCCTGAAATCTTCTTTGATCTATTTCATGATGATACTCATAGCTGTTAAGCAGATGCACATCTTTAATGTCCTCAAAAATTAACAAGATAAATAATGCTGAGGCTTATGGAGCAACATTACTGTTACTTGGGAACCTGGCAGAACATAGAACCAGCTGGGAGATGGGCCTCTGAGTATGCCTACTGGGGCCTGTCTTGATTGTGTTAATTGAGATGGGAAGACCAACTCAACATTAGTGGCATCATGCCCTGGCTAGGTCTGGGACAGTGTAAGCTGAAAGATGGAGCTGTACATTAGTGTGTGTTCATTTGGTACTGTCTTCCAACTTTAGGTACAATGTGACCAGCTGCTTCAAGCTCTATCTGCCTTCATTTTCCCATTGTGATGGACATGACCCCAGATGAACACATTCCCCCTTATGTCTTGTCACAGTGTTTTATCACAGCACCAGGAAAATCAACTGAGATATATGACATATATGTCATATGTGGCATGGGAGGCAGTACTGTGGGTGACCCTATAAGATGGACTATCCAGTCTCCCATCCCAAGTCAACCAGAGGGAGGCGCTACTGCTTGAATGGAGCTCCGGGACTTTCTTCAGGTCTCATTAGTGTGGGCCAATGAGGAAAAGGGGGGCACATGGATTTTCTTCCTATTCAGGGAGATGTACAATATCATCCAGAGACCCACTGAGGTACCATGAGGACTACACTGGACCTTGTTATATTACAATGGAGCTAAATATGTAATGTTTGAACTTCTTTTCCCTTTAAAGTGCAACCTTTCATATAATAGCTTACGCCTTGCTCTCTTGCTCACACATTGTTAGAAGCCTCCATCCATGTCAGAGACTGAAGGCAAAATAATTTGTGAAATAATGAATCATTTCCCCCCTTGCCATCGTGTCTAGAAATCCCGTGATTATTTTGCCGTAGCAGACAATGACCTTCTCAAAGGAGGCCTATCAAATGCTCCAGATTAATAATGAAAAGGTCTCTTTCTCCTGCCTCGGGCCAAAAAAAAAAATGCAGAGAGGGAAAATGTTTGTGAAAGTGTCGATATGTTCATCTGTGGACGAGCAGCAGCGTGCTCTGTGTGAAACAGAAGTTCTTGTGCTGCTGTGGGTCCTGTGACCCCATTCTGCAGACTGTCAGGGCACAATGCTTGGAGGGACCTTGAAGGAGACACCAAAGCCCTTCACCCAGTAAGTGGGAAATGAAGAGTTTTCAGGAGGCAGGCAGAGCTCTTGGCTCATGCACAAATTCCATAAAGGAAAGAAAGCTCCAGCTAGTGCCATCTCCCACCATTGAGACAAACATGATTCCAATTTACTAACTCTAGGAGTTAAGATTAATAATAAACTCGCTCTTAATGCTGTCCATAGTCCTTCCTTCTCCCCAGGCAGCAGAGGGAGAAGGAGGTCTCTCCTATTTCCCTCCCCATGGAAACAAGGTTCTTGAAAAGTAGGTGGGGCCTGCAGGGAAAACAGCAGCTTCTCCACAGGATTTAAATGCTGTGGAGTCACACAGGAGAACAAGACTAGCTTCACAGGGCCAGGGATACCTCTCCATCTTTTATGGTTCTGGTATTTGAGTCTTGTTCAGTTTATGAGCATCTAAACACATAGACCTTAACTTCAGGGAAAAAAAAAAAACAATATTCCAGGGCCAGTGAGATGACTTGCCATGTGAACCCAATGACTACAGCAGCTCAATACCCAGAATGCACATAAAAATAGAAGGAGAAAGCCAACTCTGCAAAGATGTCCTCTTAAAGCCACATGTGTGCTGTGGTACCTGCAACCACATACATACGTCAAGTGGCACATGCATACCTATATCCAATCACCACCACCACCATCATGTGGATGAGAAAGCAGGGGAAAAAAGAACTATTGCCACACAAGCTCAGAATGTCAATAGACTCAACCAGGCAGTCCCAGAAGCATCAGGGGGCAAAGATCACAGGGCTCTGTGGGCAATCTGAGAAGCAGTGAGGCAACCAATGATGCAGGAGTTGCAGATAAAATTAAGGTTGCTCAGCAACATCTTGATGAAAGGTCACTAGCATGCCGATATATATGAGGCACATCATTTAACTAGCCATTGGGGGATCACAATGGGCAAGCTTTTGAGCCCAGCAAGGCAGTCTCCAGGCTCTGGTCCACACATCTTACACTGTCTAAAATGTTTTCCCCGTGGGCTGATGAGGTGGCTCAATCATCAAAGTGCTTCTCAAACAAGCATGAGGACCTGAGTTTGATCCCAGAACCTGTGTCAAAAGAGCTGGGCACGGTGGCCAGTGCTGAGGAGGGAGAGACATTTGGATCTTGCTCTGAGGCTCACTGGCCAGAAAGTAGAGCTTACTAGGTTAGTTCCAGGTCAGTGAGAGGCTCTGACTTAAAACCTAAGAACAATGTCCTGGAATGACATCTGAAGTTATGGATGGCTTCCATATGCATACACACACAAACACATGCCTGCACATGTACCTCAACACAAATAAAGGCATATATTACACATGTGTACTCCCCCACATGTGTACCCACATAAATATATGTGCAAGTACATAAACCTGCATACCTATCAATGCATGTGAGTGCATGCAAATGCAAGGGTACACCCGGACATCCTCACAACCTTTGGAATCACCATCACCCACTCATCTCCTGAGACACAGGTGCTGGGAAATCTCAGAATCACTTGCTATCTAGGAGGCACCTTGTCCTCTCCCCAGTCCTGTGCGGAGCAGTATTGTAGAAAGCGCTGGCCAATACATCTGTTTGCTGATATTGCTCCACCTCCCATGTAGGGGTGATGCCTTACGTGTCTTCATGCCCCTGTGCCACATGCCTAACACACAGGCCATGTGTGTTAGAGAATCCTTGTTTCCTGGTCCTTTGTTTTCCTCTAGAAGTGCATCTTTCACCCCTGAACACCTTTTCATGCCTTTGAAAGTAACTGAGTTCCAAGAATGAGATGCAGTCATTGTCTCCAGTCTTGTCATACCCCGAGGGGCAGTCATTGTCTAACCATGCAGAAGATATCCAGGTTTCCTTGGTTTAGAGCTTGTGCATAAACATGAATGTAACGACTTCCTCAATTGGTAGGTGAATGGGAAAACAAAATTCGTTTTCCAGAAAATTCTGATTGACATGCCCTTTGAAGGGACATCTCCACTGTCAGAAAGCCAGGCTCCCTGGAAGACTTCACCACCACAAACCTGAAAGGGCAGGTTGTGTTTACAAAACACATTAAAGTGAATAGGGTCAGACCACAAAATGGGTCTGGAGAGATGGCTCAGTCAACAAAGCATTTGCTTAGCAAGAACAAAGATCTGAGTTTGATTCCCTGAATCCATAGAAAAGCGCCTGGTGTGGTGATGTGCACTCGTAACCCTAGCCCTGGGGAGGTGGAGATAGGGCGATCCCTGGGACTTGCCAGCTAGCCAGTCTAGCCTACTTGGTGAGTTCCAAGACAGTCAAAATATAAGATCGGTAGCACCCTGAGGAATGGCACCTAAGGCTTTCATTTGGCTTCTGTGTGTGCCTGCATATGCAAACACACAGAACCCAAGATTTAAAGAGAGCCATGGAAAGGCCTTGAGGCCCTCAGTGGGCTCATCTGGAGGATGGAGGGCTAAGTGATAGCTTCATCACCTTAAGAGGCTTCGGTTCAAGCTGTGTCTTTGGGTCCATAGGGAACCTCAATGTGGCAGAAGCTGCCACATGTAATAGGTAGCAGGGTTTTTTGTTTTTTGTTTTTTAACACGTCAAAACTGACATAGGTTGAAGGGAGATAATTGCTTAATTCTCAGCTTCATGAAAACCCAGACTTCCAGTTAGTTAATTATGAGTGGGCTGGTGTTTCTCTCTACTGGACCTCAGGTCTGATTTCTTGCTATACATGACTACAGTTTTCTTAATTGACTTAGAAAATAATGTCCCTTACATCTGTTTTAAAGAAGTTACTGGCATAGTTTGTGTTGGGGTGGGGCACTTCTCAGTCTGTACAATGCTCACTATGCAGCCTAAGAAGCTGGCATTCCATCCACAGCAGCCATGTAAGGAGCTGGGAGGGCTGGCATGTGTTGCAATTCTAGAACTACAGAGGCAGAGACAGACCTATCCTTGGGGCTTGATGGCCAGATACCCTAAAGCATTCCAAACCAGTGAGTGCTTTGTGAGGACAGTGCCTGTGTTACAACATATGAGGCTGTCTTCTGTCTTCAGCATCTATGTACATACACACACACACACACACATACACACACACACACACACAATTCAGGACTACTAAGGGATTACTAAAAATTGTGAAACTGACCCCAAAACTATATCCATTGGGAAAGGACCAGGAAAAAGGCCATGTTGAGAGTCCAAACCTGTTAGGCACAGACATTTTTGTCCCCTACCCCCACCCACTTTTATGGTTTTAGAGAATAGCTACAAAATTTTCATCTCAAGCATGGAAAAAAAAAACCCAAGTTATTTCCTATAGGAATACTGATGTACATTTTGGTCTATTGGCCATTGCCAATAAAGATAGGCTGCTGTATGCCATCTAGAAAACTAAAAATAAAAGAACACTTCTGGGGACCACAGACATTGCTTGCATGCAAATATGTCGATCGTATCTGGATCCTCAGTATCCATGCAAAACATAAGATGTGGTAGAGATCATCTGAAACCAGACTGCTGGTGGGACGGGCACTGTCAGAAGATAGAGGCTTGAATTGTGAGTTATTAGTTCCAGGAGAGATCCTATCTCTAGAGATAACATTAGCAGCTACAGAGGACATCTGATGTTGTGTGACCCCTGGTCTATATATCCGCACACATGCATCCCTCCCCCACTCCCCACCTCCTACCCCTAACAGAAGCAAGGTGGAGGATGTCTTCCCTCATGTGGCCAGAGTCTCATTAGTGAAGGCAGAGAGCCTTAGTTACATGGGGGCAGCTATCAAGGTTACGCTCCTGCTGGCCTCAACAACAAAACACAAGTGGCTCCTTTGCCATGCCACGATGAGGTGGCAACTAAAATATCTAATTAATCTGTGGATGGATTATGGTCCAAGAAACATGCTACTTTATAATCACTTTTAAGTGAGTCCCTAACTAAAGAAGACGAAGAAGAAGCTGTAAGATTATGAGAGGTCGGCACATCCTGTTCTCTGTGACTGATGATTTTAAGAGGGGAGAGGGATAAGTTTACAATCCATCAAGTTTTTTGTCATCTCAAAATCATGCCTCCCAATGCACGCTGTAAATTAATTTTAGAATTTACATATTTATTAAAAATTGTATTGAACACAGCAGGAAGTGAGTCCTATTTGAATAATAAAATAACTTGTTATTCTATTGGAGATTAAAAATAAAAAAAATGTAAAATATTTTATCTTCAGGTAATAAGCACATAAATTGCTCTCTGAGTTAGTTAAACTGATAATTAACATGCGCCAGAGGCTTTGACAGAATATTAAAGATCATCCCAAATATCCCCACTGGGCGGGGGGATTAAAAGTGTTCCCACAATAAGAATGAGGGGAAAGCTAAGCAGGGAGAGACAGATTGCACTTGGCCAGGGTACACCCTGCACAGGGTCACATCACTTTGGGAGAGATGCACCATGGAATCCCTAAGGCGTGACTCTTGGAAGAACCACTTGCTTTCATTTGAAAATGCCCTCCCTGATGCTTTCGCTGAATTCCCAAAGGATGTCACATCCCAGATATCACCATCCTGGGAGGACCCTGGGGCAGGTGATCTAGAAGGGCCTGGGGTTGTAATCACAGGGTGATGTCATACTCCACATGGCCACAGGTAACCACTCTAGAATAACTTCCAAATGCAGCGTCAAGTGACAGATCTGTGTCTCTGGTGTGAACACCTGGAGCATATGGGGAATAATGAGAGTGGTAAAGGGCTGGTGTGTTGTCTCTTGTCCTCCGGAGCAGAATGGAGAAAAATAATAATAATCCAAGGTTGAGATGGTTCAGTCAGCACAGGACTTGCCTGGCAAGCCTGAGAACCTGACTTGGTTGCTCAGAACCCTGTAAAAAGCTGGGCGCAGTGACAAGGGCTTCAATTCTCAGTGAAGGGGTGGTGGGGACAGGCAGATCCCTGCAGCTCACTAACTAGCCAGTTTAGCTCACTTGGTGAAGATACTTTACCCTGTCTCGAACACAAGGTTGCAAGTCCCTAGGAGGAAACAGGCAAGGTTGTCTTGGCCTCCGCAAGTACATGCTATACACACGTGCACCGACAGACACACTTGTAGTCCCGTCCAACAAACACCCTCTCTCTCATAAAGAAATAAAAACATACAACGTGGGAAGAAATGGTACTAGGAATTGATCTCTTTAGAGACTCATCCCACAGGAGAGAGCCAACCCCTGATACTATTAATGATACTCTACTATGCTTACAGACAGGGGCTTGGCATAACAGTCTCCTAAGAGGCTTCATCAGGCAGTGGATGGAAACAGATGCAGTCACCCACAGCCAAATGCCAGGCAAAGCTTGGAGTCTTGTGGAAGAGTGAGGAATAGGACTGAGCGAGCTTGAGGGGTCAAGGACACCACAAGAAGACCTACGGTCTCAACTAACCTGGACCCATGGGGTCTCACAGAGACAGAACCACCAACCAAAGAGCATGCAGGGGCAGGCTGTAGGCCCCCTACACACCTGTAGCAGACATGCAGCTTGGTCTTCATGTGGATCCCCTAACAATTAGAGCAGGGTCTGTCTCTGACTGTGGTCTGCCATCAGATCCCCTCCCTCTAACTGAGCTGGCCCGCTGGGCTTCAGTGGGAGATGATGTCCTTAGTCCTTCTGCAACTTGATGTTGGGGGGGGGAGTGGTACCTAATGGAGTCTTCTCCTCTGAGGAGAAGGGGAGGAAGCAATGGGGAGGGGGATTTGTATGGGTAGGAGTGATAGCTGAGGAGGTGGGGACTGTGATCAGGATATAAAGTGAATAAATAAATACATTAATTAGTGGAACAAATTCTTGGGGACAAGAAGGAAGAAAAATACCTGTTTTCCAGGAATTTCAGCTTAATCATGGCTCTTTCTTTCCACAGGGGACTCGGGGTGAGGTGTTATCACCACCTTTAAGAAAACAAGAGAATCCCTTCATGACTTTCCCAAGGTGAGGGTGCTTTGGCTGACACTGCCTCCCTATGCAGACTCCAGAGCTAATACCTAGCAAGGATGTGGCCCTTCCCCTTCCCATATCATAGCTAGCACAGGGTGTAGACAGATAGCTTCAGAATCCTTAACATGGCAATTCAGGCAACCGATGTCCAAGACTTGTTTTGGCATTGAGATGAAAGCTATCTGGCTCCCACCACTTTGTATGTGTGTGTGTGTGTGTGTGTACAGATATCACAGATATCTACATGTTACTGTGTGCAATTAATGTGAGATACGCATGCCCATGTTTCATATATGGAAACTTAAAGTCGCCTGTTATTTCTCTCAGATCTCTAGTCAACTTTTCTTTTATAGGCTTTTCTTGGATCATCATAGCCATATTTCCTGTGTTCTCTCTGACCTGGGGATGTTCTGCCAATCATAGTCAATGGCACAAGTCTGGGCATCAGGAAGAGAAGAGGAGGAAGCACTTTCTGCCTTTGTCCTACCCTGAGCCTGACAGCTCTGCATCTTTCCCACTTGCCACCTATCCTAGGGCCGTTTCTTGTGGGTGAGTGGTCCAGCCTTTGGCCCGTCATACCCAATCTTTGTCACTTTCTCACCATCTGGGAGGTAGCTTCGAATTCCTGTTCCTGCCGAGCTCTGGATCACCACTGTCTCCCACTCAGCACCTCTGAAGACACTAAACTTTGTGTTAAATCCCATTAGCTGAAAGACCTTGAAGTAGTTCTGTTTGCACCCTGGACTCTGGCTAATAGCAGCAGAAAGTACTCTCTGTGTTCTGCTTTCAAAACACACACAATCTAGGGCTGGATTTCCAGCCAGTAAAGGAAGTTGCTGCCAAGCCTGACTATTTGAGTTTGTTCCTTGGTACACACATGGTAGAAAGAGAGAACTGACATGCACAAGTTGTTCTCTCACCCACATATGACATGGTCATGAATGCACTCACACATACACACACATGCACACACACATACACAGACTTAAGAAAGGAGGTATTAAAAATACTTTAAGATCCCATCATCTACACCCAGTCCCTCTCCACCATCTCTTGTCTGCTGCTCTCATTTTCTCCTCGGTGGCCTCACTGCTTCTTAGATGTGGTTGCATGCTCATTTCCTAGGAGCCTGTTCCCCACACAGATGTCACTACATTCCTTGGAAACTAAGTCACTCCCCTGCTCAAATGTCTCCCACCGTTCCCTTTGCTGAGACTGAAACCTTGAGCTTTTCTTCTGCCAATAAGATCTTACACGCTGGCTCCTGAATTCTCCATCCTGGCTTCCAGCCGTTCTCTCAGTGTGCTCTGTCCACACTGGTCCGGGACATACTGCGCATGCACATTGGACCTGCTGTACTCTGCCCATAAGCTCCAGCATATACCACCTGTCAAAACTTCCTCTAACTTCTTATTCAAGCATCTGCTCTTCACAGAGACCCCAGTCAATCACTTTCCGTGGGCTCATGATTGCAGATCTACCCTTTTTTTTTAATCCATTTAAAACATGTATATCATTGGGTTGCCTAGATGCATCAGTGATGAGGTGTTCATGCCACCAGGCCCTATGATCCAAATTCAATCCCTGGAAACACACAGGTAGAAAGAAAAACACAACTACAGGAAATTGTCCTCTGGCACCCACATGCACACTGTGTTGCACAGGCATGCATGTGCATGTGCACATGGACACACACACCCTAATAGATACTTTAAATGCATACATCATTAGTTGACATTTTACAGTCATTTGTCCACAGCCACAGGTCCAGGATGCCCTCACATTCCTGTGAGGTATGCCCAACAGCCATAGGTGCTTACATGATTCACCTATATAATTACAATGGTCCCATCTACTGCGAACGATGGCTGGATTTCTCACAAGACCTGCCATGCTGTAAGTGCTATAGCTGTTACCCTGCATTGTTTAGAGAATAATTATGACTTAAGAATGCTTTCACAGGTCCTGTATAGGTGTGCTTTGGTTTTCAATGTTTCATTCAGGCTTGGTTGATTCCTTGGCTGTGGGGCTTGTAAATATGAAGGCTTACTGCATTCCATCTTGTTTATTTCCTTCTTAGCTAAAATAAGGCAAGGACTTAGTCCTTTTTTTTTTTTTTTAATTTGTTCTATCTACTATGCCCAGAATGACACCTATTAAACAGCATGAAACACATAAATAGTCTTGAATCAATGAATCATAAATGAGAAACTTATATCACACTGTGAAGTACAAGCAGTGCTGGGAAATAATTAGCTGTAGTGTTAGAATAAAAGCAAACATGTAAACATCTTTCTAATTAAGTCACTACAAGGTTTGAGATGGGAACCAGGGAGTCGCTGGCTAGTTCTTCTGTAAGCCAAGTGAGCAAAGCCCAACCGCAGCCTCCCAGTTACCTCCCTGCATTTTCATGGGCCCCCACTGACGTCTCTGGATCACTGTTCCTTATACTTGTGGTGTACCTGGGAAATACCCCTGTGACCGCTGGCCTTGGCAGAATCTAGAATCACCCAAGAGGCAAGCCTTTAGGGATGCAATTGATCACCTTCACTGGCACGAGAAGACCCATCTAGACTGAGGGCAGGACCATGCCCTGGGCTGCAGGCAATGGGACAAGAAGCTGAAGTGCTTGGAAGCATTCCCACATCTTCCTGAGCCTCCTGACTGTGGACAGGGTGGGAGCAACTGCTCCGAGTTCCTGTTGCCATGACTTCTCTATCACAGTGAGCTTTACCTGTGAGCTGAAGATGCCTCTGTCTCTCGTGGGCTGCTTTTGTTAGTGTATCATATCACAGCCTCGGAGAAGTAACTGAGATGAAGACTTTGAACTCTGCATGTGACAAAGGGACCCAATGACTTGCAGATAGAGCCCTTTGGTTTGCTTGTTTTGATTATGCAAGTTAGAAAAAATGTCTCTGAGCTATCCAGGGGTCTCCAGCTGCTTCTTCTGCTACAAACTACAGCTACCTGCAGTTAGTTGTTTAAGGCACTGGCTATGCCAGGTCCCAAGCAGGTCCAAGCTGATCTCTCCTTGTTGAAGTTAAAGGCTTTGTAATACCCCTGCCCTATTATCTTCTGCTTTTAGCTTCAGGTGGTTGTGTAGATTGAACTAGGCCCTCTGCCCTCAACAAAGAGGCACTTCAGCCCCTCACATCTGGACTTTATTTGGAAATAAGCTGGGTGTAAGCAATCCACAGAACACATGAGGAACAGGGAGCTGGCTCAGTTGATAAAGTGCTTGCTAGATCAGCATTAGGACCGAAGTTCAGAGCTCCAGCCCCTGTGGAGAAAGGCTGTACCTGGTGATCCCCATAGTTGTTGTTAGATTTTGGCAGAATTGTTTTTTGCTTTGTCAGTGAGCTCGTATTTAGGGTGAGCAGATGTTTGTTCATATATCCTTGGCGGGGGAAATTACTCAGCATTCGTGTTAAAACACCAATGAGTGATGATAGGTGTTTATAAATCTAGACCTGAGGATGCAGAGAGAAGGACCCAGGTCCAAGTCCTAAACATGATTGAGCTAGTCAAAATTCCAGTCTGGATGCCCTCCCCTGAGTTTAGAAGCTATGGGCAATTGTCAGGGGAGGGAGATTACTTTTTCTTGGAGGTATAGTGACCAGTAGGTTACTGATGCTCCAAGGGATGCTCCCACACCTAGTCATACACAAGCAACAATAATCGACTCAGTAGGATATCAAAAAGAAAAAAAGAAGACATAAAGTTGGGGGAGGGGTGTATTAGGGAGATCACAGGAGCTTTGGAGAGGAAATATGCAGTGGGTATGATATAATAGGTTGTATATATGTATGAAATTCTCCAATAATAATTTAATAATAAAACAAAAATGTAGAATAAATCTAAAAATATATAGCACCCAAGGAATGATGCCCATGGTAACCCCTTAGCCTCCACATCCATGTGCACACATGTGTCTGTGCACCTGCATACATATATACATATACTCGTGGACATACACACATAAGCACACACACATGTACATACACATATCCTCATGGATGTACATACGCAACAGCATGCACACATACACACAAACACACAAAGACAGATCACAGCAGACTAGAGTGGGGTCTCAGTGCAATACAACTGATGTCACTGGAGGAAAAGGACAGGACAAAAAAAAAAAAAAAAAAAAACCCTGGATGTACATGGGAAATGCTACAACGAGACTCACACACAGAGTGACTGCCACGTCCAACAGTGGCATGCAGAGATGGCAGAATCTGTAGTCATCTAGAACACCAAGGCCTAAAGCTAGGAGAGAACCCCAACCCCACGGATGCTCTGCTTTCAGATCCCCAGCCTTTAGAATTGGGAAGAAACTCCTTTATTTCATTTAACGTTGCCAGTGTCTAGAAGTCCATTACAACCTCCCCTAGGAAACAGCACAGACTGTCTATAAAATATGTATTGTCTGTAACAGCAGTGACCTTGCAACTCTCAAACCCCACAACTATACACTTATGGGGATTTTAATATTCTTAAGTGATGGAAAGAAGAAAGAACAAACTTGTAGAATTTTTTTTCTCTTGAAGCTTTTTTGTTTATTGAACTTAAAAACAGGATTCCTGAAGATGAAAAAAAGCACTTTGGTTTAACTGTCATTTGAAATTATGATTTCATTAATTCTGTAAAATGAAAAAGTACTTCATTTGAAAAGGAAAAGTAATCAGAAAGAAAGGAAGTTATATTTCGTTGGTCAGGAAACAGCTGGGTGCAGTGCTGTCGCATGGGAAGGTTTTTCAATGTCTGACCCACTGGCTCCTTTAGGTCAGCTCCAAAGAGTGACAGAGAGGCTCTAAGAGTAATATCTTCCTACAAATTTGCACTTGGTCCAAGACTCATTTTAAGGCTCTAGTCTCCAAGCTTTCTTTTCTTTAAAAGTCAATGCAGATTGAAGTACTTCGTAAGAAGTGGAGAATCCTGGATTTGAGCCCAGGATTCTAATCCATCTAGAATTTCTCCCCACCACATGCCAGGGGAATACACCTGGTGTGCTGTAGATATAAATGGTTGAACGTCCTGCTCTCGTTCAGAAAGGATTCCTAAACAAGAGAGCAAGCTGCAGACTAACCCACACTCACGCCATCTGGCATGTGAGCACTGCACAGCCGACTGTGTATTTTATGATATCTTCCCTCCAATCACGTAAACACGAATTGGCTCTTTCTAAAGTCCCTGCTGTATTGTGAAAATTACGTTGGTTCAAGAGCGTGGGTGAGGACTGAGTTCTTTCTCCACCAGCATGGGCCTTGCCTGCATCTGTTCTGGCAGCTCTAACCCATCCCTGAACCTAGAGGCTTAGGAAAAGATCTATTTTCTCATTGCAGAGGATAGGACACACAAGACCAGGGTATCCAGAGACCAGGTAAGGACCTCACTGGTTTGATTCCACCTGTGTTTCATGTAGGGAAAGGAGATGAATAAACTCTCTCTAGTGTCATTTTTGACACACAACTTAAGACATTTTATGTGAATTTATGTCTTTCTTTTATTCCTTTTAAGTTAGTACACAAAGTTTTAGGTTTCATTATGGTGTTTTCAAATAAAACTTGGCTTGACCAATTTTTCTCCTCTCTGACTCTTCCCCATCTCTGGCTCTGACCTGTGTCTTCCCTTCCCCAGCAAACTCTTTTTGAATTTCTTTTTTAATGTGTCCTGATTTCCTTCGTTCCTCAACACCTCATTTACCCATGACTTTTCCACTCCAGTTTCACTCTGTGCAAGAGCATGCAATGTGCACAAGTGTGCACACACATGCACATACACACATTAGTACAAGCACTATTGTCTCTCGGAGTCAGGAGCTACACTAACACTCAGATGCTTCCGTTTCCCCACAAACATCAGACTTCCACTTCCTTCCTAAATGAAATCCCATTGGCTAGATGGACCATATTTTCATTCTCCATTCACTAGGTGATGGACAGCTAGGCTGGTTGGTTATGCTCCCTTGTATTGTGATAACTCAGCAGTGAATATGGTTTACATATATCTCTGTGGTTGAATACAGAGTGCTTTGGGTATCTGCCCAGGAGTGGTATAGCTGGGCCATATGGTAGTTATATTTCTTAATTTTTGAGAACCCTTTATGCTGATTTCTATAATGACTACATTTGTTTATGTTTTCCAGCAGCCTTTTTGGATTATTGTTATTTTTTTAAGTTAAAAGTATCATTATATCATTTTCTTCCACCTCTTCCTCATAGCTCCCTCTCTCTCTCTCTCAAATTCATTGCCACTTTAAAAATTGTTGTGAGATATAGACATATTATTTCTACACATGCAAATTTATAATACATAATATATTCCTAAATATATAAATACATTACAGGACCATATAATATTACTTGTATGTATATGATTTCAGAGTTTACCACATGGTACAAGATAATCAATTGGGGCTCTTCTCTGGGGAAGACAATTTTTTTCCACTTGTAGCATTCCTTAGCTAACCATAGTTCTGTGTCTATGGTTAGCACCTCATGATATTTCCTCTGGGGATGTTTTTTAAAAGGACATTAACCTCATTCATGAGAACTTCTTTCAATACATAATAACTCCCTAAAAGCCCAAACGCTAAATATCATTACTGTGGAGATTAGGTTTTAACATGCATATTTTGGTGGGACTACACATTCAGTCAATATCAGGCAGTTCTACATAAATCCATGGACCCATGCCTGTCAATTCCCTGCTTTATAAAAAGAAGAGGTCTGCTCTACTAATGAGAGTGGTGAATTATTCTTTTAGGAAGGGCCCAGAGCTTTAAAGAGTAACATGTCTTACTTGATCTGGAAGTCTTGTACCAAGGGACAACTGGCTCAGTAATGGAGAAGACAATCCAGAGAGTCTGGAAACATCCACACCATAAGCAAACTCATGGCACTAGAGTTCCTTTATTCTGTGGTTCCAAACCATGGTTCCCAGTGATCTCTAAGGAATGACAGTTCCCGAAAATGCCATAATTAAATTGGTTTCTTTTGGAGGAAATGAACCAGCCTCCATCCTATTAGCTCTTGACCTTGGGTGAATATAAGAAACAGTGAACTCAGGAAGAAAGCCTTCTAGTATGGAACTGTCCTCTAGCTGCAATAGAGCACAAGGATGCTTTTGCCAAGCCCGTTCCTGCTGGCTTGGCTACTGTGGGACATAATGCAGGTTTGCATTCTCCCCAACAGACTGTTTTCTTCTTTTCAGTATTGCACATTTAACCTAGTGTCATCTTCTCCAAATTTTTTACATGGGGAGGGATGAATATACATGTATGAAATTATCAAAAAGGGTAATTAATGAAAATATCTGATTTTTACTGTTAGAGGGAAAGAATTCTTTAAAGGGAGTGATCAATTGTTAAAACAATTTGAGAAGCCACATATATAACTATATAATTGAACATCTCCATTAAGAAACCATTCAACCAACAAAAATTCTGCCCATCCTCCCTCCGAACATAAACAAACAAAAAATGGCTCACAGTCTATAATTCCAGAGCCCTTGGACTTACTAGAAAGCTTAACCATGTGTATTCACTATGGATAAACCCAAACTGAAGGAGAGAAAGTTCCAACTTAGGAAGTATCCCTAAGTACAGTGGTTGTGCTAACCATGCATAAGTGAGGTTCCATCAGAGTGAGGGGAAGAAGGAATGAAAGGAGGTGCCAGCTAGGGATGTGATGGGGGTTGGGGGCAGAACAATCTCAGGAAGCTGGACTCTCTACGGCTCCAATATCATAATAGCAGTGCTTGGAAGTGCAGTGCACTTGGAGGGCTTCATCCTTGAGGTCAAAAGCTGGTATCCATTCTCTTGATGAACAGAGGCCATCTCCCACTAATGCCTGAAGTACCATTTGAATTGAAGTTCTGTTTTTCTACTGTTATCATTAAATTTCAGAGCCCCAGCTTAACGGCCCAGTCATCTTCTGCTACTCTTGGCTGTTAACTCCTCTGAATATATCTTTGTTTCAGATAGCATTTTCTATTGTGAAATCCTGGGGGTTTCTCAAGAAATCAGAGTAGCCCATCCGGTCAGCGCCAGCACCAGGTCACCTTGGGCGTGGAGTCATCAGACACTCCCAAGGTCCCCAGAGGACTCTCCACAGGATCTTAGGACCTCTGGTGAGTGGAACACAACTTCTGTTCCAATCCAATCTCGCGGGACCTGAGACAGCATTAATTAGGGAAACAGAAAACACAGCCTGACCAGGGTCATAAGTCCCTTCTGTCAGCTCCAGCACTGGGTCACCTTGGGTGCGGAGTCTGCAGACACCCCCAAGGTCCCTAGAAGAGTCTCCAAGCGATCTTAGGAACTTTGGTGTGTGGAAGACAACTTCTGCCAGGAGGCAGGTTCGAACACCAGATATCTGAGCACCTTCCCTGTAAGAGGAGAGCTTGCCTGCAGAGAGTGCTCTGACCACTGAAACTCAGAGGAGAGAGCTAGTCTCCCAGAACTGCTGATAGAGGATAACATAGTCACCAGAGGAACAAGCTCTAACCAAAGACAACTATAACAACTAACTCCAGAGATTACCAGATGGCAAAAGGCAAACATAAGAATCTTACTAACAGAAACCAAGACCCCTCACCATCATCAGAACGCAGCACTCCCACCTCACCCAGTCCTGGGCACCCCAACACACCCGAAAAGCTAGACCCGGATTTAAAAGCATATCTCATGATGATGGTAGAGGACATCAAGAAGGACTTTAATAACTCACTTAAAGAAATACAGGAGAACACTGCTAAAGAGTTACAAGTCCTTAAAGAAAACACGAAAACACAACCAAACAGGTAGAAGTCCTTAAAGAAAAACAGGAAAACACATCCAAACAGATGATGGAAATGAACAAAACCATACTAGACCTAAAAAGGGAAGTAGACACAATAAAAAAAAACCCAAAGTGAGGCAACGCTGGAGATAGAAACCCTAGGAAAGAAATCTGGAACCATAGATGCGAGCATCAGCAACAGAATACAAGAGATGGAAGAGAGAATCTCAGGTGCAGAAGATTCCATAGAGAACATTGGCACAACAATCAAAGAAAATGCAAAATGCAAAAAGATCCTAACTCAAAACATCCAGGAAATCCTGGACACAATGAGAAGACCAAACCTACGGATAATAGGAGTAGATGAGAATGAAGATTTTCAACTTAAAGGGCCAGCAAATATTTTCAACAAAATAATAGAAGAAAAATTTCCCAAACCTAAAGAAAGATGCCCATGAACATACAAGAAGCCTACAGAACTCCAAATAGACTTGTCCAGAAAAGAAATTCCTCCTGACACATAATAATCAGAAAACAAATGCACTAAATGAAGATAGAATATTAAAAGCAGTAAGGGAAAAAGGTCACGTAACATATAAAGGCAGGCCTATCAGAATTGTACCAGATTTTTCACCAGAGACTGTGAAAGCCAGAAGAGCCTGGACAGATGTTATACAGACACTAAGAGAACACAAATGCCAGCCCAGGCTAGTATACCCAGCCAAACTCTTAATTACCATAGATGGAGAAACCAAAGTATTCCATGACAAATCCAAATTCACACATTATCTTTCCACGAATCCAGCCCTTCAAAGGATAATAACAGAAAAACACCAATACCAGGACGGAAACCACGCCCTAGAAAAAGCAAGAAAGTAATCCTTCAACAAACCAAAAAGAAGACAGCCAGAAGAACAGAATGCCAACTCTAACAACAAAAATAATAGGAATCAACAATTACTTTTCCTTAATAACTATTAATATCAATGGGCGCAATTCCCCAATAAAAAGACATAGACTAACAGACTGGCTACACAAACAGGACCCAACATTCTGCTGCTTACAGGAAACCCATCTCAGGGAAAAAGACAGACACTATCTCAGAGTAAAAGGCTGGAAAACAATTTTCCAAGCAAATGGCCTGAAGAAACAAGCTGGAGTAGCCATTCTAATTTCGAATAAAATTGACTTCCAACGCAAAGTTATCAAAAAAGACAAGGAGGGACACTTCATACTCATCAAAGGTAAAATCCTCCAAGAGGAACTCTCAATTCTGAACATCTATGCTCCAAATACAAGGGCAGCCACATTCATTAAAGAAACTTTAGTAAAGCTCAAAGCACACATTGCACCTCACAGAATAATAGTGTTAGACTTCAACACACCACTTTCATCAATGGACAGATCGTGGAAACAGAAACTAAACAGGGACACAGTGGAACTAACAGAAGTTATGAAACAAATGGATTTAACAGATATGTACAGAACATTTTATCCTAAAACAAAAGGATATACCTTCTTCTCAGCCCCTCATGGTACCTTCTCCAAAACTGACCATATAATTGGTCACAAAACAGGCATCAACAGATACAAAAATATTGAAATTGTCCCATGCATCCTATCAGATCTATTAAGACTGATCTTCAATAAATAATAGAAAGCCAACATTCACGTGGAAACTGAACAACACTTCTCAATGATACCTTGGTCAAGGAAGGAATAAAGAAAGAAATTAAAGACTTTTTAGAGTTTAATGAAAATGAAGCCACAACATACTCAAACTTATGGAACACAATGAAAGCATTTCTAAGAGGGAAACTCATAGCTCTGAGTGCCTCCAAAAGGAAACTAGAGAGAGCACACAGTAGCAGTTTGACAACACACCTAAAAGCTCTAGAAAAAAAGGAAGCAAATTCACCCAAGAGGAGTAGACAACAGGAAATAATCAAACTCAGAGGTGAAATCAACCAAGTGGAAACAAGAAGAACTATTCAAAGAATCAACCAAACGAGGAGCTGGTTCTTTGAGAAAATCAACAAAATAGATAAACCCTTAGCCAGACTCACTAGAGGGCACAGGGACAGCATCCTAATTAACAAAATCAGAAATGAAAAGGGAGACATAACAACAGATCCTGAAGAAATCCAAAACACCATCAGATCCTTCTACAAAAGGCTATACTGAACAAAACTGGAAAACCTGGATGAAATGGACAAGTTTTTAGACAGATACCAGGTACCAAAGTTAAATAAGGATCAAGTCAACGATCTAAACAGTCCCATATCCCCTAAAGAAATAGAAGCAGTCATTAATAGTCTCCCAACCAAAAAAGCCCTGGACCAGATGGGTTTAGTGCAGAGTTCTATCAGACCTTCAAAGAAGATCTAATTCTAGTTCTGCACAAACTATTCCACAAAATAGAAGCAGAAAGTACTCTACCCAACTCATTCTATGAAGCCACAATTACTCTAATACCTAAACCACAGAAAGACCCAACAAAGATAGAGAACTTCAGACCAATTTCCCTTATGAATATTGATGCAAAAATACTCAATAAAATTCTCGCTACCCGAATCCAAGAACACATTAAAACAATCATCCATCCTGACCAAGTAGGTTTCATTCCAGGGATGCAGGGATGGTTTAATATACGGAAATCCATCAACGTAATCCATTATATAAACAAACTCAAAGACAAAAACCACATGATCATCTCGTTAGATGCAGAGAAAGCATTCGACAAAATCCAACACCCATTCATGATAAAAGTCTTGGAAAGATTAGGAATTCAATGCCCATACCTAAACATGATAAAAACAATCTACAGCAAACCAGTAGCCAACTTCAAAGTAAATGGTGAGAAGCTGGAAGCAATCCCACTAAAATCAGGGACTAGACAAGGCTGCCCACTTTCCCCCTACCTATTCAACATTGTACTTGAAGTCCTTGCCAGAGCAATTTGACAACAAAAGGAGATCAAGGGGATACAGATTGGAAAGGAAGAAGTCAAAATATCACTTTTTGCAGATGATATGATAGTATATATAAGTGACCCTAAAAATTCCACCAGAGAACTCCTAAGCCTGATAAACAGCTTCGGTGAAGTAGGTGGATATAAAATTAACTGAAGCAAGTCAATGGCATTTCTGTACACAAAGGATAAACAGGCTGAGAAAGAAATTAGGGAAACAACACCCTTCTCAATAGTCAAAAATAATATAAAATATCTTGGCGTGACTTTAACTAAGGAAGTGAAAGATCTGTATGATAAGCACTTCAAGTCTCTGAAGAAAGAAATTAAAGAAGATCTCAGAAGATGGAAAGATCTCCCACGCTCATGGATTGGCAGGATCAACACTGTAAAAATGGCTGTCTTGCCAAAGCAATCTACAGATTCAATGCAATCACCATCAAAATTCCAACTCAATTCTTCAATGAACTAGAAAGAGCAATCTGCAAATTCATCTGGAATAACAAAAAACCTAGGATAGCAAAAACTCTTCTCAAGGATAAAAGAACCTCTGGTAGAATCACCATGCCTGACCTAAAGCTGTACTACAGAGCAATTGTGATAAAAATTGTATGGTACTGGTATAGGGACAGACAAGTAGACCAATGGAATAGAATTGAAGACCCAGAAATGAACCCACACACCTATGGTCACTTGATCTTTGACAAAGGAGCTAAAACCATCCAGTGGAAGAAAGACAGCATTTTCAACAAATGGTGCTGGCACAACTGGTTGTTATCATGTAGAAGAATGTGAATTGATCCATTCCTATCTCCTTGTACTAAGGTCAAATCTAAGTGGATCAAGGAACTCCACCTAAAACCAGAGACACTGAATGTTATCGAGGAGAAGGTGGGGAAAAGCCTTGAAGATATCGGCACAGGGGAAATATTCCTGAATAGAACAGCAAATGGCTTGTGCTGTAAGATCAGGAATTGACAAATGGGACCTCATAAAATTGCAAAGATTCTGTAAGGCAAAAGACACTACCGTCAATAAGACAAAAAGACCCCAACAGATTTGGAAAGGATCTTTACATATCCTAAATCAGATAGGGGACTAATATCCAATATATATAAAGAACTCAAGAAGGTGGACTCCAGAAAATCAAATAACCCCATTAAAATATGGGGCTCAAAGCTAAACAAAGAATTCTCACCTGAGGAATATCGAATGGCTAAGAAGCAACTGAAAAAATGTTCAACATCCCTAATCATCATAGAAATGCAAATCAAAACAACCCTGAGATTCCATCTCACACCAGTCAGAATGGCTAAGATCAAAAGTTCAGGTGACAGCAGATGCTGGTGAGGATGTGGAGAAAGAGGAACACTCCTCCGTTGTTGGTGGGATTGTAAACTTGTACAACCACTCTGGAAATCAGTCTGGCGGTTCCTCAGAAAATTGGACATAATACTACCAGAGGATCCAGCAATACCTCTCCTGGGCATATACCCCGAAGATGTTCCAACTGGTAAGAAAGACACATGCTCCACTATGTTCATAGCAGCCTTATTTATAATAGCCAGAACCTGGAAAGTACCCAAATGACCCTCAACAGAGGAATGGATACAGAAAATGTGGTACATTTACACAATGGAGTACTACTCAGCTATTAAAAGAATGAATTTATGAAATTTCTAGGAAAATGGATGGACCTGGAGGGCATCATCCTGAGAGAGGTAATCCAATCAGAAAAGAACTCACATGATATGTACTCACTGATAAGTGGATATTAGCCCAGAAACTTAGGATATCCAAGATATAAGATACAATTTGCAAAATACAAGAAACTCAAGAAGAACAAAGACCAAAGTGTGGACACTTTGCCCCTTCGTAGCATTGGGAACAAAACACCATGGAAGGAGTTACAGAGACAAAGTTTGGAGCTGAGACAAAAGGATAGACCATCTAGAGACTGCCATATACAGGGATCTATCCCATAATCAGCCTCCAAATGCTGACACCATTGCATACACTAGCAAGATTTTGCTGAAAGGACCCTGATATAGCTGTCTCTTGTGAGACTATGCCGGAGCCTAGCAAACACAGAAGTGGATGCTCACAGTCAGCTATTGGATGGATCACAGGGCCCCCAATGAAGCAGCTAGAGAAAGGAGCTGGGGGGATCTGCAATTCTATAGGTGCAATAACATTATGAACTAACCAGTACCCCGGAGCTCTTGATTCTAGCTGCATATGTATCAAAAGATGGCCTAGTCGGCCATCACTGGAAAGAGAAGCCCATTGGACATGCAGACTTTATATGTCCCAGTACAGGGTAATGCCAGGGCCAAAAAGTGGGAATGAGTGGGTAGGGGAGTGGGGGGAAGGTATGGGGGACTTTTGGGATAGCATTGGAAATATAATTGATGAAAATACCTAATAAAAATATAAAAAAATAAAATAACTAACAGAACACTTACATAGATAGAAAAAAATGGAATTATTGTAGGCAGGGTTGAGGGTGGGAGTCAGGAAATGTCTCAGAAAGTGCTTGCTACACAGGCATAAAGACCAGAGATTAGATCCTTAGAATCCATGTAAACAGGCAGCAGAAGACAGTGTCAGTTATCCTCAGGCCTCACCATGTGCACAGGGATGTGTGCACAGATGCACATACCATATACACATAACACACACACACACACAACATACATTATGTACACACATGTACTCATACATAGACAAAAGGGAAAGTAATATTAGCATTATTGTTCTCTTTAGAGTCTCTGTGATCTCTGTGATCGATCTGGAAGCTTCTATGTAGGAGTTGAATGTCTTCTTTCCCCTGTGTCCTTAAGGAAATTAGGAGCACAGTTTTTTCTTTTCGGTTTTTTTTTTTTTTTTTGAAATAATCTCCTTTCCAGACTGCAGAAAAACCGAGAAATAACTTTTGGTTTACCTAATAGGTGAAGTCCTTTAGAGAGGGAAAAAAATTAAAAAACCCTAGAGACACATCTATTTCCCAGTTGAGGGAACAAAGGGAATGCCATTCAGTTTTTCAGATTAGCTGTTATGGAAGGAGCGGATGTTCCCATCCAACGTTCACTTTCTCTTCATTTCAAGAGACAAATCAGAGCTGCGTGGGTTTGGTTGCCTGCTTGCTTGTGAAAATTTGGAAAACATGAGCTGTGGTGTTGAAGTTTCAGGAGTAAACTGTCATCCCGTGCCTTTTATTGGTCCATATTTCAAGCTGTGCACTGGGACAGCTTACAGGCTCCTGATCTGGAAGCTGATAGCATGCTAATGTGATCTAGAGGCCAGCTCTTCATGAATCCATCGGACAACTGTTCACTGTAACTGAGGTCTATGGAACTGTTTTGTCAAGATCAGCTAGCTAAAGCCTTCTTACAGAACAAACCTGAGTTTCTCATCACTTTCTTCATAAAAACAATAGACCAGGCTGGGTAGGGAGGCAGGGAGACAAACTAAAATAATAAAGAAAGGGACCAAATTTGCTCTTTTAGTTTATTTTTAATTTTTAAATCTTTTTGTTTGTTATCTTTAAAGACAACATCTTTCTACATTGCTGTGGATGTCCGGAAACTCATAAGTAACACAGGCTGATGTAGAACTCATGTCAATCCTCCTGACTCAGCCTCCTGGGTACAGACATTGTAGGTATGGTCTACCATAGAAATCTATTTTTTTTAAAAAAAAATATTTAGAAGAAAAATGTATTAGGTTAATTAATTTGATTTGTAGAGGGAGAGGGCCCTCTGGCATGGCATGATTGTAGAAGTCAAAGTTCAGCCTGCAGGATCAGTTTTCTTCTTCTACCTTGTGGGTTCTGGGAATCAAGTGCAAAGCTGTAAGTGTCTTTACTGCTGAGGTAGGCCCTGGATCCCTCTTCTCATTCTTAAAAAAGAAAACTAGTGGGCCTGGGGTTGTAGATTAAATAGTGGAACGCTGAGCTAGCATGCATGAAGCCCTTGGTTGTCTTCCTAGCATGGAATAAAACTCAATATGATAGTGAAGGCCTGTAACCCCAGAACTCAGGATGTGGACACAGGAAGATCAGATCAAGGTAACTGTAAGCTACTTAGTGAGTCTGAGGCTAGCCTCATTTACATGAGGCCCTGTTATGTAGATACATAACACGCTTATTCTAAATACAAGACAGAATAAAGAACATGCATAATATATCATATACAAATAGTTGGGATATTCCTACACTGGAAATTTGCCTTAAATGACTATAGCTTAAGAGGGCCATGATATAATACCGACCAGCCTTTCAAAAACCATATATTTCTTTTTATATTTTAAAATTGCTCCTGTGTGTGTGCATGCATGTGCATGTGTGCATGTGCACACACACAGGTACATGTATGCCCACTCATTCACACACATTTATGGAGGTCAGAGGAAAACTTTCGGAAGTCATTTCTCTTTCTGTGGGTCTGGGGATCAAATTCAAATAATCAGACTTAGTAGCAAGCATATTTATCCACTTCAGTCATCTTGAAGCTCCCAGAATAACATTTTCATTGCTTATTAAAGGGTTGAAGGTCTCTGATCTAATCCAATTGCCTTTTTCAGATGAGAACCCTGAAGACCCAGAGAAACTCTCTCAGCAAGCTCTCCTGGCTGATTGGCTGCTGCCTCAGCTCCTTCTCTAACTCTTCCTCAGCTGCTGTTGCTAGGAAGCCTTTCTCCTGATGGTTTTGACAGCAGCATAGGAATCAGAGGTGAATCTACATAATAAACCTCTGGCCAAGAACTCTGCAAGTTTACAATAGTAGATCACACACACACAGAGACCATGTGAGGCACAGAGAATGAGGTAGAGTTGGATTCTCAAGGAGTTGAGACAAGGGGAGAAATCACAAATATATGCCGTGCTTTGGGGGACATACATGCCACTTCCCAGTGCCTATTACTTGGTCCCTGAGTCATGTGAGTCTTTGAAGCACTTTTCTTTAACCCCTAAGAATCAAATGGCGAGAGGATGGTTCTCGAGTCTCAGAAACCAGAGTTGAAAATCTAGAATCTAACCTAAATTTCCCTTTTGAAAGCTAAAGGGATGATGTATCTGTGATGACAAATACCATAGGGATGACTGTTCCCTGTGTGTCTGTGTGACTCACCACGGAGACATCCATCAGGCTTTTTTGACAATTGGCCACAAATGTTCTTCAATTAGGCCAACCGAGTAGACTTAAAAAGGTACAAGGTTGAAAGAATGTTTCTTTCTATTCTGGGAATACATTTGTTTCCATATAATAGAGACTGGGTAGTCAGTTATTAATGGGTTAGCTCTCATTAGTGAAGACACCACACTCTGTAGTGACCTTCTCCTACATTCACTGTGGCAGTGTTTATGAAGATGATATGGCAGGGTCAGAGGCAGGGGCAGGGGCGGGCCAGGGGCAGCTGATTCCAATATAGCTGCTTCCAATAACCTAGATATATAAAACAACTGCTTGCTTCTCCCTCCTCCCAGATAATAAAGCATTTCAGGCTATCAGTTGACCTCTGGGAAGGGGATGGAGGAAACAAAATTAAGAAGCCATAAACTGGCCTGGAGGCATGGCTCTGTCAATAAAGTTCTTGCCATACAAACACGAGGATTCTTAGAACTCATGTAAGGCAGCCACACACAGTGGCAGCCACACACAGTGGCATACACTCCCAAATGTGGGGAGGCAGATCCTTGGGTTTTGTTAGTCAGCCAGCATAACCAAACTGGTGAATCCTAGACCAGGGAAAGACCTGGTCTCAAGATAAATGAGGTGGATGGTGCCTGAGGAACAACACCTGAGGTAGTCCTCTAGGTACATGCATGATACAATTATCCCCTCCCGCAACACACACACACACACACACACACACACACACCAACCAAACACACACCAAAGAACTCATAAACCAAAAGGGTAGAAGACCTCCAGAGATAGATACAACACATCCTAGAAGCTAGATCCTGAATCCCCACAGTCCTGAATCCACACAATCCTGAAACCCCAGTCTTCAGACTCACCCAATGTGAGGCAAGCATCAGTCCGCTCCCTCAGCTTAAACAAAGTGTATACTCATTGCTAGGCCAGAGGTTCTGACTCTCAATCCTCTCTTCCTTTCCACAGGGCAGGAATCTGGTTACAGAATGAGCTTTTGTCTTAAATGTGTTAACAGTTGAGGGCAAAGTTTTCTGCTATAGTAGATTATATACTATATACTATACCAGGTTAAAAATCAAATTATTGAAATGGTCAGATATTCCAGTAGTTAAATACATATGACTAAATACTATGTTATATAATACATAAACATAACTATAGTCTACTGAGGTAAACTAATACTGCTTATATTTACAGGCAGTGTTATGAATATGAGGTCATCTACTAGGGCACAGACAAGCTATCAGTGACCACACTCCCAAGTAAAACTCATTCTCCCCTATCATAAACTTCAACTGCCATTAAACTTAAACTTCTGCTCAGCTGAGGGTGGGATCTTGGGAACTTGTGCTGGTAACCATGGCTACTGTGAGTCCCTGACTGCTATAGCCATGCCATGTCCTTAAGTCCGATTGCCACACACTTCCCCATCCTCAGGCTCTTAATGTTTTTGCCCTCTACCAAGATGTTCCCTGAACCTGAAATAAGGGGCAGTTTAACACACATGTTCTACTTATGGATGCTCACTTTAGGCGTATGCACACATGCAAGTACACACACACACACACACACACACACACACACACACCAATCTTTTTAATACAGTAATTTGAAGTACAAGTAAAGTTATTCCTCTAATTCACTTTGGGAACTGTGCTGTTAAAACTACTTTCAAACTCAATCTCATTATTAATTTACTCATTACTTTAGATTCACAGATTTTTCTGACTCCAAAATAGTCTGACTGCCTAGATACACCACAGTTGCTCTTGAACAACATGGATTAGACTGGTTTTCACATTCATCCCCCAATGAATGAGGACTGTTCCCTTTAAGGGAACACAGATATTAAACCAAACAAGTTGACTTTCTGTCTTCATCAATTGAAATAGCTAGATACTGAACTCCCAAGTGGTCATTCGTTCATTCATTCATTCATTTCTTCAGCCAACCCAATTGAGTCTCTATTTTGCATAAATACTGTGTTGGGTTTTAGAAAAAGCAAGATAAATAAACAAAGGGGAGTATTCTATGTAGTCAATATCCTAAACTTATGTCTTTAAAAATTCACTATATTTGAAAAAAATTCACTATATTTGAGTCCCTTAATAGTATTTTTGAGCTCAAGGTCTTGTCTTCAGCACACCATCACTAATAACAGAGTCAGTTTCTCCAGTCTCAAGAAAAACATGCTGTTCTTCATCGACCATTAATTCCTGGTCCAGGCTGCCTAGTAGTTGGGCCCCACAGTTCTCTGATCAGAACCTAGTTCCACTGATTCTCCTAGTGAACTATGGTTCTTCATATCTTTCTTGTTATGATGCCAACCTCTATTCTTCCTCAGATTATTCTCCTCGGTCCATCACTGTAAACATTTTGTTGATGTTGAGACAGGATCTTAGATACTCCAGGCTGGCCTCAAACTTGCTACATAGCCAAGGATGACCATGAACTTTTGATCATCCTCCTTCCCCATCCAAATTCTAATATTGCAGGTGTGTATTACAATGTCCAGTTTATGTGGTGATGGTGACAGAACCCAGGACACTGTATGCTGGGCAAGCACTCTATTAACTAAGCCACACCTCCAATCCATCGCTGCCTTTCTCAACGTCACAACCTCTTTTTTGTTGTACCACTTACCAGAAACCTGAGTCTGTTAAGCCAGCAGCACCCCATTGACTTTTCATTTGTGTTCTGAACAGTAAAGTGAGAAACACAAAGCCATGCTTAGCACCGCCTCTCATTCCCAGATCCTATGAGAATCTAGTCCATTCTATCATTCATCTCTTCAAAACAGTAACAGTTGCTTACCCATGCTCACTCTTACCCAAGGGCTATGCTTTCCCCTCAGAAAAAAAGAAGTCAGAAGGGAATTGAAAAAGCCCTGTCTATACTCAAAGCACTTCCCTGTGTGCTCTCCTATTCCCTAGTTCACCGTGAATGAAGGCCATATAGCTAAGGACAGTCCATATAGCTAAGGACAGTCCATATAGCTAAGGACAGTCTGTCTACATGTACAGGTCCTTTACAGATTCACATTTTCCCTTCTTCTCTTGGATTTGTGCCATCAGCATTTAATGTGTGGCGATTCTCTCCATCCTCAGAGAAGCTCTTCAGTGACCCCATTTGTCTACACCATTTCAGAGTAAAGTGAAGGTCCTTGAAAGATTTACACACCTCCTACCTTTAATCCCTCTCCTTCTCCTCTCTTGAGGCTTCTCCAATCTGATGTCATTCCCCACTAGTGGAAGGACGTGCCCATCGTTCTAACAAGCAGACTCCTGTCATGCTCTCCAATGACCTCTATAGAATTCCAAAGGTTAATTCTCAGCTCTCATGTAATGTATCACTTGACAGAGTTCCTGTCTCTCCCACTTGAGAATTCTTTAATAATCATAATCTACACTTAAAAGTTTAGTCAAGTTTGAAATGTAACTTGCTATGCAAATTCCCAGCAGAACAGAATTCTAAAACGAGAAATGTTCATATCCAAATGGGAAATGTTAGGAGAAAACAAAACCAAGTATGAAACTGAAAGGATGGAAGACTTTGACTTTAAGATAGACAACACTGGGACTGGGGAGATAGCTCCGAGGGTTAGAGTGCTCATTCCTCTGCAGAGGATCCAGGTTTGGTTTTCAACATCCACAGTAGGCGGTTCACAACCATCTGTAACCTAAGTTTTGGGGGACCCAATGATCTTCAGCCTCGACTAGTGGTACACACAAAATCACACAGGGCACACAGAACACACATATATTTGAAATAGACAATGCTTACCATTTAGCATAGAGCTCTGATAGCTGAAAAGAATCTTGGAATTTACCTACTTCCACAATTCTATTTTATAACTAAGGATATCAAGGCAGCAAGAAGAATTAACAGCGTGGCACTGAGATGGGCGTGGAAGGCCAAAAGGGCTGCCCAACGTATCTATAGACAATACTGCATTCCAATGTCAAAGGCTAGCTTCCAGTGATTAAGCCAAAGTCTGTTTGAAACATTTTGTTCTGGTTTCCGGCACTGCCTTTCCTTCCATATATGCACGTGTCCAGATGTAAATAAAATGTTGTAAGTGTGCATGCATGTATGCGTGCATGCACATACACACATGCACTAACACACACACACACAATACACACACAAATGTTACAATACAAATGTGTGTATTGTGTGTGTATATATATATATATATATATTTGTGTGTATATATATATATATATAAATGTGTGTGTGTATATATATATATATGAGCAGCTATAAAATAATAAATACTATATATTTCCATGTATATGTACACATATATAGTAACTTGCAAAAGTGTGTATGTGTGTGTGTGTGTATACGCACATGTCTATGCATGTGTTTGGGGAGGTCGGATGTCAACTTCAGGGGTGTTCCTCAGTTGTTTTCTATCTTATTTTTGATGAGACGGGGTCTCTCACTGAACCTAGGGCTAGCTCTTCCTAAGGATCCTTCCATCTCTGCATCACCAGAACTGATATTACAAGCACAGGCTGTCATTCCTGGTCTCTTCCTTTTGTTACAACATTCACCTTGTCTTAATGGTTGACAGACTTGGTCTAGTTGAGCCAGGTGAGACACCAGGCCACATCAGTAAAGGAAGGCAGAGGGAGGGCATAAGTTATGCCAGCAATTCTGTTCAATTGTTCTCTTAAAAAATACATATGTAGGGCTAGAGAGATGGCTCAATTGTCCAAAATGTTTGCTCTGCAAGCATGAGAACCAGAGTTCTGACCCCTAAAACAAACACCAAAATTCCAATACAATTCTTTACAAACCTTGAAAGAACAAACCTCAACTTCATATGGAAAAACAAGATAGAACAACAACAACCCAGAATAACAAACACTCCTGTACAATAAAAGAACTTCTGGAGGTATCACTATCCCCGATTTCAAGCTGTACTGCAGAGCAACAGTAATAAAAACTGCATGAAACAAAGTCCCCTAGGAACTCCTTAAGTTACAGAACTCTGGCTGTGAAGCTCACCCACCGGCTCACCTCCTCTGTTCTGCTGGTAGAAGGAGCTGGAGTGGGGCTTGTGGGGATTTAGGTTTGGTCCAGGCTAACCACTGAGGGTTGACCAGGGTTGTTTCCTTGCATTAATACATTTGTATTCTATGGTGTCTTAAGTCCTACCTAAAATCTTCAGGGTCTGGAGCTGAGGTTCCTCAGGCTGACCCCTGCTGTCTCATCTTCTAGATCCTCAAACTTGAGTGTGATGATTAGTATCAACTGTCAACTGGACAGAATCCCGAATCACCTGGAGATGGGCCTGTGTCTTGACGGTGTTAAGTGACATGGGAAGGTCTGCAAACTGTGGCTGGCACCACTCACTCTGTGGGAGGCACAGAGGTCCCTGTGATCACAGATAAGCACTAGGGTGGCCAGGAATGTTAAACACACAGGGTTACTCCTCCAAAGGAAGGGATGCACAACCTGCTTTCCTCTCAGAAGGCTGGGAGCGGTCACCAGGCTACTAGCCATGTCCACTCTCCCTGAGACCTCCGTGCCTTCTGCACTATTCCCTTGCTTGAATCCCGGACTGTGTAAGTGGAGAAAGTGAGATGGGCACCAGAATTCATTACACTCTGTTTCCTGACTGCAGATACAACGTGACTAGCTGCTGCAGGCTCCTGGTGCCTTGTTTTCTCCACCATGATGGAATGGGCTTCAAACTGTGAACCAGCATTAGCCCATCTCTCCTTAAATTGCTTTTGGTAGGGTATTTTATCATAGCAGCAGGACATGTACTAAGACAATGTCCTATGACCCTCATCACCGAGTTTTTGGCCTCAGTGCCATCTCCTAATCAAGAAAAGGCTGGCCCCCAGGAGGGATGGCTGTATGATTTGCCCTGTGGTCCAGTGAGGACTGTTTCCATCTGATTTGGCTTTTGGTTCTGGCTACATTTATACAACTGTTTCCTGGGGGACTGAGAAGACACAGGAGAGCAAATTAGCCAAGGGGAGAGAGTCTCATGAGTGAGGAGAGGGAAGTAACACAAAGCCAAAGCTACTGGGGAAGAAGAAGAGGGAGCATGAAATGAAAGCACTGCCTTGCTTTGGAATGGTGTCCTAATGGTGACTCTGGCCTCAGAAGCAAATAAAGCCTACTAGCATCTGCACCTCTTTCACTCTAGGTCCTCTTGAGTTTTGACACAGAGCTACAACAGTGAGACCCAGCTTTTTAGGTTTTTGGTTTCAGTCTCATAATCATACCATAGATTTCCCTGTTTCTGAGACCTGATGAGCTGTGAGAATGGCTTCCCTGGTTCCTAGTATATAGGTGGCTAATCCTTGCGTATCTCAGCTTCACTAACCGCATGACCCAGTTCCTCCAACATCCAACAGTCACATTTTCATCCCTCATCCTTTCATGCATGTATATATTGATCTACCCTATAAACCCATCTATTTTATCCTTCCACCAATTCTGTTCCATCCTTTCATGCCATCCACCCATCCTCCCATTCATCTATCCATTCATATGTGTATGTGTCTGCCAATCCCATCCCATCCATTCTTCCATCCATCCTGAGTTAGTTCTTTCTGTATAGCCTCGATTACAGAAACTTGTAATTAGTAGGAATGTGGCATTTAACAGCTGAAGAGTATACTCTAAGAAGGCAAGGCAAGACTGGAAATCAGAAGCAATGTAAACTTTTATAATTCATGCATCAGAAATGCAACATTTGGAAACTTTTTTTTTTTTTTGAATTGAAGTCTCAATTCAAGCTACTTCCCCCTCTCAACTTCACTGTTGAGGGTTGAAAAGCCAATGCCTTAGACATGCTAGGAAAGTGTGATAGCACACAGGACTCCATGCTACTCTTTAGTGGCCAGATTTTCTTGGAGGATGTGATATGATATGATATGATGTATGATATGATATATGATGTCATATGATGTGACACTTTCCATGTTTTTTTCTATCTTTGTTCCTCTTTTAAAAGCAATGATGGCCAAGTGGCTCAGTGAGTAAGGGACATGCTACCAAACCTTGTGACAAGCTGTGTCCAACTCTCCTGATCCACATGGTAGGAGGAGATAACTGATATCTTGAACCTTCACATGTACTCTGTACATGCATCATATGCATACATGTACAGACACACACACACACACACACAAACTCTCTCTCTCTCTCTCTGTCTCTCTGTCTCTGTCTCTGTCTCTGTCTCTCTCTCACACACACACAAACTCTCTCTCTCTGTCTCTGTCTCTATGTCTATGTCTCTGTCTCTGTCTCTGTCTCTCTCTCTCTCTCTCTCTCTCTCTCTCTCTCTCTCTCACACACACACACACACACACACATGGGGTTGGGGAAAATAGAAAATGAATACTCCTGTGTTGAGTTTGTAGTACATTGCTTGCATATGGGTCCCTGACTACATATCAGTCTCCAGTACCACACAGAGACAATAAAGCTAAAGAAGGACTCTTTTAACATGATAGTTCAAAGGTGGACTCCAGAAAATCAAATAACCCCATTAAAATATGGGGCTCAGAAATGAACAAAGAATTCTCACCTGAGGAATACCGAATGGCAGAGAAGCACCTGAAAAAATGTTCAACATCCTCAATCATCAGGGAAATGCAAATCAAAACAACCCTGACATTCCACCTCACACCAGTCAGAATGGCTAAGATCAAAAATTCAGGTGACAGCAGATGCTGGCCAGGATGTGGAGAAAGAGGAACACTCCTCCATTGTTGGTGGGATTGCAATCTTGTACAACCACTCTGGAAATCAGTCTGGCGGTTCCTCAGAAAATTGGACATAGTACTACTGGAGGATCCAGCAATACCTCTCCTGGGCATATATCCAGAAGATGTCCCAACCAGTAAGAAGGACACATGCTCCACTATGTTCATAGCAGCCTTATTTATAATAGCCAGAAGCTGGAAAGAACCCAGATGTCCCTCAACAGAGGAATGGATACAGAAATTATGGTACATTTACACAATGGAGTACTACTCAGCTATTAAAAAGAATGAATTTATGAAATTCCTAGCCAAATGGATGGACCTGGAGGGCATCATCTTGAGTGAGGTAGCACAATCACAAAGGAACTCACACAATATGTATTCACTGATAAGTGGATATTAGCCCAAAACTTAGGATACCCAAGATATAAGATACAATTTGCTAAACGCATGAAACTCAAGAAGAATGAGGACCAAAGTGTGGACATTGTGCCCCTTCTTAGAATTGGGAACAAAACACCCATGGAAGGAGTTACAGAGACAAAGTTTGGAGCTGTGATGAAAGGATGGACCATCTAGAGACTGCCATATCCAGGGATCCATCCCATAATCAGCTTCCAAACGCTGACACCATTGCATACACTAGCAAGATTTTGCTGAAAGGACCCAGATATAGCTGTCTCTTGTGAGACTATGCCGGGTCCTAGCAAACACAGAAGTGGATGCTCACAGTCAGCTATTGGATGTATCACAGGGCTCCCAATGGAGAAGCTAGAGAAAGTACCCAAGGAGTTAAAGGGATCTGCAACCCTATTGTTGGAACAACATGATGTACTAACCAGAACCCCGGAGCTCTTGTCTCTAGCTGCATATGTATCGAAAGATGACCTAGTCGGCCATCAATGGAAAGAGAGGCCCATTGGACTTACAAACTTTATATGCCCCAATACAGGGGAATGCCAGGGCCAAAAGAATGGGAATGGGTGGGTAGGGAAGTGGGGGGGGGAGTATGGGGGACTTTTGGGATACCATTGGAAATGTAATTGAGGAAAATACATAATAAAAAAATTGTGATAAAAAACAAACAAACAAACAAAAACAAAATCAGAACAAAAGTTCCAACCAACACCATAGCTCTAAGTAGAGAATCATGGGAAGCTTTCTGTCTGAAAATCTGCAGCAGGACAGACTGCCTGTGATCAGCACTTCAGTCCACCAACAGGAAAAGCCTCCTGTGGGAAATCTGGGTCCCTTTCACAGGAGCCTTCCTTTTAATGGTGACTCTTCCAAAGCAGGTATCCTCAGACCCAAGCTGTATGTCTTGTAGACTGAGAACACTACTTTTCACCCCCAAAATCATGATGAAGTTTCTTTTTATAAAATTCAGATTGAGGCAGTGCTGTATACCTCAGGAGAAGAGTTACAGAGTGCAGAACAAGAAAAACCATAATTTGACACCGTCATCTATATTACCCAGGCTAAATATCATCTTGCCTTAGACCAAGGAATTGAACTCATTTTGCTTTTTCTTCTTCAACAAATGCAGAAGTTGAGGTATTTTAGCCCATAATTTTCTTCTCTGTCTGATCTAACTGGTATTATACTGAATAACATTTGCAATTTGAATGTATTATGTGTGAGTGAACTTGCACTTCAAGGGGAACTAAAGAGACATTTTATAGTACTGAAATGACAATTTTTAAAGATGATCTGCCCCCCTTTGACAAGTTAGTAAAAATAGTTGTTTAGTTATTCCTTCATCTGAAACACAATGCTTTTGAATGGAAGAGATTATCTATTTCCACCTTGTACTGATGTCTTTGATCCTTCTAGGCTCTTGCTAGGTGCTACCATAAAGTAGTGGACAAATCAAAGACCTTGCCCTTGTGCTTCGTGGATGGTAGAGGCATGGCATTGAAGTTCACAGAGTACACTGAAGTACATCAGGGTGTAGCATGAGGTCTCACCTAGTTGTACACCCCCCACCCAAATCTCTTTGTACCATCATTTAGGTAGGGGAGAAAAATGTTTATATTGGTTTCCTTTCAGGCCTTGGCCATTGTATTCTGCCAGATCTGTACTTCGTGAAGCCTTTCTTAGTAAATCCATTACTGATAACAGAAGACAGTGTTGCAAGGATACCTTTAGAAAATATATATTATGTGCCACAGAAACACTTGCACACCCATTGTGCAGCATTGTGTGGTTCACAATAGTCAGGAAATGGAATCGACTTAGACATACATCAGCGATCAGTAAAAAAGAGCAATGTGGTGTGTGGACACAGCAAAATATTATGCAGAGGTAAAGCTAAATGAATTCATGACATTACCAGGGAAATGGATGCAAATGGAAAACAACTGTCTTAAACAAGATAAGCCAGGCTTAGAGAGATACATAATGCCTGTGTCCTCTCACACATGGAGTCTAAACTTAAATTTTATATGTGTGTATACATGCATGCATACATTTATATATGTGTGTTTATAGTTCATAAAACCAGAGAGAGTATCATGAAGAGATATTTAGGGAGGTGGGAAAACAGAGTAGGAAACAGAATATAGTAGTAGGAAGGTAAAACTGGAAAAGAAAGGAAACCAGCTGGAAGAGGAAGAAGGGAGAATGATGAGGCAGGGGGATAACTGAGAACAAAGGATAATGACACACTCATATCTACATATATGAAGATATGTATGAAGACTCCATGATGAAACCCATCACTTTCTATGTTAACCTCAAACATCAGTTTAAAGAAGACATGTTGTATA
Organism: Mus caroli; assembly: GCF_978045245.1. Taxonomy (NCBI): domain Eukaryota; kingdom Metazoa; phylum Chordata; class Mammalia; order Rodentia; family Muridae; genus Mus; species Mus caroli. The sequence goes on from NW_028227256.1 coordinate 122,538,134, forward strand.
CAGTATCTTGATATGACTGGTATTTTCTGTTCTCATTACTGGAATGGCGAGAACTGAGGAACAGGTGGCTCACGGATGTCACTGACTGACACTAATTAAAGTTGGATCTAAAGCCTCCGCACATATTTCAAGATTATTTGAGTTAACTCATTCACTCATTCAATCATCCACCATGTCATCAAATCCTAAGTTACATATCAAAGAGAATACAGAATGTCTTGTTCTCCTGAGTATTTGCTGAGTGTGGTTCTTACCTATAATCTATAAGTACTGACGTTCCCTAGCCGTGAGTTGGAGGCCTACCTTTTTTCTCTAACCACTGTGTATAGTATTATAAAGCCAATTAGGAGGCAGAGGCTTTAATTAGAGTTCTTTCCAGTGGAGTACACTGACCTGTAAAATGACACGTCCCATGGTTACCTGGAAATAGGTAAAGTGAAGTTGAGGATGAACGTGGAAAGAAGTGGATTCATCCATCTAGCCATCCATGCACCATCCTAAACATGCATGTATACACCTACACATGCATACATACATACACTTATGCATGCATACATACACAGAGGCACGGATCCCTCTATCCATCCAATAAACATCCACCAAATATAAGGAATTATGAAACTATGACACCCAACAGAAACCTCTGTCCTCAAGGAGCTCATGTTTCTGTAAGCAGAAGGGCAGAACTTCTAGGTCTCTTCCAACACAAAAGATCTACATTATGAACTGGGGAGAGGTAGAAACATGGAAGCAAGCTTTTGATGTGTTGAGCGATAACTGCAGGAAAGACTCAGATTTCAATACGATTTCTGTAACTAGTGAGTACAAACCCAGACCTACACACATTGGCATCATTGGCCACCCCTCTCCCCAACAGTTAGTTCACTGACCCATCAGGTTTACTGTGCAGGCATGCTGTGGTAGCATCAGTTGCACTCATACAACCATTTCTGTCCTTCTAATTGTCTGTACATGGTATGTTATTGCACTCTCCCAATTCTGTTGTCACCCCAATTAGAAGTGATATGTTTCCATCTACTCAAACCTAATTCTTTACCATTCACTGAAGAAATCCCCTCCAGGAAGAAATCCTGATCTTTGATTCTTCTTTCTTGGGATCAAGTTGAGTGCTCAGTTTCAGTAGATACAGACAACCCCCACCCAGCCTTGTACTCAATATTCCATAATTGTGTCATATTTGTACTGTGTTTGGGATCTACTAGGAAACAGCACACTTCCTAGGACAATAGGAAAGGACAAAAGAAGGTAATAGCAACAAGGTCACCATCAGATCTCAGAGGAGGGGCATCTTCATGTCTGACAAAGCACTTGCTTGACACAGGACAATAAAATTCTGTCATGAACTATCATGAAGTATGTGACAGGATGACAAGGCATGGGTGAAAAGGAAGTTGTGTCACATTTGGGGGGGCACTTATATGCTTCTGGTAATGATGGTGGGTCTTTAAAGTTTTTTATGACTTCTTTGTAACTAGCCGGTAAGCTCTGTGGGCATTGAAGGCCATCACCTTCCTCTTCATAACAGCACTGAAGTTCATGTCTGTGAGGCTCAATCTCTGTTGTCAACCAGATGGCATTAAGACTGTCCATGAAAACAGACCTCTGGGGATGTCTGTGATAGAGGTTAGGCTATTTAAAGTTGAAAGACCCACCCTAATCTGAGTGGTACCAGTTCATGGGCTGGGGTTCTAGACTGAAAGGAAGAGAGAAAGGAAGCTGAGCCCTAGCCTTAGTTCTGTCTGCTTCCTGACTGTGGATGCCAACTGACCAGCTGTCTCTCATGCTGGCTGCCATGCCTTCTTCAGGATGAACTGTGTTCCTCCAGACATGTGAGTGCAAAACACCCTTCCTTTTCTTCCTTCCTTCCTTCCTTCCTTCCTTCCTTCCTTCCTTCCTTCCTTCCTTCCTTCCTTCCTCCCTCCCTCCCTCCCTCTCCCTTCCTTCTTTAGGTTGCTTTTCTTAGCTTTTGTTACAGTAATCAGAAAAGTGACAATTCACAGAGAGTCTTCAGCAGGTCCTCACCAAGCACTTATGGAATCATAGCAGGCTGAATGGGCTAAAAATGCTCCTCCTCCCCACATTTCCTTTCCTAATGTGTATTCAGGTCAGCAATGAAAGCTCTCCAAAGGCAACTGCATGGGGACAGAAAGACAGCGTGCACATGGATCCTCAGGATGCCACTGCAAACACAGGGCCACCCCTTACTTGCAAGGGGCCTGAGGAACCTTTGTAATTAATCACACCTTATGCTGAATGACTGATGTAGGAAACACTAGACAGGGGTGAGAGCCTCAGGCCAGTCAGTTAATCACATCAAGAAGAAATGGAGATAAATTCATCTTACCCACTTACCAATTACCTCGTTCACACTTGCCAATAAAAGAAACTAATTGTTCTGCCCTTTATCTTTTTAATATGAAAGTGATTTAAGACAACTGCAAAGCCAAGGTTTTTTTTTTTTTTTTTTTTTTTTTAATGGGCTAGGGATGCAGCTCTGTGGTAGAGCACTGGCCCAGCAAGCATGAGGTCTTGTGTTTATTCTACAGGATCACACATACACAGACCACACTCCCAACAGCACACATAAGGCACACAGTAGATCCACTGTAGACAACACATGTTATGTACACAGCAGATGAGCAGCAGGCACACAACAGATGTATACAACATAGATAGCACAGAAACAATGAATAAATGTAACAGACATATACATAACATGAACACAACACCCATATACCATTCACACCTCACACACTTGAGACATTCATTGTACACACAACATATACAACAGATACATATAACAGATATTCAACAGATATATAACACACAATAAGTGTAGCACACACAAAGAAAATTAAAAAAACACTCATAAAAATTACATAAATAAAACAAAATTACATATATAAAACAAAAACTACTGTGTACTCATATGTAAAGATCAAAAGCAAAGCACAAAGTCATTAGAAGAACTGTGAAGTTTTAAAAATTAACTCAGGAATAGGGAAAATTTTGGTTCAAAACGACTGGTGTTTGACCATTATAAAAATAAAATGTATACAAGCATGAACTTCCCATGTGATGTCATAGGCAAATGGAGGTTCCTGCACGAAAAATGGAGGGGAAATCCTCCCTAACTCTGAAGAGATTCTGGAAACCATGATGACACAGACTAACAAGACGAGTGAAAACTCAGACAGTCACCAGCAGAAGGTTCACAGGGAGGAATACAGCCATTTCTGTGTACACATTTGAGGGTGGTTCCAGAGATGACTACATCGTCAGGACTCTGGCCACTAAATGCTTTACTCCATTGATTGCCACATCACTGAAATAGATTATCAGGAAGTGGAAAACTGAGGAAAAAGGGAGAAGATTGAAGGCAGTTGGTCAGCAGGTAGGGTGCACGCCCAAGGGCAATATATTGCCCTTTCCTGTTGTGGCTCCTCTCTGCTCCCTGCCTACCAAGATATGAGCTCCTCTATTTGTCTCCTCCATGGACTGAATCCCCTGAAACCAAGAGCAAAGTCAATCCATTCTCCCTTAAATTGTTCCCATTGGCTATTTCGTTACCGGTACACAGTCACCAAGTACTTCATGGTCTTGGATGAACTCTGGGGTGTGTGCATGACAGCATCCATGTGGAAAATAATGCACAGCCTAAAACATTAGGCCTGTATAACATGTACATAAACATATGGGCATATAAAGTATATACAAATATGAACTTGCCATACGATGTCATAGGCAAATGGAGGTCCCTGTATGATAAATGAAGGAGGGAACATCTTTTCTGACTCTGAAGAGCTTATGGAAACTGTGATGACACAGACTATATTGTTTGTCACTGTGTATGCCAGGCTAGCTGTCCCATGAGTTTCTGGAAAACATTCCATGTGTCTCCCATCTGTGAGAACACTAGGAATATGTATTCAACCTTAGGTATTTTGGGGAAAGATCCAAACTCAGGTGCCCATGCTCAGTGCTTTACCCACTGAGCTGCCTCCCTGGTCCTCATGTCCTTTTATGCATTGCACATACTTCCTGGGACACTTAGTGCAATTAACAGTGTTAGCATAGCCTTGGTCTCCCACAAAGACACACCGATCCTATAGTCTTGCCTCCTGAAGAATCCTATGCACACTTGGGAATATTTTTAAGACTAACCTAGTGGAAGGTGCCTTAGAGCTTCTTCGTTATGAATAAACACCAAAACCAACTTGTGGAGGAAGAGTGTAATTCAGCTCTCACTTCCACATCATAGTCCATCATAGAATGAAGACAGGTCAAGAACTCAAGGCAGGAACCTGGGGGCAGGAACTCAGCTGAGGAGTACTACTTACTGGATTGCTCCTCAAGGCTTGCTTAACTTGCTTTCTTATAGAATCTGTCTTAGGGTTTCCATTCCCGCACAAACATCATGACCAAGAAGCAAGTTGGGGAGGAAAGGGTTTATTCAGCGTACACTTCCCACACTGCTGTTGATCACCAAAAGGAAGGGCAGGGCAGGAAGCAGGAGCTGATGCAGAGGCCATGGAGGGATGTTACTGGCTTGCTCAGCCTGCTCTCTTATAGAACCCAAGACTACCAGCCCAGTGATGGCACCACCCACAAGGGGCCTTTCCCCCTTGAGCACTAATTGAGAAAATGCCTTACAGCTGGATCTCATAAAGGCACTTCCCCAACTGAAACTCCTTTCTCTGTGATAACTCCAACTTGTGTCAAGTTGACACACAAAACCAACCAGTACAGAATCCAAGACCAACAGCCCAGAGGTGGCAGTCAGTGTCCACAGTAAGCAGGGCCCTCCCATATCAATCACCAATCAAGAAAATGCACCACAGGCTTGTGCACAGGTCAACCTAATAGGAGAGGTTTACTCAATTGAGGTTCCCTTTTCTAAAATGATGCTAGCTTGGGTCAAGTAGACCTAAAACAAGCCAGCATAGAAGGAATACCACAGAATGAAGAGAGTAAAAGTGATGTAGCAGAGGATACGAAGGACCAAACAAGAGACGGGTTCACAGAAAATTCGAGCAAGAGAGAAGAAATGCTTTAAACGATGCCTCTGAGATGGGGAATTCCTCAACAGTTGAGCAAGACAACAGGGAAGCCTGGAGTCAATCCCCTACCTCCTTTCTGTGTGCACAGAGTCCAGAGCCAGCTCAGCCCCTAGGAAGGAAGTCTTCTTCTCTAATTAAATCCCTCTGAGAGTGAGCTGATTTAGCCCTTGATCATAAAAATCTCCGCTCTAATTAAAGACCGAACTCCCCTCTCTCTGATTTAGCACCACTGTATTTCCAGTCCTCATACAGGTGTGTCTGCACACAGTGGTACTGAGTGATTGTGTGGGATATTACTGCTCATTGAGAGAGTAAATACAAGGAAGGAAAACACTGCTGGCCTTGTGTCGGGGAACTTTAAATCAGTTCTTTCTTCCCCAGAATGTACCTGAGCAGCAGATATTCTCCCTAATGAAACTGTAGAGCCCTGGCTAATATATGAAGTGACTTTCTTTCTGGGCTGTCAGCTTTATATTATTGAAGTTTACATATTATTTTAAAGTCCCTGTGTTCTGGGCTCTTACGTGAACATTCTCAACTTACATATTTTCATGTTTTTTCCTCCCTCTCCCCTTCTCCCCATTTTCTTCTTCTTCTCCTGCTAGGGATTGAACTCAGGGCCTTGTGGATGTTGGGCAAACATTCTGTTACTGAGCTATATCTCCCTCCTTTTATAGTTTTGATTTTGAGATAAAAAATCTTATTCTGTAGTCCATGCTGGGCTTGAACTCCTGCTTCAGCTTTCCGAGCAGTGGGGAATACTTACAGGTGTGCACACCACCCACTCCAGCTTCTCTTGCTTTTTGCTATACATTACTTCTCATCTTTTGAGCACACTGTGGTGTAAAAGTCTAGTTTACTATCATCTCTGAAATATGCCTTAGTGAGGTGCTAAGGTACTTGTGGTCCAGCAGAGGGAAGAGTCACTCAGAGAGGTCAGCATCTTCTATCCAAGATCTTGAAGTCAGGACACAGATCACAAAGGCAAGGGATTAGGTGTCCCTTCCAGACCTGGACATTTCTGACACATAGGCATTCCAGAGGTTCTAGAAAGGATCACATTGTGTGTGGCACTGAATAATAGTTGATAATTTTCTTTTTTTTTTTTTTTTAATATTTTTATTACATAATTTCCTCAATTACATTTCCAATACTATCCCAAAAGTCCCCCATAGCGCCCCCCACTTCCCTACCCACCCATTCCCATTCTTTTGGCCCTGGCATTCCCCTATGTTGGGGCATATAAAGTTTGCAAGTCCAATGGGCCTCTCTTTCCATTGATGGCCGACTAGGCCATCTTTCGATACATATGCAGCTAGAGACAAGAGCTCCAGGGTTCCGGTTAGTACATCATGTTGTTCCAACAATAGGGTTGCAGATCCCTTTAGCTCCTTGGGTACTTTCTCTAGCTTCTCCATTGGGAGCCCTGTGATACATCCAATAGCTGACTGTGAACATCCACTCCTGTGTTTGCTAGGCCCCAGCATCGTCTCACAAGAGACAGCTATATTAGGGTCCTTTCAGCAAGATCTTGCTAGTGTATGCAATGGTGTCAGCGTTTAGAAGCTGATTATGGGACGGATCCCTGGATACAGCAGTCTCTAAATGGTCCATCCTTTCATCACAGCTACGAACTTTGTCTCTGTAGCTCCTTCCCTGGGTGTTTTGTTCCCAATTCTAAGAAGGTGCACAGTGTCCACACTTTGGTCTTCATTCTTCTTGAGTTTCATGCGTTTAGCAAATTGTATCTTATATCTTGGGTATCCTAAGTTTTGGGCTAATATCCACTTATCAATGAATACATATTGTGTGAGTTCTTTTGTGATTGTGTTACTTCACTCAAGATGATGCCCTCCAGGTCCATCCATTTGGCTAGGAATTTCATAAATTCATTCTTTTTAATAGCTGAGTAGTACTCCATTGTGTAAATGTACCATAATTTCTGTATCCATTCCTCTGTTGAGGGACATCTGGGTTCTTTCCAGCTTCTGGCTATTATAAATAGGGCTGCTATGAACATAGTGGAGCATGTGTCCTTTTTACCGGTTGGGACATCTTCTGGATATATGCCCAGGAGAGGTATTGCTGGATCCTCCGGTAGTACTATGTCCAATTTTCTGAGGAACCGCCAGACTGATTTCCAGAGTGGTTGTACAAGCTTGCAATCCCACCAACAATGGAGGAGTGTTCCTCTTTCTCCACATCCTCGCCAGCATCTGCTGTCACCTGAATTTTTGATCTTAGCCATTCTGACTGGTGTGAGGTGGAATCTCAGGGTTGTTTTGATTTGCATTTCCCTGATGATTAAGGATGTTGAACATTTTTTCAGGTGCTTCTCTGCCATTCGGTATTCCTCAGGTGAGAATTCTTTGTTCAGTTCTGAGCCCCATTTTTTAATGGGGTTATTTGACTTTCTGGAGTCCACCTTCTTGAGTTCTTTATATATATTGGATATTAGTCCCTTATCTGATTTAGGATAGGTGAAGATCCTTTCCCAATCTGTTGGTGGTTTTTTTGTCTTATTGATTGTGTCTTTAGCCTTGCAGAAGCTTTGTAGTTTCATGAGGTCCCACTTGTCAATTCTCGATCTTACAGCACAAGCCATTACTGTTCTATTCAGGAATTTTTCCCCTGTGCCCATATCTTCAAGGCTTTTCCCCACTTTCTCCTCTATAAGTTTCAGTGTCTCTGGTTTTATGTGAAGTTCCTTGATCCACTTAGACTTGACCTTAGTACAAGGAGATAGGAATGGATCGATTCGCATTCTTCTACATGTTAACAACCAGTTGTGCCAGCACCATTTGTTGAAAATGCTGTCTTTCTTCCACTGGATGTTTTTAGCTCCCTTGTCGAAGATCAAGTGACCATAGGTGTGTGGGTTCATTTCTGGGTCTTCAATTCTATTCCATTGGTCTATTTGTCTGTCACTATACCAGTACCATGCAGTTTTTATCACAATTGCTCTGTAGTAGAGCTTTAGGTCCGGCATGGTGATTCCACCAGAGGTTCTTTTATCCTTGAGAAGAGTTTTTGCTATCCTAGGTTTTTTGTTATTCCAGATGAATTTGCAGATTGCACTTTCTAATTCGTTGAAGAATTGATTTGGAATTTTGATGGGGATTGCATTGAATCTGTAGATTGCTTTTGGCAAGATAGCCATTTTTACAATGTTGATCCTGCCAATCCATGAGCATGGGAGATCTTTCCATCTTCTGAGATCTTCTATAATTTCTTTCTTCAGAGACTTGAAGTTTTTATTATACAGATCTTTCACTTCCTTAGTTAGAGTCACGCCAAGATATTTTATATTATTTGTGACTATTGAGAAGGGTGTTGTTTCCCTAATTTCTTTCTCAGCCTGTTTATTCTTTGTGTAGAGAAAGGCCATTGATTTGTTTGAGTTAATTTTATATCCAGCTACTTCACCGAAGCTGTTTATCAGGCTTAGGAGTTCTCTGGTGGAATTTTTAGGGTCACTTATATATACTATCATATCATCTGCAAAAAGTGATATTTTGACTTCATCTTTTCCAATTTGTATCCCTTTGATCTCCTTTTGTTGTCGAATTGCTCTGGCTAGGACTTCAAGTACAATGTTGAATAGGTATGGAGAAAGTGGACAGCCTTGTCTAGTCCCTGATTTTAGAGGGATTGCTTCAAGCTTCTCACCATTTACTTTGATGTTGGCTACTGGTTTGCTGTAGATTGCTTTTATCATGTTTAGGTATGGGCCTTGAATTCCTGATCTTTCCAAGACTTTTATCATGAATGGGTGTTGGATCTTGTCAAATGCTTTTTCCGCATCTAAGGAGATGACCATGTGGTTTTTGTCTTTGAGTTTGTTTATATACTGGATTACGTTGATGGATTTCCGTATATTGAACCATCCCTGCATCCCTGGGATGAAACCTACTTGGTCAGGATGGATGATTGTTTTGATGTGTTCTTGGATTCGGTTAGCAAGAACTTTATTGAGGATTTTTGCATCAATATTCATAAGGGATATTGGTCTGAAGTTTTCTATCTTTGTTGGGTCTTTTTGTGGTTTAGGTATCAGAGTAATTGTGGCTTCATAGAATGAGTTGGGTAGGGTACCTTCTGTTTCTATTTTGTGGAATAGTTTGTGAAGAACTGGGATTAGATCTTCTTTGAAGGTCTGATAGAACTCTGCACTAAACCCATCTGGTCCTGGGCTTTTTTTAGTTGGGAGACTATTAATGACTGCTTCTATTTCTTTGGGGGATATAGGGCTGTTTAGATCATTAACCTGATCTTGATTCAACTTTGGTACCTGGTATCTGTCTAGGAACTTCTCCATTTCATCCAGGTTCTCCAGTTTTGTTGAGTATAGCCTTTGGTAGAAGGATCTGATGGTGTTTTGGATGTCTTCAGGATCTGTTGTTATGTCTCCTTTTTCATTTCTGATTTTGTTAATTAGGATGCTTTCCCTGTGCCCTCTAGTGAGTCTGGCTAAGGGTTTATCTATCTTGTTGATTTTCTCAAAGAACCAGCTCCTTGATTGGTTGATTCTTTGAATAGTTTTTCTTGTTTCCACTTGGTTGATTTCACCCCTGAGTTTGATTATTTCCTGCCGTCTACTCCTCTTGGGTGAATTTGCTTCCTTTTGTTCTAGTGCTTTTAGGTGTGTTGTCAAGCTGCTAATGTGTGCTCTCTCTAGTTTCCTTTTGGAGGCACTCAGAGCTATGAGTTTTCCTCTTAAAAATGCTTTCATTGCGTCCCATAAGTTTGGGTATGTTGTGGCTTCATTTTCATTGAACTCTAAAAAGTCCTTAATTTCTTTCTTTATTCCTTCCTTGACCAAGGTATCATTGAGAAGAGTGTTGTTCAGTTTCCACGTGAAGGTTGGCTTTCTATTATTTATTTTGTTATTGAAGATCAGCCTTAGTCCATGGTGATCTGATAGGATGCATGGGACAATTTCAATATTTTTATATCTGTTGAGGCCTGTTTTGTGACCAATTATGTGGTCAATTTTGGAGAAGGTACCATGAGGTGCTGAGAAGAAGGTATATCCTTTTGTTTTAGGATAGAATGTTCTGTAGATATCTGCCAGATCCATTTGATTCATAATTTCTCTTAGTTTCACTGTGTCCCTGTTTAGTTTCTGTTTCCATGATCTGTCCATTGGTGAAAGTGGTGTGTTGAAGTCTCCCACTATTATTGTATGAGGTGCAATGTGTGCTTTGAGATTTACTAAAGTTTCTTTAATGAATGTGGCTGCCTTTGTATTTGGAGCATAGATATTCAGGATTGATAGTTCCTCTTGGAGGATTTTACCTTTGATGAGTATGAAGTGTCCCTCCCTGTCTTTTTTAATGACTTTGGGTTGGAAGTCAATCTTATCAGATATTAGAATGGCTACTCCAGCTTGTTTCTTCATGCCATTTGCTTGGAGAATTGTTTTCCAGCCTTTCATTCTGAGGTAGTGTCTATCCTTTTCTCTGAGATGAGTTTCCTGTAAGCAGCAAAATGTTGGGTCTTGTTTGTGTAGCCAGTTTGTTAGTCTATGTCTTTTTATCGGGGAGTTGAGTCCATTGATATTAAGAGATATTAAGGAAAAGAAATTGGTGTTTCCTGTTATTTTTGATGTTAAAGTTGGCATTTTGTTCTTGTGGCTGTCTTCTTTTAGGTTTGTTGAGGGATTACCTTCTTGTTGTTTCTAGGGCGTGGTTCCTGTCCTTGTATTGGTTTTTTTCTGTTATTATCCTTTGAAGGGCTGGATTCGTGGAGAGATAATGTGTGAATTTGGTTTTGTCGTGGAATACTTTGGTTTCTCCATCTATGTTAATTGAGAGTTTGGCTGGGTATAGTAGCCTGGGCTGGAATTTGTGTTCTTTTAGTGTCTGTATAACATCTGTCCAGGATCTTCTGGCTTTCATAGTCTCTGGTGAAAAGTCTGGTGTAATTCTGATAGGCTTGCCTTTATATGTTACTTGGCCTTTTTCTCTTACTGCTTTTAGTATTCTATCTTTATTTAGAGCATTTGTTGCTCTGATTATTATGTGTCGGGAGGTATTTCTTTTCTGATCCAGTCTATTTGGAGTTCTGTAGGCTTCTTGTATGTTCATGGGCATCTCTTTCTTTAGATTTGGGAAGTTTTCTTCTATAATTTTGTTGAAGATGTTTGCTGGTCCTTTGAGTTGAAAATCTTCATTCTCATCCACTCCTATTATCCGTAGGTTTGGTCTTCTCATTATGTCCTGTATTTCTTGGATGTTTTGAGTTAGGATCTTTTTGCATTTTCCATTTTCCTTGATTGTTGTGCCGATGTTCTCTATGGAATCTTCTGCACCTGAGATTCTCTCTTCCATCTCTTGTATTCTGTTGCTGATGCTCGTATCTATGGTTCCAGATTTCTTTCCTAGGGTTTCGATCTCCAGTGTTGCCTCATTTTGGGTTTTCTTTATTGAGTCTACTTCCCTTTTTAGGTCTAGTATGGTTTTGTTCATTTCCATCATCAGTTTGGATGTGTTTTCCTGTTTTTCTGTAAGGACTTCTACCTGTTTGATTATGTTATCATGTTTTTCTTTAAGGATTTGTAACTCTTTAGCAGTGTTCTCCTGCAATTCTTTAAGGGATTTTTGTGCTTCCTCTTTATTGTCTTCTTCCTTTTTAGCAGTGTTCTCCTGCATTTCTTTAAGTGTGTTATTAACGTCCTTCTTGAAGTCCTCTATCATCATCAGGAGATATACTTTTAAATCCGTGTCTAGCTTTTCCGGTGTGTTGGGGTGCCCTGGACTGGGTGAAGTGGGGGTGCTGGGTTCTGATGATGGTGAGTGGTCTTGGTTTCTGTTAGTAAGATTATTACGTTTACCTTTCGCTATCTGGTAATCTCTGGGGTTAGTTGTTATCGTTGTCACTATTTAAAGATTGGAGCAGAAGCTGTGTTCCACTCACCAGCAGTCTCTAAATCCTGCGGCGGGGGTCGTGGGTAGCTGACGGTACCCCGGTGCTGGTCCAGCCGGAAGAGGCCTGTGGTCCTACTCAGGCCGTTTTTCTGCTTCCCTAACTAATGCAGTCTCTGGTCCCGCGTGCAATTGGATTGGAGCAGAAGCTGTGTTCCACTCTCCAGAAGTCTTAAGATCCTGTGGTGGGTGTTGTGGGTAGCTGGTGAGTGTCAGCCGACCCTGCGCCCCAGCTGCTCAGGTGCTTTTCTGACCGGAAGAGGGTTGTGGCCCTATGTAGGCCGGATTTCTCTCTCCCCAACCAGAGCAGTCTCAGGTCCCGCGTGATTGGACTGGAGCAGAAGCTGTGTTCCACTCACCAGCAGTCCCAAAATCCTGTGGCGGGGGTCGTGGGTAGCTGGCGGGTGTCAGGCAACCCTGCGCTCCCGCTACCCTGGCGCTGATCCGGCCGGGTGAGGCCTGTAGCCCTACTCAGGCCGGTTACTGCTTCCCTAACTAATGCAGTCTCAGGTCCCGCGCAATTGGATTGGAGCAGAAGCTGTGTTCCACTCACCAGCAGTCCCAAAATCCTGCGGCGGGGTCGTGGGTAGCTGGCGGGTGTCAGGCAATCCTGCGCTCCCGCTATCCTGGCGCTGATCCGGCCGGGTGAGGCCTGTGGCCCTACTCAGGCCGGTTTCTGCTTCCCTAACTAATGCAGTCTCAGGTCCCGCGCAATTGGATTGGAGCAGAAGCTATGTTCCACTCACCAGCAGTCCCAAAATCCTGCGGCGGGGGTCGTGGGTAGCTGGCGGGTGTCAGGCAACCCTGCGCTCCCGCTACCCTGGCGCTGATCCGGCCGGGTGAGGCCTGTGGCCCTACTCAGGCCGGTTTCTGCTTCCCTAACTAATGCAGTCTCAGGTCCCGCGCAATTGGATTGGAGCAGAAGCTGTGTTCCACTCACCAGCAGTCCCAAAATCCTGCGGCGGGGGGTCGTGGGTAGCTGGCGGGTGTCAGGCAACCCTGCGCTCCAGCTACCCTGGCGCTGATCCAGCCGGATGAGGCCTGTGGTCCTACTCAGGCCGGTTTCTGCTTCCCTAACTAATGCAGTCTCAGGTCCCGCGCAATTGGATTGGAGCAGAAGCTGTGTTCCACTCACCAGCAGTCCCAAAATCCTGCGGCGGGGGTCGTGGGTAGCTGGCGGGTGTCTGATAATTTTCTTGGTAAGACTTTGGTTGCTGGTTAGGGAGAAGCCATCCCCTCCCTGGAGATCATCTGCTTTGGGGTAAAATAAGCATATATTTCTAGGTTTGGGCTAAAGAGGTGTAGACAGGTAGGCAGATGGAATGTTTCAAGTAGTTTCTTCCTAATTTTTTAAAGTCTCAGAGTAAGGTGTGCAGGACAATGAAAATGTATCTGTCTTGGTGTGTGGTGGCTAATACTGATTGACAGGATCTAGAAACATCTAGGGGATAAACCCCTGAGTATATCTGTGAGAGTTTCTAGGTTAGATTAATGGAGGTAGAGAAATCTGGGTAGCACCATCCCATGGACTGAGTCCTGGACTGAACAGAAAGGAGGAAGTGAACACCAGCATCCATCTCTTTCTCCTTCCAGACTGTGGATGCCATGTGAGTAGCCACTGCACAATCCTGCCTTCGGATCTCCTCTGCCACAATGGTCTATATACCCTTGGAACTATGAGCCCAAGTAAACCCTTATGATTGAAATTATTTTACCAGGTGTTTTGCCACAGCAGTGAGACAATGTAACTGATACATCGCCCTTGCAGCATCTCAAAAATTTATACATGGGTTTCTCTTGTACACACTATAATAATTCTGGAAAGATACCTCTCCATTCTTTACTCTAATTGCCCCACTTCTTCAAGGAAGTGTCTCGTATAGATCTACCTGAGGGTTTCATTAGATTGTTATTAATCTTCCTTGTCTTAACCATTCACTAGGAAGACTTCTGGCGAGGGACTCTCTCCAAATGTCACTCTGTACTTTAAAGCCAAATATGAAGCTCTAAGTTCCCCAAGGAACCTGGAACACCTGTTGACTACAGTTCTTTTCCCTTCCTTTTCCCATCTAATTGCAATTTACCTGCCTCACTAGAGCATGGTGACGATTAACTGTCCTCGAGTCACTTTCAAGTCTGTGAAGGATTTCTGCTTCCTCAGGGCACATGTTCTGTGACAGAAACAGAACCACAATACTAATCAGAGACTTCATGTGCTACTGCGTCTGACAGTCTGCGCTCAGCATCCTCCTAACTCCTTCTGACAGAGGCACCGGGTCACTAGGCAAGTCTGCAAGGCTCAGGAGGTTGAGGAGATGGGCAGTAGGTAAAGCGCCTGTTGAAGAAGTGTGAAGACTTTAGTCTGAATCCACTGAACCCTTGTAAAAGCCAGATGTGACAATATATCTGCAAACCCCATGGCCTGTGAGGCAGGGACAAGAGAATCCCTCAAAAGATATAGGTCAGCTAGTCTGGCACACACATCACAGGACAAAAGACCATGCCTCCAAGGAGGTAAGAGGTAAGGGCTGATACTCTTCTGATTTCCTCCACAAGTACACAATGCATGCATGCACCTGCATCCACAGAGGAACAAGCACATGTATATGTGTACACACACACACACACATACACACATGCACATGCATACACATACACATTCATGCATACACACACATATGGACACCCAAAGAGATTTAAAATTGTAGTTAAAAAACTCCCTTTGGAGGAGGCATATCATAATACTGGATTTTCAGTTGGACTGGGCCTTAATGTCCCTGCTGGACGCCAAGAACATGGCTGCTGTTATGTTCTGACTCAAATATTTGACAGCTTCTCTGACCTGGTGAACATTCCCTGTGCCCAAAGGTTAATCCACTGTTGGCTGTCGCTCGCCAATCCTGACATCTGCCCATTTACTTTTTGCTGTTGGGAGCCATCCTATGCATTGCAGCCTTGTGTATACACAGCAAACACCAGCCCCTCACCCCTTAGAGCAGTGACTATGCAAATAGCTCAAGAAATTGCCAACTGTTTCCTGCAACTGGGCACACAACGTAGCGGCTTGGTGATTGGGTGTGAGCTCTCAATACACTGTGTGGATTAATAAACTATGTATCAGATAAGTCATTCTTGACCACATGGCCAGGATTGCAGAAATGTTGGGGTTCCCAGAAGTGACACCTCTACCTCTTATCATGCCACACTCCATGCTGTTCTGCTCACAGGAATCAGAGGGGAAGAATCTGCTTGAGTACAAAAAAAAGGCACATCCCATCTTCTTTTTCTTTTTAGTTTCAGTTCCATGGTCTGGTTTTCTTTCAGTCCTAGCAGCCAAAGATCCACAGCACTAAGTATGACCTGAGGGCCCCCATGCCAACCCCAACACACACCTAGCTCCTATTAACCAAAAACTGATTTTTTTTCCTTTCTACTTAAAAGATCCTTTTTAAATGTTTTGAGCTGCAATATGTTCAAACTCAAGGTGTGAAACACTGGGGGTGCTATGGTAATGACAGAGGGTCAAAAATGTCCATCAAAGGGGACAAACTCTGGGGGGTTGCATCTCTCCCCTCCAAATGTCTCATTAGGGTTCCCAGGCTTGGCCTCCATTGCCTTCATCTCCCGCAGTCCAATTTAATTGAGTGATGTCCTTGCTACGGCATGTTGCTCTTTGGACAGGAGGGTAAACTCATTCTGTCTATCACTGCGTTTGCTTTCTTAAGGGCCTTAGGATGTGCATGCTGCTCAAGTAATTAAATGAGGGTCACGCCGCAGCTTCTCCTCTCCAGCCTGTCTGAGGGCACAGTGGGTTCTCTCTGATAGCTCCTTCCTGACCACATGATTTCAGGAAGCTGGCTGGATTGCTTTTGTTTGTTTCATTATTGTGTGTGACACCTCGGGTCACAGGAAACATCAAGCCTCAAGGGGGCAGAGATTCAGTGTGAGCAATAGAAAGGCACTTGGTGTTCTGAAGGTCCCTAAATGCTGATGCAGAGAAACTGGAGCCCCTGGTTCTGGTGAGGGTCTCAGAGCAGACGGCTGGTCATGGTTAGTACTTCACATGTTGCATGTGAGGTAACAAAACCCTGCATGTCAGTTTTCATGCCCATTCCCCTTGAGCTAGAGTGGACCTGTCAAAAATAAAGCAAATTGAGCTGGGGAGAAGCCAGTTGATAAAAAGCTTGCCTCGTAGGCATGAAGAGTTTAGGCCAATTCGCAGAGTCTGCTGTTAAGATAAAAACGTGTGAGTGTGTGTGTGTGTGTGTGTGTGTGTGTGTGTATGTGTGTGTGTGTGTGTCTTGAGGCATGCTGGAGAGAGAGTTCAGTACTGCTCTTCTAGAGGACCTGAGTTTGGTTTCTAGCACCCCTATCTGGTGGCTTACAGCCATCTACCACTCTAGCCTCTGGGGTATCCATTGTGTCTAGCTTCTAGAAACATCTATACTCCTATGTATATGTTCCCCAAACATAAACACGCAAATACATATAATTAAAAAATAATAGTGGTAAAAATATCAGTGTGCTGGTGCATGCCTGTAATCTCAGCATGTGTGGAGGGAGACAACGTGCTCCAGGAATATTTCTGTCTCCATTCTCCTAGGACCTGAGTTCAATGTCATGAACTGAGATAGCTCTTACCTGTAGCGTCCATTTAAACAACAGATCTGACTGGGGAAATTTGGGGTGATTATAATAAATTTGGATTTTAGTTCGACCCAGTGCTGATTCTGCACATTATACAGATTCGTCATCTTTAAGTGATGTCCCAGATGAGCACTTTAAAATAGATGCAACTTTGTGTGAATTCTCTATAATACAGCAAAATCTGATAGCTCTATTAATAGCCAGCCTTTGGCCTTGGGAAGGCATGGTGGCAGGGTTTTTAAAATTCATCATCTCTGCATAATTAGTTGTGAATCTCTAAATATTCACACTGAAGAATGGAGTGGGAAGCAGGGCCCTCATCGCTCAGCGTCCCTTTCAATATTGCTCCACAGTCATCATTTTCTGGTGCTCTTCTAATTACTGCAAAACCAATTGTTTTTAACTCAACTGGCTCTGCTCTTTGTAATTTGTTGGATGTAATTACTTTGAAGTGAAGAAAATGTACTTCTTGTTCAGCAAACCAAGGCTTGATGAGGTGAGCATCGTCAGGTGGCCACAGGAACCCAGTCTCAATGTTTTGATTATTTTGCCTAACCACAGCATTTTGTGTTCAGGGGTTGTGAGAGGCAGGGAGTCCTCTTCCACAAAGCACCACACTGTGGTGAACTGTAGACCACAGAAGGGGCTGATGTGAAGAAGTAAATTTATGTGTGCACATGGCTATGTTTGTTCACGTGTAAAGTGTTTTTGTGTATCAGTACATGTACACAAGAGTATGTGTATACTTGTAAGCCAGAGGTCAGCCTCAGGCACCAGTATAGTGGACCTGTTCATCCTGTTTTTAATGACAGGATTTTTTTACTGGCTTGGAACATACCAAGAAGCTGGGCTGGCAGCCAGTAATCCCGAGGGATCTGCCTGTCTCTGCCATCCTAACTCTTAGACTATTAAAGCATTCTCTGTTTGTTTGCTTTTTAAGACAAGGGCTATGGGTTTTGAACTCAGGTTCCCTGCTTGAATGGCAAGTACTTTCCCAACTGAACCATGTCCCCAGCCTACAGTGCATCCAGTTTAGTACAGGAAAATGAAACAACAACAACAACAACATCCAAACCAAACCGAAACAAAACAAAAAACAGATGTGGGGAGGCAGTGCAAAAGCCAATGTATACTTTAGGGCCCCCTGTTAAAGAATTAGACTTACATTAGAGAATTAAAGATTAGAGACGTTTCCCAAAATCATATTTTAAAATAAACTTTAAAAATAAACTTTTAAAATACCACTTTGGGAAAATTATCCAACTTACATAGAAATACAAATAATAATTATGAAATTAACATTTATTCACTGGGGTTAGAGAGATAGTTTAGTGAGTAAGTATACTTGCTACTGTTCCAGAGAACTTGGGCGTGGTTCCTAACACCCACAGAGTGTCTCACTCTAGGTCCAATGGACCTAACACACTCTTCTGGTCTCCCTGGATGCTTGTGGTGTTCCTGCATAAGTGCAGGCAAAAGACTGATAACAGTAGCCACTCCCCACAGAAGAAAGGAACACTGTAAGAGGCAGCGGTTGGAGAAGAGGGCTGGAGCAGACCAGTGTCTTCTGGACATGAACTTATAGTGGTTGCCTCTAGAAGATCAAGCCACTCCACATTCCATCATGGAGTGCGGAGACGTTTCCAGAGCTCTCCACCCCTAACTGAGGAGCTATGAATAGTCTATGGCATCTAGAGAACAGGGTAGTTTGGTTTTTGTTAAGGTTGTATTCCCTGGTAGTTGAACCATGCTCCAGAGTGTGGTAAAAGTATGTTCTCAGACAATTCCAGACACGTACACAAGATATAGTGAACATGCTCATACCCACCCTCTCTCATCTCCCAGCATTCTCTCTACCCCCACATCTCCCCACAAATCTCTCTCCTGAGCTCATTTCTCCTCATTTTGTTTTGTGATCCACTGACCAGGGGGCCACCTGATTGACTACAGTCTGGAACTTACAGTATTATTTTACCAGAAATAACTGAGAATGTCATTACAAAGTATATCTTAAAACCAGTATTAATCAACATCAATGAACGTGGCTCATCAGCCAGACATTTATTTATTCAATAAGCAGATTTTTAGAGCATATCAGCTTTTGCCCCAGGGCTTTCTCTGAGACATGACACTATTCTTTTCCGGAAGGGGCGCAGAATCTCCAGCCCTTTTGAAATTCCAGTAAAAGGATCCAGCTTGGTGAACTCTGAGCAGTAAGTGTCGGGTTAGGGGTGCTTGGTTTCCTCATCTATAAAATCAAGACAAAACATCTCCCTTATAAAGTTCTCAGGAGGAATGGATGAGAAAAAGTGAAGAAGCCACTAGCCTTTCCGAGGGGATTTGTCAGTACCAATAGGTATGCTAGAGTCTGTATACTGGGATGCCAACGATTCTGTTGCATGCTGTATTAACAGAGGAAGACTAAACAATAGATTCCATAGAAATGGCACAAAGGGAACATACTTAGCCTCCTGAGCCTCAGATGGGCCAATGTTTATGCAAATGTCACTCTCCCGGTTAGAGTGCCCTGCTGTCATTCTCAGAAAGAAATAAGTGGTAAGTGGCTGGGTTTGTTTGTTTGTTTGTTTGTTTGAAATCACATTTCCTGGGCAAAGTCCTAGGGCAAAAGGAGAACTGTACCTCACCTTGCTCCTGTAGTTTGTTTCAAAACCACTGAGGGAATGTAGACTAGTTAGCCACTATGGAATGTTCCCCCAAAACACCTAAACGTGGAGCCCAGCTATGTTACTTCTGGGTATTTACTTAGTCAGCTTAGCACAGAGATACACAAGGCATCAGTGTTTACTACAGCATGATTTACTATAGCTAAGTTATGAAACCAACCTGTCCATCCAACAAAGAGGAATAGGTGCCATGGTATGCGGACATGATGGGATTTTTCTTGGCCATACAACAGAAGGAAGTTAGGAGATTTGGAGAGAAACGGATGCACCTGGAGATAATCATATCCCGCTCATGAAGCTAGTCTTAGACAAATATCATATATTTTCTCTTAGCTGTGGTTCTCAGGTTTTATATGAAAATATGAAATCATGTATCTATATATGATGTGAAGTAAGCCTGTCTAGAGAACAAAGGTCTCTAATCAAAGGGGCGAGGGTAAACAAGGAGAGTACAGGAGTCATATGCTCGACAAAAAATAGATAACATTCATGAAAACCTAAGCTAAAGTAAAAACTTCACTTCACTGAACTCACTTCACTGAGGTATGATTTTCAAACAAAAAGATGTATATATTTAATATGTGCAGATTGATGAGTTTGGAGGTCAAGTCTTCTGGGAGACTGGACTTTGTGAGTAAGGAAGATGTACTGGAAAGCTTTAAGCAAAGAGGCCACGTCATGATATACTGCATTTGGGGGACAGTACATTGGTGGCGATGTAGATAATAAGTGGGCTGGGGTATGGGTAAGGTAGAGAAGAAGACAGTGGGGCCATATAACCCAGCTAGGGACTTGGGCTGTGCTAGGGGCAGAGGTGGTGAATAAAGGGTAGATTTGAGACATGTGTGGGAGGGAAGCTAGCAGGATTGTGGAATAGAAAAATGGGGTAAAGGGAATGAAGAGCCAAGCACACTGTTGGAGTTTCTGATGTGACAGTGCATGGCATTCAGAGGAGATGGGAAGCATGGGAGGCAGGGGCAGCTTCCTAGAGAGCAAAGGAGATTCAGCTTGTTTTGTTTTGTTTTGTTTTGTTTTGTTTTGTTTTGGTTCATAACATGACAGGGCTTGCTGACTTAGCTCTGGATTGTTTCTCAAATGCTGGTGTGGTAATGGCATGGTTCCCAGTTGGAGGCCATTGGGAGCTGGTGAAAACACTCAAGAGGTGCTGTCTAGGGAGGTGTAAAGTCATTAAAGCAATGCCTTGAAGATAGAGGGAGGCATTTCCTTCCTCTTCCTTTCACATCCCAAACTCGAGGTAAGCAATCTTGCCCTATCCCATGCTTCCTGCCCAAGATGTGTTTTCTTCCACAGTCCCAACTTATCAAGGACTAGACCTCTTTTCTTTGTAAGTGGACGATAATGATTGCTTTGGTCTTGGAATTTAATGCTTAGCCATTTCATAGGCAAGTGTTCTATTACTGAGTTATGCCTTAGCCTGGGTCTCCAGTTTTTGAGACAGGGTCTTGACTATATTGCCCAGGCTGCACTTTGATTTTGATCCCCTCCGTGTTGACTTCCGAAGTAGCTGGGATTACGATGTGAGCTACCCTACTAGGCTGCATGGATACTTGTCATTTTGCTGCAGTCACAGAGAGCTGACTAGCAGAAGAGTTGAGAATGGTTACCACAGGGATCTGTCAGGTGCTCACCACCAGCCGATTTTGTTTTCTTTTGTTTGTATATACTACTTACATGATGGGATTCATTGTGGCATTTACACACACACACACACACACACATATATGTATATATATATATGTATATATATATAATGTACTTTTATCATATTCCCCCCTTAGCCCTCTATCATCCCCTCTCACTCCAGCTGACCTGTTTCCTCTTCCCAAGAACTCTCCCTTCTCTTCCATGTCTCTCCTCTCCCTTACCCAGGGTTCCTTCCATGAGCCTGAGTCAGAGGTTTCATAGAGATGCATGGATGAGGGAATGTTTTCAAGAACAAGGCTGAGAATGCTGGTGGTGGGTCATTTACTAGAATGGGCACCTTACCATTGGCTACACCACTAAAGAAAATGTTTCTCCTTTCCCCACCAACTTTTAACTATAGCTCTTCAGAGAGAGGTGGGGCCTCGTGACCTGCTTTCCCTCCTCCATGATGGATGTTGACATGCCCAGTATTTGGTTTGTCTTCTGTAGGTTATCAAAGCTATTGCTGGTTCAAGTGTATATTATTTTCTTTTAAGTAACTCAGGCACCAGGGCAGCATCCAGAGTTAAGGCTCTTCCTTTGCAAACAGAGGCTAGGCTTCTCTGCTGTCATGCTACAGTCCTTCCCTCAGCTTACATGGATCCTTTGGCTTCTCCTGTTTTCTGTCTCCTCTGTGCCTACCTTCATGGTGCACAAGGCCCTGACTGCACATGTAGCGAAGGAATATTTGCTTTTCTCAACTTGGCAAATTAGAGTGGGTAGTTCTGTGGAAACAAAGTTACAAAATGACTTCTCTGCGCCCTCACCCACTGGGCCACCTACTCAGCTCCTAAATCCTGCATCTGTGGGCTGACTCTATGCTAACAAGTGGACTCTTAACATTTTTCAGTCAGGCAAAAGAAAGCAACGCTGAAAAAAAAAAGATCCATGTTTACTTTGGTGCTTTATGAACAGGGAGGTGGGGCTCTAGGGAGGAGGTGATATGTTTTGTTACATTTGACAGGATGCAAAGAAGGGACCTGATGGGCTGGGGATGTAGCTCAGCTGCTTACTTGTCCCACTGTGAACAGTGTGCTTGTGACATTCAACCTCCCTGACTAGCTTTCTCTTTGAAGCAGAATTGGCAATAGAAAAATCATTCTCTTTCAGTACTTAAAAATATGCATATTCTTAAATATATAAATATCACCTGCTCATTCTGCATAATATTACATGTGTGTATGTTTTGGAATAACTATGTGTATATACACATGCACACACACACACATACACACACACACACACCATATATTTAAGAGCAATTCAAGAAAAAAAAATAAGACCACGAACGAATTTGAAAGTGAGCAAGGGAGGGTACATGATAGGGTTTTGAAGGGAAGAAAAGGGAGGGAGTGATGAATTGTATTATAATCTGAAAAATACTTAGAAATACGTATATTCAGGGATGGGGATGTAGCTCAGCTGGGACAGTGCTTGGATTGTGTGCAAAAAGTCCTGGGTAACCTCCCCAGACCCACATTCACCAGGTGTGGTGGCACATGCCTGTGATCCCACACTCAGGGGACAGAGACAGGGAGAGAAAGAGTTCAGGGTCATCTTCAACTCTACGATGAATTCAAGACTGATCTGGGCTATAGGGGGCCTGTCAGTCAGCATTTCCTCACAGAGGAACTCAGTGTGACTTGCTCTGTGCTTTTCTTTGAATACACCCTGGATCATCAGAAACATCTTACTGATCCAATGGAGAGTTATTGCCTGGTGTGTACAGTTTGTAGAACATTTAAGAATTTCTCATTGATCTGAATCCTAGCCCTTTGGTCCTTGCTTCTTAGAAGTCATGCAAAAAGCAGGTCACATGGTTCCATCACACAGAACCTTGGAAGCAAAGAACATGATTTGCCCCCTTTCTTTTTTCTGTCCCCCAGAAGGAAGTTGGTGTTGAAGAAGTAAGCAATTGCTGACTGTATACTCTTTCCATTTAATATTAATTCTGGGTAGAGGTAAAGGCATAGATGAAAGTTTCTAAGCTGTTATGAGCTGGGTGTGCATTGAACCCGACATAGACCATGTCTCCACTTAGTATTTTGAGGGATGTGGTGTTTAATTTTAAGAGAATTTGACAGAATCTAAAATTCCCTGAGTAGAGAGTCTCTGTGAGGAATTATTTAGAACAAGTTAGTCTGTGGGCATGTGTGTAGAAGAATGCCTTAATTATTATTTTGGTGTAAAAAGACTCAGCTTACTGTGGGTGGCATCATTCCCTAGGCAGGGGTTCCTGAACCGTATAAGAGAGGCAATGCAAGGAAGTAGGGATCCAGCCATTTACTCTTTCTTTGCCCTACAGATATGGTAATGCTTTTAGTTCCTGCCTTGACTCCCCTGAAATAATGGGCTATCATCTGGAACTGTGGACCAAAGATGCCCTTTCTTCCCAGAGTTGCTTTTTGTCACAGAAATTGAAATGAAAACACAATAGGAGATTATGGAGTGTTTCAGAGGTAGACAATGTAGGTGGTTCACTGGGTTATGTGTGAGATTTGAAGGCTCAGTTCCCTCTCATCCCCCCTCCCCCCGCCTCTCAGCTGCCACCAGGTGAAGAAGTTGTAGCCCTAAGCTTCTTCTGCCTTGGGAAGGAACCATTCCACCCTGCCCTCCTACTACTGTGGACTGAAATCCCTTGAAACTCTCAGCCAAAATGAACCTATTCTCCCCTACATTATTTCTGTCAGGTATTTTATCATAGGGATGAGAAAAGTAACTGATACAGACTTGGCAAAGCAAACCAATGGAAGATTTGATTTAAAATTAAATCTATCTCTATAGGATTCAAGGAGCTCAGATTTTGCAATCAGGACAGACAGGTAGATGGCACCCCCTCACCTGGGTCTCAGTAGTAGCATCTTCACCCCTCCATCCTGAAAGGGGCTCACTTGCCACTGCATCCTCAGCATATTCGAATGATGGGCCAGTGTGAGCCTTTGACTCTGCTCCATTTTGCTTTTCAAAACTGGGTTTTCCTAAAGGAGGAAAGATACATTAAAAACAAAACAAAACAAACAAACAAAAAAAAAGCAAAAAAAAAAACCCCACAAAAAACAACCAACCAAACAAACAAAGAAAACAAAACCAAGCTTTTGCCAACCTTTAACAAATTTTGGGAAAAGAAAGGGAGACATTTAACAATAATATGAAGGTTTGAAAACTGGGAAAGTTGGGTCTCCTGACATCCTGTACCCTACCTATGTGAGCCTGAGTTGCTCAAATATTTCCATAACTGTGTATATACATCTTCAAATAAGAACTAAAACATATTGCCTTGGGACCTGACATCTTTCAGAACAGGTTGAGGTTTTCTGGATTAAAAAGGGTTCAACAAGCAAACCATTAGGGAACTTAAGGCTTTCTTTCCAATGCTTTCTATCAATGAGGAAGACATTTTGGAAGCTGTTGTAGTCTGAATGAGAATGGCCCCGCCCCCAGAGGCTGGTGCATGGAACACTTGGTCCCAGCTGGGGGTGTTGCTTGGGATGGTGACAGAACCTTTAAAGGGGTTGTTCCCAACTAGAGGGAGTGGTAACAAGGCAGAAACCTTGATGCTGCATAGCCTGGCCCTACTCCCTGTTCCTTGTTTTCCAAGTGTGGCTGCAATGTGACCAGCCAGCCTCATGCTCCTGCTGCCATGCCTTCTCTCCCAACTGTCATGTCTTCCCTGTTCTGATGGACTGCATCTCCTTGGAACTGTGAACTAAAATAAATCCTTTCTCTTTTAAGTTGCTTTTGTCTGGGTATTTTATCACATCAATGAGAAAAGAACTAATTCAGAGGATTAATACCTCACTGAGCTAATAAACTTCCATGGAAAGGATCAGATTTTTTCAGCCTCTCCCAAACATGATTGAGCAGTAAGGCCTTGTTTTCCTTTGCAGTTGTTTATAAGGCTTTGTGCACATATTTATTATGTGCTAAGCATAGTCTTCCTTGTCCTTCCTTACCAACCATTTCCAGTCTCCCATTATTCTTGTCAGTCCCCTTTGTGTCCCTACAGTTTCACTTTAATTTCAACAAACACACAGATACACATGCACACACGCACACACACATGACTGTATGTATCTCCATAAAAATCTATAAACCACAAACCATGAGAAACATAAGATATTTTCCTTCCTGAGATAGGCTGCGCTCCCTTAGCATGCTTACCTACAGTTTCATACATTTTCCCTGGAAATGGCACAACTCTGTTATTCATTGTACATGAAAATAACCCCATGGTGCATACACACTACATTTTGTTTACCCATTCCTTTGTTGATGGACATCTAGGTTGGTTCCATAATTTAGCCCTTGTTCCTAGAGCTGCAGTGTGAATGGATCTGCAAGGGACACTGTGATGTGTTGTCTTGGAGTCCTTTGGAGATATACTCAGGAGTGGGATAACTGGGTCATAGGGAAGAGTTATTAGTTCTTCTGAGGAATCCCCATACTGACTTGCTCAGCAGCTGAACTCTTTACATTCCCACTAGCAGTGGACAAAGGTTCCCTTTGGCCTACACCCTCATCAGCATTTACTGTTACTTGTTATTCTAATTGGGGTGGGATAGAAATTACGTGTTCTTGACTTGCAATTCTCTGATGGCTAGTGAAATTGAGCATATTTTCCCATGTGTTTGTAGGTGAAGCTGAAGGACCCTGATGGCAACTCCCCCTCCAGAATGATGAAGGAAAGTGGTCTATAAGTGAATACCCTATTATAGCATATATGTCTATAGATATAGATGGATAAACATATACACATAGATACATATAGCTAGACATGGTACATCCAATGAAACATACCCAAGAAGAATGAGAGTGAGTAATTTTGTGGAAAATAATGCAACCAGAAATAAATTTTAAGCCAATTGTGCCAAATCTCAGAAAGATTCCTAGATTTTTATATAGCTACACAAAGTTATATATTCACAGATGGCATAAATATAGAAGGGAAAGTATGTAGGTGGCCACGGGGACTCATAGAAGAGAAAAGGGAAAGGGGGAGGGATTATGAAGAAGAGTAGGCAGGACACACATTATATTCTTGTATGAAAACTTTAAAAAATAAGCTTTGAAAATAAACCCTAATTATCAAGAGAACATTTCACACAGCCCTCCACAGCAACTTCTCTAGGTAAGGAAAAAGATAGTGACGCTTCCATCAACACTGTGAGATGTGTTCAGATGCCTCCAGGTTTGAGATGGGGATAAGAAAAAGGTTACGTGCGGCTGTGTAAATCACGCAGAAAGTGGCTGCTGGGAAGGAAGGGAATGGAATCCCATTTTCCTTCTTGTTTTGCTCCTGAAACTTCTGCACTACACAATTTCTCACCTAACAAATGGTCACCAAGGAAAGTATCAGAGAGCAGCCCTGATTCTGTGGATGTCACTGACAGGAAACTTCAGGATGGGCAACAACCCCAAGATGGCCTCCTGCCTGCCCACCTCACTCTCTCCCATATACCACCTTTTACAACTCTTTGTGACAATTTAATTAAGACACAACCCTGGGGATTTGGATGCATTGAATGTAAGTGGCAAGATCAGAACAATCTCCTTCCTGTCCCCTTCTTACGAAGCAATTCAAAGCTTGTGGTTTCTATTCAATTTGTTATAATGACAGTGTTTAATCATGGAGTCTACTCGGCAGCCCGCTGCCGAATTGAGGTCACACATGCGACTATTCAGGCATAAAGCACATAATCTATAACTAAGATTTCGCCCCTGAAGCTCTGGAGGCTGTGCCATTAATTAACACTGCACTTATTTCAAAAATAATATGCATTACGGCCTTTAAAAATGTAACCTTGGCTTGGAAGGAGCGTGAGTCGTGATGAGGCCCCTTGGCCATTGCTATTAATGTGTGAAGAGTTTAGTCACAGGGACAGTCTGATACGTGCATTCAAACCTGTTTAATTAACAGCTTTCTCTTCTAATTTCTAAGAAACCCATAGCATAACCTCCACACACAGCTCCTTTCTGATCTTCTAGCCATAAACAAAAGCATTTAGGCTCACAGGCCTAATTGTTGTGCTTATACACATATTGTCAGAGCCATAGAATCCGCATGTTAGAAAGTATTGAGCATCATCCTGAGGTGCAATAAATATTTTTAATCGAGGGAACAATGAAAAAAAGAACTCTTTGACCCTCAGCTTGGCCTTGTCTTTAATCATAAAAGCTTCTTTCCACTGACTGCAGGCAGGTTTCCATGGAAAGGCCAGCTCCTTTCCTCTGTAGTCAACCCACAATCTGCCGCTGATCAGTCAAGCTGAGACTTTATAGTTCAGCAGCATGGAAATGTACAGGAACGAGGCAGAAATATGTCAGGAGACTCAGAATTTCTGGGTAGAGGGCACACATTTCAGGAACATCAATGGACTGGGGCTAAATTGTTCTATATTCAACTTATCCTTTTTAAAAAGATTTCTTTAGGTTTTAGCTATGCATATAGATGTGTCTCTGTTCAGGTCTGCACACATGAGTGCAGTATTGGGTCCTCTGGAGCTACAGTTGTAGACAGTTGTAAGCTGCCCAATGAAGGTTCTGGGGACTGAACTCAGGTCCTCTTCAAGAACAGTATCCACTCTTAACTGCTGAGTCATTTCCCTAGCCCCTATATTCAATATATTCTATGTGAAGTTATTGTTTAGGATAAGATCCCATGAACATACCCTGAATGATTTACTTCTTCATCAATTTATGTAGTCATCTAATGGTATCATGTTGCCTTGTATGAATGTTCACTCCTTAACATAACATTAAAAGTTGATGTCATTTTGTCCACTAGTATGTGTATATGTTTTTGAGTAGGTATATGTTCTTATTGCAGGGGGGCGGGAATTACACATGCTTGTGTTTGTGTGTGTGCATGCATTTATCCACACACGTGTGTGTACTCTGTTGTGCAGAGAACAGACAGAAACTGGCTTTGCTCTTCAGGCACCTTGCAGAGGCTCTCTCACTATCTTGGACTTAGCCGCTTTGTCCAGCAAGCCCTCGGGATTGGCCTTTTTCTAACTCTCTTGCTCTGAGATTATAGGCATGATTTTTTTTTTTACATGAGTTCTAAGAATTGAACTGGAGTTCTAGCATTTGTGAACTCAAGCACTTTATCCACTGAGCCATCTCCTCAGTCCCTGACAAGGTCTTCCAGGTGTTGTTTCACTGTTTGGTTGAGGGTGTGCAGAGATTTACATGAGTCTGCGTTTTAGTGGGGCAGAGGTCACTGAGTGACTTGTGACAGTAGACTGAGTGACTTGGGTAGTTTCACAGGTACATGCTCATGGAAACATGCTCTTATAGGGGAGAGGGGACACACAATCACATAGAAAAGCAGATGGCACTTTACCTGAGGAGGTGGGCTTGGGAAGGTGACTCTGTGAGGCTCTCATCTCTCTGGCCATCATGCTGGGGTCAGATATGGAATGGATGATCATGGACTCCGGGGAGCTCTGGCTGTCTGTGGAGGAAGGCACTTCATGGTCAAGGGTTTGGGCTCTGGCAGAGGATGCCATGGAAGCGGCTGGCTGGAGAGGCAGGAGGGCATCAGTGTCCTCTGGAGAGTCCTGCTGGCATATGTATCGTCCCACTGAGCGGTTTCCTGAGTCTGGGAGGGGGAAGGTTCCAATCCCGCTGTCCAGTGTTCTCATCTGGCAGTTGGATTCTGACAGAGAAACACAGAGGGAAATTAGAGACGTAGAGAAAGGCCAACCCCTGAGTCTAGCTGACAGAAGAAGATAAGAAGAAGGTTGCGATTTGGATGTGATCCTGAGGAAAGGAGGCACCAGGTGAGATGGCTCAGTGGGAAAAGGCCTTTACTTGTTTTGGAAGCTTGGTGACTTGCATGTGTCCATGTGAAGGTGGAAGGAGAGAAAACAACTCCACCAAGTGGTCCTCTGTCCTGCACATGCCCACTGTGGTCTACATGCTCCTGACCCCTACACTGTGTGGATACGCACACACAATACTAATATTGATAATTAATAAAAATATAACAATAAAAGGACACATTTGAAAACAGTGTATTAAATATCCAGTGCGTTGCATGAAGATGAGCTTTAACTGAATATGAAACTGTCTCCTCCACGTAATGGTCCATGGTGGGTGGGCACAGTTGCATGCCCATACACACTAGATGGGTCTCCAGAGTGATGAGAGGAAAAGGAGCCGCCATTAGAGACAGACAATTATTTTTGATTATCTTTATTTCAGTCTGGGACTCATACAGCTTCAATTAGGTGAAGTTTATTAACTGAAATAAAGTGAGTAATGAGCTCATGTAACAGACTGGAGTGCTGTTCTGACAAAGGGGACGGCGCATCTCCTGGGTGAATTATCACCGTTTGGTAGCTGACTCAGTCCTCCGCCTCAAGATTGGATAGGGATGGTAGTTTATTCCAATGTACTTAGGGGTCAGAGCAGCAATAGCCATGTGATATGTGTTTCCTTATAGAGACCTTATTGAGAAGGGGTAGGGCTACTCTGTCCTTATTCCTTTATGCAGTGACAAAACTCATCACAACCTATTGTGTTTCTGTGTTTCTGTGTGCTTGTGTGTATCTGTGTACTTGTGTGTGTGTAAAATCTAGAAGTAAATGTCTGCTGTCTTCAATTATGCATATATATATATATCCTATATATCTTACCATATACATATTTACCATATATATGACACATGCAGTAAGTTATATCTTATTTTCATAAGAAGTTTATGTAGTTTAGTTCTTATTTAATTTCTAAGATGGAAATGTGGTTTACTGAAGCTAATGAGATCAACTCCAAACTATGATTACCATATAGAGTTTCTGATCATATGATAAAATCTCAGAATGCAATGTCTTTGTTGTCATCTTATGAGTCTCTTGTAGGTCTAGGAGTGGGTAGGCAGTACAGCTTAGCACTGTTTAGAACCCAGTATGGGATGGAGTAACTCTGACATCATCTTTGTGTCTACCAGCTGCCATATCACCAGTGCTTTATGGCACTGTGCCTTGCAGTACAGCACTACAGAGTGGCGTCTCTGCACAAGACAGGGCTCAAGCCATAGGCTGCCACATGTATTAAAACTTGGTTTTTAACCAATCTCTGAAATTTAGTCTGGCACTGTCATACTGCAAGAAAGAAAAGAATGAGATAGTAAATGGTACCATGGGTCAACTGCTCAGTGCGCTGATAACATGTTAGGACAGACCAGAGAGGCATCTATACATGTTGCACACAATCTCATTTAACCATCAATTAGTACCCAAGCTCCAATATCACCCCTTCTCCTCCTTAAACTTCTTCATTGTAAGGAGTAGCATACTGAGGACTTTTCATTACAGAGTTAAAATACAAAAAGAAAATGATTTTGGAAGTTAGGAAGCTGTTGTTGTTTAAATGAGACATTTTCTCCACTGGCTCAAGCATTCCAACACTTGTCTCAGCTGGTGGTGCCTTTTTTGGGGGTGGGTGTCATAGAACCTTTGGGAGGTAGAGCCTTGTTAGACAAAGTATAACACCAACACCAGGGCCAGGCTCTGTGTGTAGGTCATCTTGCCACACTTCCAAGTCATGCTCTCTGCTTCATACTCTTACTGTTGAGAAGAGGGCTCTTATTTTTCGGCCCCTACTGCCGTGCCTGTCACTTGCTACTATGCCTGCTTGCCACGAGGAAGGGACTATCACCTCCCTGTATCTGTAAGCCCAAATAAACTCTTCCTTCTGTAAGTTGCCTTGGTCATAGCAGTTTATCAAAGCAACAAAGAAGTATCTAGTAGAGAAGCAGTGTCCCTGTATAAAAAGGGGCTTTGGTCTTTAGAGGATATACTGAATGGAGTGCAGCTCAGTTCCCAGCTTCATATGAATGATAAAGGGGAGAGCCACTGAGGAATATATCTGAAATCAAACTTTGGGCCTCCACATGTTTATACACATATGTGCACTCACACATATAGACACAGCAAAGGGAGACAGACTATCAGCTTTTCTTTCAGAGACCTCCACCCCACTAAGTTTGGATGCTTCTGCTAGGTCTAGTTGCAGACAATAGGACTGAGGACAAATTTGGGGTCCAAAATGAAAGAGTGAAGAACTCTTTGTCTGGTGCCACTGGACTGGAATTTTCTAACCTCTATCCTCTCCTTTTCTTCCCCATTAGCACAAAGTATTGCCAGACCACAAGCTGTAAATTCTTAAGTTCTCATAGACAAACTCAGAACCCACTTGCTAATAACAACATTTTCATTTTAACTTTTAAAGATCCCAGATGGCCACTGTGGAGGATGTGAAGGTGTCCTGTGTAAGAACAGATGAAATGAGCTGTGGACAGGCAGGGGCTCAGGCAGACGCCAGAGTTTCACCCTCAAGCAAATTCCTTCAGAATTCGTGTACCTTGGGAAGCCAGGATTGTATTGAAAGTGCTGATGCATTTTTCTGTAGTTTCTTTAAAGTGCTATTAGTTTCCTGTAGTTCACAAAAAGATTGCAACTTAAAAAAGTGTTGGATACTGTACTTCTGAGGCAAGTTATTTTTCCCCCTCTCAGAGAATTGTAAGAACTCATAAAATAATTAAGTGGCTGTAGGAAGAACAAAGTTCACAGGACTAGGCTTGCTTGGAATTTTCAATGAGTTGACTTGATCTTGCCCTAGACAGATGTCAAGTTCATATCTGTATTTGTGAACGTGGCTGCCAAAGGTGCCTTGCTAATGAGTTCAAGGGTTGGGTCACTCAGTGTTCCAGCAGGCTTCAGTCTTCCCAGGTCACCAATTACATCTCTGGCCTTGGCTCACTCTCTCACATATTCCCGTTGCCCCATTTGTCTCCTATTGGTCTCTAAATGCAAACCCTTATACCTGCCACTGCTGACAACCTCCAGAAGTTTCACAGGATGATGTGGGGGCACAGACGCCTAGTCATTTCAAAGCCAAAACAGAACAAAATAAACCCCAGATGACTCTTTAAAAAGAATTCCAGCTCTCAGGACACAGACAGCTGGAACACTCCTCATCCCAGAACATCAGGGATGTACTAACGCTGGTCAGCAGCAGGACTTGAAGGAATCTTGCAAAGCAATGGACTCACAATCTTCCTTCCCTGACACAATAAACACACTGGGGTGTCCCGTTTGCAAAGGGATGGATGGGCTTTCTTCTCTCAGAACAGGATACAGGATATCCGAAAGGGCCTCTCTAAAATGATTCAGCTTAGGAGTCTCCTCTGGCACAGACTTCAGAAATGAAGGAAGTGACCTTATTGGAGAAGTCAAGAGTAGCCCAGGGACAAACAGGGATGGGATGGTGGCAGGAAGGAAAGGTTTTGAGAAATGTCTCCTATGGGGCTTTTTAAATGTTCAAATCCAGGTATTAGATACAAAATCCCCATTTATGTGCTGAGAGACACCTCATTTAGGAATGTCTGCCAGGTAAGTATGGAGATCTGAATTTTGTAAAAATCTGGGTGTGGAGGTCCAGAGTAGGGAGGGTGAACATAGGAGGACCCTTGGAGCTCCCTGGACTGTTAAGACTAATGGGTGAGCTTCAGGCTCACTAAGAGACCTTATATAAAAGTAATAAGGTAGAAGGCAGTGGAGGAAGATATCCATTGTCAGCCACTGGTCTCCACACACATAAGCACACACATACATACATGCACATGTTCACAAACCATATTAACATGTACACTCACTGAGACCCCTGAGCACAGACATGCACACACAGACACATGAACACACACACACACACACACACACACACACACACACACACACACACACATATGCATGCATGCACAAAGTAAACAAAGATGCAAATACATAATCAAGGTGAATCTGAAGACTCAGAAGAATGAAACTGGAGACCATACTCATCCGGACTGGAAGGAGTAGATTTGCAGACCTGCTTGGTTTCTTACTGATTTGAGGTTTAAAAAAAAATCAAGGGATGTTTGACTTCTATAACCAGAGTTCATGTCTTTACTCAGTCTGGAAAACTGCTGACAATGCAGTGGTGCTTAGTAAGTCTCCATTAGCAGCCGTGGGTAGGGCAGAACTGCAGTTTCTTAACAACTGTATACTTCAGCATCCGAAGCAAACCAAGGTGTCGTCCTTGAAGCCAGTGCAACACTGTTTATGGCAGTGAGGCTCATTTTACTGAATAATCAATCTTTTTATTTTTAATATATTCTCTTTTTAAAAAAACGGATTTATTTATTTATATTTTTATGTGCAATGTTGTTTTCCCTGCATGCCTGCCTGCCATATGGCATAGGATCCCCTAGAACTGGAGTTCCAGACAGGGGTGAGCTGCTATGTGGGTGCTGGGAATTGAACCCTGGTCCTTTAGAAGAGCTCCCAATGCACTTAACCACTGAACCAATCTTAATCAACTACCTTTGGTAACTAAATCCTTATGAACGAGTATATCAGAAGTATTAATTAGCAATTAATGAATATGGAGCAGAATAGCTGTGGTTGGTTACAATCTGTATTGTATATAAAAGCAAGGAAGCCATCTTCTTAAGGGATCCACTCTGGAGCCAGAATCCTCAGTCATTTAAAAAAAAATAGAAATTGTGTATTTGACATTGCCTTTAATTAGACTTGGGACCTTCCAGGGACCAGTTGCAAATTAGCTCACATGACTTGTGACCTGTCACTGGGTCCTGCGACATGTTCTGAGCGATTACATAGGTAGGATATGCCTTACCAACACTGCTTCAGAGAGTTTTCAATATTCACATAGCCTTCCAGATGATTCTCTGGAAATTCAAAATCAGAAACACTCCAAAATCAGATTTTATATGTTTATATATGTATGCATATTATATGTGCACATGCTCTGTGAATACCTGTTTAATATGTGTGTGTGTGTGTGTGTGTGTGTGTGTGTGTGTGTGCGCAAGCTGTTGTCAGAAGCCAACCTTGCCTATTGCTCCTTCGGTGCTGTTCACCTTCTGTTTGTGTTTAGGTCCTTTGTTTTGGCTTTGAGACAGGGTCTTTCACTAGTAGCTGGGCTGATTGGCCAGAGAGCTCCAGGTATCCACCTATCTCTATTTCTCCAGAGCTGGGGTTACAAGCTTGTGCCACCATGATCGGCTTTTTGTTTTTGTTTTTGTTTTGCTTTTTACATCAGTTGTAGAGATTGAACTTGAGTCCTTCAGATTACAAGATGAACAGTTTCTAGACTGAGCTGTCTCCTCAGTCGCTATGCCTACAACTTTTTGAGCATCATATCTGCATTTCCAACATCTGAGAAGCATTTTGGGTTTTGGATCATATGTTAGGCAGACGCAGGCTATGACTGCTTCATTGCAATGAACTAGTCTCTTGTGGATGCAAATGAATTACATCACTAATCATTTTCTATCTTTAACACTCAAAGATCCCAGGAAAACATAAAACATGAAACCTGAATTTCTCTCTATTTTCACTTTGAAAACTGCTGCTATATCTATAAAACCTTTAGCTGAAAGCCAGGTGTGATGGTGGTACGGAGGTGGAGGCAGGGGCATCCCTGGAGTTTACTGACCAGTCAGCCTAGCACAATTGGTGAATTCCAGAACAGTCAGGGACCTTGTTCAAATAAACAAAGTGTATAGCACTTGAGAAATAGCTCATCACACACAGATATACACATGCATGCATGCTCACACACAAACACACACACACACACCCCTACCTCAGCCAAACACATAATGAAAATCTACCACAACACAACAGCCATCTTATTATTGGGCACAATTTCCTAATTTGGCTATAACCCAAGTGGTCATGTAAATATGCCTTGGTAAGCATCATTTCCAGGTTTGTACACATCTTTAAGCAACATGGTGTGGTACTGGCAATAAAACTTAGACCACAGACGGGAGCACAGATTTCTTTATTTGCACATCCCTCTCTTCATCTGTCTGGCTGAAATGCGCTTAAGGAGAAAAATATCCAAGCCAGTTGCCAAAACCCTATCCATTAAAAATAGGTTATTTGTTTTAAGTTTACTCCACAGTTTTTTTTTTCAGGCAGTACAAAAAAATAAATAAATAATGTGGTGATTCATCACCAATCATTTGGTAACTTTTGGCTGTGGTATGAAGATGACCTTCTAGAAGGTTAAATTTAGCGTGATGGCTTGGGATGCTCGAGAATCCTCTTCAGTCTCTAAGTTCAAGCTGAGTTTAAGCCTTCTGAGGCTTGAAGAATGTATAGAAGAATGTGAATTTGTTTTGTGATCCCTTGAGCTTTCTTTGGCATAAAAAACACCAGATGTTGGGAATTTGGTTCACTATTGTATAGGGAGTGGACAGAAGGAAAAAATTAGAACATTAAGAGGAAATAAAACATTGAGAAGAAAGGCCAGTAAGATGGCTCAGCAAGCAAAAGTGATGCGATCCTGATGACCTGAATTTGATCCATGCAATATGCAAAAAGCCCCGTATACCAGCAGCACACATCTATAACCGTAGTTCTCCTTCAGGAGGTGGGAAATGGAGACAGGCAATGCCTCAGAGTCTATGTGTTTGCTCTGGAGAACACGGGCAACAGAAATAACAGGGAAGGTCTTGCCTTGACAAGGTAGTAGGTGAGAACTGACTCCCCTAAGTTTCCTCTAACCTCAAAATGCATATTGTATCATGAATGTTCTAACACGCACGCGCATGCACACACACACACACACAAACACACACACACACACAAATAAATAACTTATAGTAAAAATTTAAAGGAAAAAAGTAGCTCATGAAAGCCCCTTGTAAAGATAAAGGGGAAGATATACAACCGAGGCTGGATCAGTACCCTTCAAAATTAATATTTGGGGGGCAGGAGCATCACAACTGACTGTAGTAGGATGTCACTGAAGGATATAAACTAGAAAAGGTTAGCCATGTGTTCTAAGGGTCCAGCAGATCACACACTTAGAAATCTTCTTCGCATTTATATATACAATAAAACCCTCTTAAGGCAGGTTCCTTCTTGCTATTGATGGATGGCTTCTGACATTGTTCTGTGGATGGCTATTCTAGGATTTTCTATATTACTCTTAGAATGTCTACTGATTTTGCTATTTGTGTGTGTGCATGTATTTGTGTGAGGGGGATATGTACATCCTTATGTATGTACATATGGGTGAAGAGGCAAAAAAAAAAACAAAAACAAAAACAAAAAACAAAAAAACAAACCAAAAAACCATGGTCTTTCTCATTCTCTCTCCACCATAGTTTTTGAGACAAGGTCTCTTACTGAACCTTAAAGTTAGTTTGTCAATTTGTTAATACTGGCTAACCAGCAAAGTACAGATACCTTCCTATCTTTGTCCCTCAAACAATGGGGTTACAGTATGGACTGAGGTGGCTAGCTTCTATGTGGGTGATGATGATCAAACTCAGATTCCCAGGCATGCTCAGATAACACTTTACCAACTGAGCCACCCCTATGACCCTTGAGTCTTTCTTGATCTCACAAAATTAAAGATTGATCTCTATGCTATCATCCCCTCAAATTTCTGAGGTCAGGTCTTGACCCCTTCATATCTTGTTATAGTAGTGTGTCTGTCTTAGAAAAAGATGCTTAGAGTTCTATGCAATAGTCACCATGATAGTCGACTATGGGCTAATGGGCAGGCATTTTTGTGGTTCTCCATCACTGACCTAGGAATGGATGTGTATCCCAGATGCCTAGATCAATTCTTTAGTTAATTGCCAATTACAGCACACAGTCCTCACGTGTGAGAGAATGAGATACAGCTTTCTCAGCTCTCTACAGAGCTGAATCTTGGTCTTCTTAGCATGGCATTTTTCTAACTGAAGAAACAGCCAACCTTAAATAAAGTTTAAAAAGGGGTGTGTGTGTGTGTGTGTGTGTGTGTGTGTGTGTGTGTGTGTGTGCATGTTTGTAATTCAGCACATATGTGGAGGTCAGAGGACAATCTCAGATATCAGTCTTGACCTTCTTTCTCTTTTGAGATGAGATATCTTGTTTGTACTGCATATAGCAGTCTAACTGGCCTAGGAGCTCCTGGGAATTCCTGCCTCTACCTTTGATTTTGCTATAGACAAGCTGGCATTCCAGACCTGTGTTTGTCTTTTCTTTGCGATCTGGGGGTTTGAACTCAGATCCTCTTGCTTGTGAAGCAAGTGCTTTATCTATTGAACCATCTCCCCAGTGCTCAGCAAAATTAATTATCAGCAGAACTTTCTAAAGTACCATACAAATGTAGACCCATAATGGTTTGTTCCAGCCCTGCCCCTTGTTAATCATTTTTCCTAATCATAGAAAAGCCAATTTATCTCCCCTCTTTTTCCTGTTATCCTTATCTCTTATTAGTTCTTTCCCCCACAACCTGATTATACCAGAGCTGTGTCTGTGCATCCTTTAATCCACTTTCACACTGGTACTTATGTAAAGGCATTTTAAAGGTCTAGATGGATGATGTTTACTGATTCTACATAGTGAACGAACTCATTACATTCCCGGATGAGTAAGTTATGGTTTCTCCATGGAGAATGTTCAACATTGCTGCCCTAAAAGGTTATTCTTGTCACCATTCAATTGCTGCTCTCTCTTCCCCTTTCCCCCCTCCTCCCCTCCCTTCAGCCACTCTAGCTGTCTTGACAAAACAAAGTGAAAACTGAGCAGTTATCTGGCTGAATCTGATGGGCACTGATGGCTATTATGGGTAATTCTGCCTCTCTAAATCTCTTCTACTCCATATCAAGTTAGGTGCATCCTATAGACATTTGCCTCTACTCCCCATCTCACCTGCCTGGATAGCATCTGCTTTGATAAGGCACATGAGAGAAGTGAGGAAAGAAAATAAATTAGGGGTGGGATGCTGTGGAAAAGGATTCTGAGGAGCTTTATTTGGCAAGAAGCATACAAATCAAGATTCATGCAAAGAGTCAGAACTGTCAACTTAACAACTAATAAAATATTAACTGAGGATCTCTCTCTCTCTCTCTCTCTCTCTCTCTCTCTCTCTCTCTCCCTCTCTCATACACACACACACACACACACACACACACACACACACACACACAATTACTCAAACCCATACATACATATATACACATATACGTTTGTATGGATATATACATAGTATATGTATGCACAATACACACATGGTTATACATACATGCAAACACATACATACATATATACTCATGCATATACACATTCACATAATATACATCCATCCATACATGAATACAATGTTCACACACACACACACACACACACAGAGGCTATGCTGTCTTTATAAATTGGATAGCAGGCTGCACAGAACTTGATCTCTGAATCAAATTGAGGCTGAGCTTATAATTTCTTCAGACAATTGCCTGGATTTGGCTTCTGAATTTCGAGAGAGAATTCATATACAGCCTGGAGGTCTTGTTGGATTGAAGAGATAATGCAGACATTAAGAGGAAGGGACCTGGCAGCTAGGTTTGGCAGGGCAGTGCACTGGAGAGGAAAGCTGGTAACAGGACTTTCCTTACAGTCTTGTCCGAGCGCAGCACATGCGCAAGGTGAGGCTCAGGTCAGAGAGACAATTACTATGAAGCACTAGGTTGCATAATTCCTGGAGCTCACACAAGACAGAAAATAATAAGACATTTCAACCACTGGAAGAGGTGAGGCCTTTCAATATGAGGAACACAGAATTCGAGAGAGAGTTCAAACCTCAGGAGTGAAATTAAATTGTACTCAGAATAAAAGCTCCCTACACCTGTCATAGCAGAGCTTGGACGCAAGCCTGCAAAAGAAAACTTCTGCACTAAAACACAAAGTGTGTTCCAGAGCAAAGTCCAGCGGTCTATGGAAAGACAAGGTGTAAGTCGCATTCTCCTGTAACCGCTTAAAAGCAATCAGGCACACAAAAGGGCAGACGATTGAGATTCAGACCCAGGGGAGAATTAAGCCAGAAGAAACAGAAAAGATGATAGAGATAATGAAGCTAATAAATAAGAACTTGACATCGTTATTGGTTAACACTATAAAAATATAAGGAGATAGAAAGTAAAAGGCATACACAATCAGGATGGATCGAAATCGTCAAGACTACCCCACGGAAACCATCGCCACAGGAAGCTACCTGCAAACGAGAAATACACTGCATGGAATTAGTAACAGAGATGCCAGATACAGCAGAATCAGCGGTGAGTTTGAAGATAAATTAAGTGGCTCAAAATAAAACACAGGAAAGAAAGGCAGGAACCAAATTGTAAGGAGCAGTTGAGTGTCAGTGACCTGGGAGTCTATATTAAGTAGGTAAGTAGGCTCCCCTCAAGATATGGAAGCAAAGAAAACAGAGGGAAGAAATGAACAGTTACCATAAATGTTACTAAATTTAATAAGTAACCATAAAATCCAACATCCGAGAAACTCAATTAATCCTAGCCAGACCAAAATGGAGAAAATTTACACACAAGACACACCTCAATCAAATGCTTGAAAATGTGTGGCAAAATCTTGAGAGAACCTGACAGGACACTTGGCAGAGGAACCAAGAGAGACAAAAGACTTCATGTTAGAAAGTATGAAAGCCAGGACATGGTGGATGGTGCCACTGTCCTTAGGCTTTGGAGAGGAAGAAAAACAGCCTGGTGATTTTGTAAACATTAATTTCCGTGACTAAACACTTGTCCCACAAATGTGAGGACCAGAGTTTTCAATCCCAGAAATCATGAGAATACAGGGTAGGGGTGGTGACCTGCCTGTAATTCTTGCCTTGGGAGGGGAGATATAATCCACAGAGCAAGTTGGTTGGCAAAGACTAGCCATAAATTGATGAGCTCTGGATGTGACTGAAAGACATTGCTTGGAATAAGGTGAAAGAATAACCAAGGCGAAGTCTTGCCATCAACCTTGGATCTACACACACACACACACACACACACACACACACAAAGAGGCACACAAGGAGACACATATGTGTGTGCCTACACAGGCTGGCCTTGACTTCACAGAGATCTACCTCTCTCTCTGCCTCCAAGTGTTAGGATTAAAAGTGTATGCCACCACCCTCAGTTTGTATACTATCTATAAAAAAATCCATTTTAAGCCAGGAGTAGTGACACATGTCTATAATGCCAGGACTTGAAGTTCAAGGCTAGCCTGGTCTATATAGTGAGTTTAAGGTACTAAGCTACCGGGCTACACAGTAGCTAGTTTCCAAAACACCAGTTGAATGACTGAGTGAATGAATAAGTCAATAAACCTAAAAACTAAACAAGAAAGGGAAGTCCAATTTAAATCTAACAGATACATGCAAGTAAAATAACAATAGCATGTAGGAATTAATCAAAATGAAGCTGGAGGTACCACACTAACATCAGAACATGTAAACTTCCAAAAGGAATGAAGACCATGTGTTATAGGGATGTTATTATTCACCATGTAGACCAGCTTATCCTAGGAGTGAATGTTGCCAGCCTAGAACTCTGAAATGTATGAATCAGACCTGCTGAGCCACTGACATGAGCTAACCCTGAAATGAGGAGAAGACTGCTCTGAGGTGTAGAGCAGACAGAGACATGAATGAGGGACAGACAAGCAGGGCAGGAAGCAGCATTTGAATTTCATTCTACCAGGGACGGATTCTATGTTCTTTTACCATAAAGATTCGTTGAGGTAGGTCATGTTTACTATCATAAAAGATGCCTCAGCAAACTAAAGATTTGTTGAAATTGTACAAAATATGTTTTATGAAGATTGTAGAAGTAAGCCAGAGAGGAACAGAAGATACACAGAGAAAAAAATCTAAATTCCTTGAAACTAAACAGAACACAACTACATGCTCTGCAATTTAAAGGTGAAATTAGAAAACAGCTTGACTCTCATAATCATGAAAACACAACAGGACACAACAAAAGTGATGAAACATTGTTCAAATATTTAATAATGTAGGAAGATTAAAAATACAGGAGACACAAGAAAATGTAAACAAGTTTAGAATTTGTGAAGATATACACATTAATTTTGTTATTTAACAATTCCATATATATGTATATCTATATCTATATATTAATAGCCTTACCCAACCTAAATTAATATAATTTAAAATAATTTTGGGATGAAGAGATGGCTTGGCAGACCTTGCTGTTCGTGTAGAGGGCCTGGGTTCAGGTCTCAGCACCCACTACAGGCAGCTCATAATCATCTGCAACTATAGCTCCAAGGGATCTGACATTCTGGCCGTTGTGAACACATATATGCATATATGCCCAAGCAGACACACATGCATACACATAATTCCTTTAAGTGATCCCAATAACCTCACAGGTCATTAAGCTAGAGCAATGTTGACCTGTTTCTTTGGCTGCTCTTTGGTAATCTTTCTGTGGGGAACCAACCTTTATGCATAGCTCCCTAGGAAAGGTCACACAATGGGTAGCGCTGCTTTTCTCCTTTGCAGATATAGCAAAGAAACAACTTGTCAGAGCAGGTGCACTGAGGCTCCTCCCTGACTCGTTCCCACATTACTGTCTAAATTGGGGAAGTATATGACTCAAAGATATAGAGATGGAAGAACAGATTCCCTGAATTAATAAGCGCCACACTCTTAAGTAGAACAGAGTCAAGCTCAGTTATGTTTCTAGCACACTATTCTGATTCTTAAAATGTCTGCGGTGGCATATGGAAGACACGGAGGCTCAGGAATTAGTTCAGCACCTTGGATTCTGCCCTTGAAATTTCAACTTCTTTTTTTTTTTTTTCTTTTTGGCTTTCTTCTTTGTTTAGGAAAAATAAACCAGATTTGGCAGAAAATGTGATGAGAAACTGCACCATTTTGATCCAAGGATAATACATAAGAAATTGAAAGATGTTATCAAGAATATGTGTTGATATCATCCTCAGCTATTTTCATAACATGGCCTTCCAAGAGGGTGACAGTGATGTCACTGCACATTGAATAATACAGAACGTGCAACTGCTTCTGGAGAAGCTACTGCACGGGGACAAGACATGCACGATGTGTAGAGGATACCACCAGTTCCTTCACATCAGAGAGCAGCAGCTTGGCATGAAGAGAGGCATGCTTGAACAAGAAGGAGGGTTAAGAAGGGGGAAAAATAAAAGATGGATGTTGTGAACTGATTGTGAAATGTGGGTTTCTGGCATGTTTGAACACTGGGATGCCAGCTGGAGGTACTGTTTGGGAAGATTGGGAATCCTTTAGGAGGTAGATGTCTTCCTGAGACAATGGTGGTAGGCTTTGAGGTTTGATAGTCTGCCTCACTTTCTTTTCACTCTTTGACTCCTGAATGTGGATGCAATGTGACCAGACAGCTTCTTGCTCCTGGCACCGTGGCTTGCCTGCCTGTGCTGTTATCTTTCCCATCAAGAATGACTGTATCCCTCCAGAACTGTAAATCCAAACATCTTCTCCTTGAGAGCTACTGTTTCATCAAAGACGTTTTATCACAGCAAACGGGAAAAGTCACTAAGGCAAAGAAGATTCATGAGAGTGGGGAGGAGGAAGAGGAGGGAGAAGGGGAAGAGAAGAAGCAGGAGGATGGGGGAGATCGGGGAGAGGATAGGAAGGGGCTGCAGCTAGGGGAACGCTCAGCTGTGTTATGAAGCTGTTAACTGGAATATTCAAACAACATCTCATCCTATCCACAAGCAGCACTGCTCAGGAAGAGGGAAGGATTTGGAAAACATACCATCACTGATGGCTCGAATAAACAGGACATCAAAAGCTCCAGGATAATCGTGCTGAAAAGTCCCTGTGAACTCGAGAGAGTCGCAGCACACTTATAGAGTCCAGCCCTCCTGTTCCCAAGCAGGCCTGGGAAAGGGAGGAGAAGGGGTGGGATGAGGAGGCCACACGGTTCCTCTGTGGGTTCTTACTACCTCAGCGGAAGGGAGCAAGCTGAGGCTCTGAAGGTTTGTGAGCCTCCATCTGACTGACTGCGTGGGAGACAGAGACAACTGTGTGAGCCTCAAAGCCCACACCATCTGTTTTTGATGAATTCCTCTTAGCTGCTCTAGCAAACACCCGCAGAAGGCCATCCTGCATCAGAGTCTATTGCGCTCATAAACAGAAACTCACTAATAGGCATGGTCTATTGTTTAGTCATGCTCTGCCTGCTTCTATGGCAAGGCTCCCTTCATACGCTGGTCATGTCAGAGGTTAGATGCTTAGTATATCTGGATTCAAGCATCCCTGTGCCATTAGCAAGGCACCTTGCTTTCTCATACAGGGGTTGTTAAACAATGAGAGTTTCTTATCCTAGCCACAGAGTACTGTCCATTCTGGCTGGCAATTCATTATGAAATTCAACACAATTGATACACACACACACACACCCCTTCTGGGATAAACTCAGCACAAAGCTCCACTTACTATGGGATCTTGGGTACCGACTGGATGATAAGAAGGGGGCTTGTGTGAGGGCTAGCATGGGCACATCTGTGCAAACATCTGCATGTGTACATGTGGAGGACAGAGGGAAGAGCAGGCATCCTTCCTCAGGCACTGATCATCTTGTTTGTATGACAGAAGGTCTATCCCTGCTCTGGAGCCTCCCATCCAGGTAGCCTAGTCTGGCTTGCCAGTGAGCCCCAAGGATGGTCCTGTCTCACCTCCCCAGCACTGGGGTAACAAATGCCCTAGCATGCATGTTCAGTTATTTCATAAGGGAATACTGAGAATTAAATGTCAGTCCTTATGCTACAAGGCGAATACATTAATGAGTTCACCATCTTCCCAGTTCCCAAACAATGGTGAGTTAGCCTGAATCCCCTTGGAGCCCAGTTTTCTCCCAGAGCAGGATAACATTGTAACTATACACATGCCAAGTTTACTTACTTTTCTGCAAAGTGTCCTGTCATGTCAAGCAACTCCCTTTGAGACCAGCAGGAGCATCTATTGCCAGCTGAAGCCATCATCTTGCTTTGACACACAAATTCTCTCTCACAAGGATCTGTTCCTTCATAATGAATAATTGTGTTGTGTGTAGACATGAGATTTTTCTGGGACTGGCATCCTCCCTACATTGAGGGTCTTTGGTGCCTTTGGTCCCCTTGGGACAAATTAAGCAGAAAAATGGAGATAAGTGGTTGCTAGCACAAGGCATTCATGTATTATAGACATCAAGCTTTTAGGGCTAGGGAGATAGCTCAGTGTGGGTGAACTACTTGCTGCACTAGTGTGGGGACCTGAGTTCAGATCCCTAGAACCCAAGGAAAAACCAGATGCTTAGTGTATGTCTTTGACCTTCAGGTTTCTATAAGAGATGGAGACAGGAGACTCCCCAGATGCTCATGACACAAGTGGCCTGGAGCATCCTGTCTCAGAGGGAGAAAGCAAG
This sequence comes from Mus caroli, assembly GCF_978045245.1. NCBI lineage: Eukaryota > Metazoa > Chordata > Mammalia > Rodentia > Muridae > Mus > Mus caroli. The sequence continues at coordinate 122,582,457 of NW_028227256.1, forward strand.
AACCAGCACCCGAGGTCCTCCTCTGACCCACACATATGTGCCATGCATGCATATACCACCTCTCTCCACACACTATGAGTAATTTTTTAAAGAACACGATAAGGTCAATTTTGAGATCCAAGATTATTTAAGTAAAAATGTCTACTTTGGTTGCTCATGTGAAATTAAAAGGCAAATGAAGATGCTTTTACTAACTGGGTGTCACTAGGACCACCTGCTCCCTCTTTCCCATACACAGTGATTGATGTGAGCTGAATCCTGGCATCTGGAGTCTCTTCCCACCTCCATCCGGTTTATTAGCTCCTTTTCCTCTGCCTGGATGAAAAACCTGGGCAGCTCATGGTGTTTCAACTTCCTCTAGCTGATATTCTAATTACCCTGTTGATGTCTAATTATGTGTAATTGTGGTAGTCAAGATTCTCCAGAGAACCAACAAAGTGTGTGTGTGTGTGTGTGTGTGTGTGTGTGTGTGTGTGTGTGTGTGTGTGAGAGACAGAGAGAGAGGGGGGGGGGAGACAGACAGACAGACAGAATTATCTGTCATGATTATGAAGTTTGATAAGTCTTAGAAGTTGCAGGATGAGCCAGCCAGCTGGAGACCAGGATGACTAATGCACATTTCCAAACCAAGACCAGAAGAATCAAGACCCCAGGAAAGTGAATTCTTTGCCTTGACCCTAATGGAAACAAACAAACAAACAAACAGCCCTGCCATCTCCCAGCTTAAAGACAGGGCAGGTTGGAGAACTTTCCTCCTACATGGAAAGATGAGCTTTTGTCTTTTACTTGGGTTTTGCAGACTGTCTGAAGCCTACGTTAAGGAGAGAAACCTGCTTTACCTGTTTACCAATCCAAAAGTTCACTTCACCCCCGACACTCAGAAGCACCTAGAACAATGTCTGAACAAGGATCTGACTTTTCCATTCTGATGCATAAAATCCATAAAATAAACCACTGTAGTACTTAAGGAGCCGGTGCTAAGACCTCGCAGAAATGATCAAGCAGGGGAAAGGGGATAGGACATACCCAGTGCAAAGAATAAAAGCACATGTAAGATGTGCTTAGCAGAAGGCAACCTGTCAACCTCACCATTCACCAAGTGTATGTGTGTGTGTGTGTGTGTGTGTGTGTGTGTGTGTGTGTGTGCATGCAAGTGTACATGTAGGTCAGGGGTAGTGTCATTCTTCAGGTACGTCACCTTGTCTTTTTATTAGACTGGGTCTCTTATTGTTCTAGAAGTTGCAGGTAAGCTAGGCTTACAGTGAGATTCAGAATCTACTTGTTTCTGCCTCTGCACACTGGGATTACAAGTGTACACTCTGATGTCTGGCTCTTTACGTGGTTCTGGGGATCCAACCTGGGTCCTAACGCTTGTGCAGCAAACACATCACCAACTAAACTCTCCCCCTGGCTTCCTTTCCCAAACTTTACAAATGTAATAATTTTCAAACTGCTTTCTGAATGTTTCTGAGATACAGAACTCAGATCTTGTAGACAAAGTTTGAGACTAATTCTATATCTGTTTCCCAGATAGACAAACAAGGCTCAAGAGGAGAGAACCTAGACCTCTAGGGCCATAGCATTTGCAAACAAATATACTCGTGATTTTGGGAACATAGGATCATGGCTCCCTCTACTTTTTATTTTCCTGCTCATGTTTGACTTTCTACGTGGAGAAAAGACAGGCATCTTGAGAGTTGGCTAAGAAGCAGGTAGACAACGAAAGACCAGAAATGAGTATTTTCCTAGATGGGACTTTGTTCCTTTTTTTGTTGCTGTGACAAAAACACTCTCATCAAAGTAACCTAAAGGAAACGTTTTGATTTGGATCAAGGATCAGGGTCAAATCTGTCATGGTTGTGAAATTAAGGCAGCAGGAGCTGGAAGCAGCTGGTCACATCACATCCACAGTCAGGAAGCAGAAAACCAATGATTACTCTGTTCACTCACTCCAGGACTCCAGCCCAGGGAACACGTGCCACCCACAGTGGGTGGGTCTTCCACTTCAATTAATGCAATGGAGACAATCTCCCCTCCCCAGCCAAGTTCAGACATCTGTATGTTAGATGATTCTACAGCTCATTAAGCTGACCACTGAGGTTAGCCACTGCAGGACTTTGCCAGGACTGCCCACTACATTCTGGAACACATTAAGAGACATTTGACCCTGCTTTGGGTACAAGTAGATGAATAGCCAAATCTTGGTGTTTGGTAGCCAATTAGGTACTGAAGGTAGCCTGGATACTCTCCTGGAACCCCAGTGCTTGAGTTTGTCCCAAGTAACCACATTGCTCTGGCTTGTTGGACAGAAGGCACCCTGTATTTACTGTGGTGGTGGGTGGTGATGACTCTTCAGGAGGAAGAACACTAAGACATATAGCTGTTAAAATTCTTAGTAGCCTTAACATTTTTATTGTATTTATTATTATTCATGTGTATACATGTATCTAAAGTATGTACTGGGCCTCACAGGTGTGCACACACCATGGCACATGTGTGGAGGTCAAAAGATAAAGATAAAAAGATTTCTGGAGTCAGTTTTCTTCTGCAGCAGGATCCAGGGAGTGAACTCAGGTTGTCAGGGTTTTGTAGCAAGCACTTCTACCTGCCGAGCCATCTCATTGACTCTTACAACTTTTGGACAAGAGGACATGCATTTTGTATTGTACCAAGTTGTGCAAATTATATAGCTCATTCTGGGGATAGCTGGAGTGACAGCATGCCTTTCACGGTCTGGCTTCCCTTCCCTGCTGGATGTCCCTTATTGCTCTTTCCTGCACTTCTTGATAAGTTACTTGACCTTGAACCCTTGTCACAGGGTCTACTGGGAAACGAAACCAGACTGCTGCAAATCTCATTATAATCCTGAAAAACACTGTGAAGAATTAAGCAAAGCTAGCCTGCTGGGGCTGCAGAGATGGCTCAGTATATGTATAATTAAACATAAAAATAAAATCTTTAAAAAGAAAGCCATCGTGGCCTGGAGAGATGGGTCAGTAGTTAAGAATGTATACTGGTTTTGAAGAGGACCCAAATTCAGTTCCTAGCATTTGTGTCTGACAGATCATAATCACTTGTAACTTCAGCTCCAGAGGATGCAACCTCTTCTCTGGCTGTCCAGGCACCTACACTCATAGTCAAGGACACCTATACAGGTACATACAAAAAAATTAAAAAAGAAATCTTTTAAAGGATATTTCATGCAGTTATTTTTGTTAAGGTGAAAAAAAAATAGTCCATATAGTTTAGCTGTCACTAAAAAGTGAAAACACCATAGTTATATCATCTGTCAAGACCACATCTAACTGTAATAGCCCCAGGTGTCTGTCTGTCTGTCTCTCTGTCTGTCTGTCTGTCTGTCTCTCTCTCTCTCTCTCTGCTCATGTATGTACAGGTGCATATGTATTTCTGTGTTTCTGTGGAGTCCAGAGTATAGCCTTGGGTCATGCCTTGAACACCATCAGTCTTGGTGTTTTGAGACAGGGTCTCTCCCTGGTCTGGAACATGTCCAGTATGCTAATGAGCCCTCTCTCAACCTCTCCAGCCTTGGGAGTATGAGTGTTTGTTACCATATCTGTCTTTTCCATATGGGGTCAGGGACATGTGTCTTGTGTGGGAAGTAGTTTTTAGACTGAGCCTTCTCCCCAACCCCAAAGGGAAGTAACACCCGGATAAGTTTCTCATCTCTCTCACAGCACATACACACCGCGCTCAAGAGAATCCAACATGCAAATATCTCCCTGACTAAGTAGGGCAGTAAACAGTGGCGGAGATGACATTTAAACACTGGCTCCACATGCCATCTGTTTAAAAGAAATTATTTGTCTTTTCCAGGATGTCAGGGAGAATAAGTTCACATTATTGAGGGACTACAAAGCAAGGTGATTTCTTGATCATTTACAATGACGGGCCTCTTTACAGGGATAAAGCCTTCGTGGCAGTGCCTAAGGGGAGGAGTGGACAATCTCTAAGTTCCAAGCCATCCATGGAAACCGACCTTTCCTTGCAGCCCAGTATTGAGGCAAGAGATTCAGTGTTTGAACCTCCTACTAAATTTCAGAGGGAAAAAAAAAGATGTAAATAAGGATCTTGGTTCAGCATCAGATCAGAGAAGCTCATCAAATCCAGACTCCGTTTTCATATCCCCGGAGGACTCAGAACAATCGCCTGGGATGAGTCAAAGCCTAATAAATATTTAGTAAAAGAACTGAAATTGGTTTATGGCTGAGCCTTGCGGTCTGAGCAGCAGAGAATGAAGGTGACTCATTCCTACCTGTGGAGAAGGTACAGCGTTCCCCATCACTATCTTGTTGCCAACTGCAAGTCACCAAAGTAGCATGGCATGGGGCAGCCTGGGGGGAAAGAGTATGAAGGGGAACACAGGGATGGCTCTGAGTAAGATGTGCTGTGTTGGATGCAGGTGACTCAGTCATTTCATCATCCATTCAGTAAATGTGGTACCCAGGCCTTCTTCTTGACATGTGAGGCTTATGGCCAGAAATTTCCACGACTAACCCTTTCTGTTTTTAAGATAGTCTAATCTTCTACATAGATGCTGTGGCCATCTTGCTGGGAAATATAAGCAAGACAATAAGATAACATCTCTTCGTGGACAGCCTTCATCAAGCAGAAATATGAGATCCACAGCCACCGAGGCATTAGATAACCCTTAGGGACAGAAACTACACCACCAAAGACCCACAGTTGGGCTCCCGTTAGCACCGGGGATGTTGTCAGCAGTTCTTAGACAATTACTATGTTCTCCATTTGGGAGACAAGGGTAGAGGTTCTGGAAGAGCTGGGGATTCATTTAAAGCCACAGCATGGGCTAGATGGCATAGGGTCGACAGCAAGGAGGGACTGGAACCTAGGTCTCCTCATGGTGGCACCAGAGTGGTGAGATTGCAAACCACTGGATGTACTTTTCCAAAGTGCAAAACCCTTAGCAAGGGAGCAGAGTGAGGGAAAGTCTAAGCTGCCAGGAAACAGGGGTACAAGCTTTGTAAACTGTAAAAAGTATCCTCAGATCCTGAAACTTCCTGCAGATTCATGGGAAGAAGGAGCTAAACTTGGACACTAATAGATATTTTAAAGCTTCGATGGTAACCCTAGTTCCTTGGTAAAACTCAGTATGTTTGTCGGGCAAAAAAATAGAGGTTTTCTAGAATAGTCTTCCTCTTTATGGCTGATGGATCTGAGATAGAGAGAGATGAATGTATAAAATCTATACATTTAGACTCTCTGACCTATCCATCAACCCCATCGTTCAGTGCTTCCTCTTTCCCACATGTCTCCTTATTTTTGCTAAGTTAGCATGTAGCTCAGTAGCAGCTAAGCCTGAATACCCAGGCTCTTGGCAGCATTATTCACAATGACCACAATATGTGTCATGGTTAACCTGGATTGTCAAGTTTATGAGACAGAGAATCACCATGGAAAGAGACCTCTGGGCCTGTCTGTGAGGGAGCTTCTAGATCTGGTTATTATGATAGGAAGATCCACTGTGAATGTGTGTATTGCTCCTCTTTCCAGGCTGGGATCCAGGACTGTATAAAAAGGAGAAAGCAAGCTGAGCATCAGCATCTGTCATCCATCCCTCTCTGCTTCCTGACTGTGGATGCCATGTGACCAGCTGCCTCACGCTCCTGTTGCCATAACTCCCCACCACAATGGACTGCATGCAAACTACAATATGCAATAAGCCTTTCCTTCTTCTTTAAGTTGTTTTAATCAGGTGTTATGTCTCAGCAACATGTAAAGTAACAAGTATAATAGTAAAACTGCCTTTCTGTCTGAGATGATCAGATAAACATGTGACACATGTCTAAAGGCACATAATTATTCAGTAATAAAGAAAGAGGAAAGGATGACATTTGCAAGGGAACATAAAAGAAACTATTATGTTAAATAAAATAAACCAGGCTTAGACACATGGAATCTAGATTTAAATATACATGAAGGCTTAAGGGAGATTATTTGGAAAGAGAAAAGAGACCAGTGGGAAGAGAAGGTACAAGCATAATGGGAGAAGAGAATATTATTGAAATATGAAAAAGTAATGAATGAAACCTATTGACTTGCTCAATGAATATATGTTGTATTGATTTAATATGAAATGTGCCGATAGGCTTATGTGCTTACTATGTGGTCCCCAGCTGGTGGCACACTTTTGAGAGGTTGAGAGGGGCTAGAACCTAGCTGGAGCAAGTGTGGCTTGGGGTTGGACCTTGTGACGGATAGCTCAATCAAGTTCTGGCATGACCTTTACTGCTTCAAAGTTGGTATTGTGTGAACACTACTCACCAGCTACAGCACTGAACAGTCACAACGGACTGTCTTCTCTTAAACTCTGAGCCCGACTAAGCCCTCCTCCCTTATGCTTTATCCTTTCAAGTATTCTGACACAGTGTTAGTGACTAATGCATATGGCTAATTTAAGAAGGCAAAAATCGGAATCAATTATAGCACCATATCTGAGAAGCACTGAGAAGTTTTAACTTTTTGTGTATATGTGGTGTGTGCTTCTTTGCATTTAGGTACAGGAGGGCTCAGCTGTGTGGTTGTGTGTGGAGGTCAGAGGCTGACTTCAGGAGTTTTTCTTAAATACTACCTTTTGTTTTGAGACAAAACTCTCACTGAACATGAAGTTAGTTCAGTGTTTTGGCTAGACTGGTTTGCTGGTAAGCACCTGGGAGCCCACTTTCTCTACATACTCATCAAAAAATCAGCATTGGAGCTACAAACCCTGCACCTGGCTTTTTACATGATATAAGTGAATCCGAATGCAGCTACTTGGGTTTCCATGACAAACATCTTATTTACTGAGTCATCTTTCTAGTCCTGGGAAGTGTTTTTATTATTATTTTAAAACTGTGGTGTGTGTGTGTGTGCACGTGCACATGAGTATATGAGTGTGTGCTGGCAGAGTCTAGAAGAGGGAGCTGGTCCCTCAAATCTGAAGTAGTTGTAAGTCACATGATGACAGTGTAGGGAACAGAACTTGCATTCTTTGGGAAGCAGCATATATTCTTAACCACTGAACCATTCATGTCTCCAGCTCTAAGAGTCTTCCTTTTGTTTTTGTTTTAAATACTAACAAATATCACATAGAAAACGGAGTATGCCTAACACCTGATTTAAACTGGAATTATCTGCGCCTGCTTTTAACATAGGGACGTTTTGAGGAGTAGGTTAACAGCCAGAGAAGTGACACAGGTCAAATTACAACTTGTTCACTTAGAAATGGGGTGGTGGAGACCTACTCCAAATAAGTTCTTGCAGAGGCTGGCTGAGTTTCTTCCCAATGAGTTCTTGCTGGGGGAAGCTTAATGCTAAGTTTCAGATGGGCAGAGAGTCACCCAAAAGCATAATTCGCCTCCATCTGGGAGTTGACACAATCGAGTTACAGGCAGAGACTGTTTATCAAGGTGGCATGAACGTCTTTCTTCAAATTCCACCTGCTTTTATAATCAAACAATAACATCTCCCGAGCATAGGACTTTAGCTCTGTGAGGAACATATTGGAAATTGATTCAGTGCTTCTGGCTTGGCTGGGACAATGCTTCATAACCTGTTAACCTCGAAGCTCACTCTGTCCCTCCCCCTTCTTGAAAAGCTTTTAGCTGCACCAGGGTGGCAGAGCAAAGATAAAGCAAGCATCCTTTTATCTGATCCTGGGCAAAATGAGTGGAGCCGACACTGCGCCAGAGATAAGGTGATGGGTAAACCGAGATTCTCCCATTCTACCTTGGGGGTTGATGAAAGAAATTAAGAGTGACATTGATAAGTTATTTTGGGGGGTATTATCCATTTTCAAAACATGAGGATTTTTGTTTAGAAGCACTAAGGTCTGGGTTCATGTCTATGAATTATTAAAAAAGTATCCAGTGGATTATTAATAACAATAAAATGAGGACAGAAAGTAGGAGGAAGTTGGGGTGGGGAGCACTAGGGAGATAGGGTGGGGAGCACTAGGGAGATGGGGAGCACTAGGGAGATGGGGAGCACTAGGGAGATGGGGGCACTAGGGAGATGGGGTGGGGAACACTAGGGAGATGAGGTGGGGAGAACTAGGGAGAGCTGGAGGGAAAAAATTGTTGGTGGATGTGATGGAGGTTCATAGCATAAATGTATGAGAAAATTAAAGAGTAAAAAATATTTTTTGGTTGTTTTCAAGATAGGGTTTCTCTGTTCCTGGCTGTCCTGGAACTCACCTTGTCGACCAAGCTGGCCTTGAACTCAGAAATCCACTTGCCTCTGCCTCTCAAGGGCTGGGATTAAAGGCATGCACCACCACCGCCCAGCGTAAAAATATTTTTTAAAGAGTTTAAAAACATTTAGCATCACCTATGTGAAAAGAAGGCCGAGTGTTGTTTGATGTCTAGATAGCTCCTAACAGAAAATGAATGATGAGCTGCTGTGATCATGGCAATACCGGAAGCATATGCCACCGCGCTGTAAGATAATGAGGTAGCTGAGGAGGTAGGTCAGTCGAAAGAGTGTTAGCTTCACTAGGATTCATGAAGCCCGAGTTGGCTTTCATCTCCAGCACCATGTATACAGCACGCACAGACCACACATGACTGTAAACCCAGAACTCAGTAGGCAGGGGCAGGAAGGATCGAGACTTCAAGGTTCTCCTCACTAGTTACACGAAGAGTTCCAGGCCAGTCAGAGTTATAGAAAATTTGCTCTCCATAAAGTATGAAATAAAAACTAACAACAATAATAACCGAAAACCAACAAGGTAGATCTAGATGGAGTTTGTCGTGAAGTGTCTGCAATGAATTGGTTTTTAAAAGTTGTGCTGCAACGTATCTTCAAAGGCTCCTAGATCAGCTCTGCATTACAATGGATTTACTGAAAGTTCTCAATTTTTATTTCTGATGCACATTTATTGTTCAAGCCAAAAGAATCCCTGTTTCTATTTCTTTTCTCAGTCACATGTCATTAGTAACTCAATTTTTACCTCTGCCTTTTGCCAGAGTTTTCACCTGATTTGTTCTAACAGTTGCCTCTTGGATTCAGCTAAAGCATCTCTAGAACACTGTAGACTTAATATATACATTGCTAGGAGTCCTGGTGTCCTTTAACATGAAATCCTTTTAGTTTATTTAGTGTGCATGGGTTTGCAGGGTCAGCTGTGTCCATGGATGTATGAGTGGGTGTTGTTATGTGCACATGTGTACAAATGCAGGAGTGCTTAAGGATTTTACACATGTAGAATGCACATGTGATTACATGCAGTCATGAACACATACACACAAGTACACACATAAATATTATCCCATACACGTACATACACACAAAGAAATTTCTACTCTTGTTCAAACCTCTGAAACTTAGAGTTTCTCAGTTATTCCCTGTATTTTTAGTCTGAGAAATACAGTCTTGGAGTTAACACAAAATGTGATCTGCAAAATCCAGATGATAAGACCCACTATGGACCACTATGTTTAAATATATTCTATCTGGGCTTTGATATTATTTGGCAAGTGCCATTGCCTTGCTTCTTGTTCTTGATTCAAGCAAAGTCATTGGAAGAGCCTGTGGAACAGACTGTACTTTCTTCTTACAACCAAGGAAACAACCACAGTTATAATAACATTGGCACTCAGCCAAGCCCTTCCTCCTCTGCGGTGAGGATGCTGCTGCATTGAGTCTCCCTTGCAAGAACACAATACAGCGTTACCTCCACAGTAACAATCATCCATCCTGTGCATCCTCTATCCCTTCTGCCTTCCGTGCCCTGTGCATGGGGCTGCAAACTAGGCTAGGTGCTGTGTGGATGGATGATAAAGGTACAGGTATCTGTCTATGTCACAGGTAAAATATCTAATCTGTCTCAAGTTTACTATTATTTGGCTCAAAATAGTTTTGTTTCACTTCTGAGTTTTAAGGCAGAAGTACATTTATGCAAAACTATCCCTTTCTTATGTAAGGTGGTCTTGATAGTTTTTTTCTTCCTTATCCTGTCATTTGCCTAAACAAGCACTTTGAATATCTCAGACCTACAGCCCCCAGGAACTGCACTTAAATAGAGGTTACTATTTACTGAAGTGTAATGCAAATACCTGATATGAAAGAGTCCTGCTTAATCTGGTTCTCTAGTGACATAACTTATATTTCCGCATTAACTAAAGTCAGGAATAAGGGGATTACACCCTGGCAAACTGGAAATGTACAGGTTTAAGGACATAAGGAACTCAAAGGGACTTCTGATTGCCTCCTACTCTGTACTTTAGCCCAGGCTGGGGATGGAGGGAGGAGGAAGTAACATATTGGGCTATAGGAATCCTTGAGGGCAATAGCAGCTCTTGGGGTAGCAAAGAGAACTCTCTGAACAGGACCTTCATACCATGCCTCTATGGCTCAGGGAAAATGTTGGAAGAGGGAAAGGAAAGAACATAAGAGCCGGAAAATAGGGAGACAGGCTGTGAAATGTTGTCTTCTGGGCATGACACAGCCATTACTAACATAATCTCACAGCAACTGTGGCTGCCTGCACTTGTACCCGCACAAGGTAACCATGGGTCAGGGACGAGCCTAAGGACCTCTTCTCCTCCCTGCTGAACTACTGGATATTGATGGATACCAGGGAAAGGGCAGTCATCGTTGTCAGTTGTATACCCAATAGAGAGCCCATCAGCTAGAATGGCTCGTTCCAAACCTCTAGTTACACAGAAAGCCTTGATCTAAATCAGTTGGTCAGGAAACCAAACAAAACAAAAACATAAGGGAGGAGGGGGTTGAAGTGGGTGTGTGGAGAGGAGAGAAGAGAGAGGGTGAGAACAACCAGAATGTCTTATGTAGACAAAAGAGATGTTCAAGTAGTAAATGTAATGAAATAGTACAAGTACAAGCTCCAAGGCACGGTGCTCTGGCCATCCATCGAAAGCTGCATGACTAGAGTGGGACCCTGTCCTCTGTCTTGCCATGCTGGTGCTGGAAAGCCTCTACAGAGGAGACTGGAAGCACACCTAAGAACCTGCAGAACTGAGATGGGGCTCATACAACCTCCATCCAATGAGGTGGATGTTGGTATGTGCACAAGTGTGAGGTCATTAAACAGCGGTCCTTTCTATGTCTTATAGTCTTGTGGCTACCAATAGATTCTATGTGACTTCTTCCTCAAAATATCTTTGAGGGTTTGGATTACGTGTGTGGGTGCTCATAGGTGGACATGTGTGTGAAGGTCAGAGTTCAACTTCTGTTCTTATTTCCTAGGTGACACATGCCTTGTTTTTAAAGACAGGGTCTTTCATTGGACTGGAAGCCACCAAGCAGGCTAGGCTGGCTGTTCAGTGAGCCCAGAGATCTACATGCCCACTTTTCTTGTGATGAGATAGAAGCATGCACTACCAAAATCAGGTTGTCTTCAACATGGGTTCTGGAAGTAAAGCCAGGTCCTCGTGCTTGCAAAGCAAGAGCTTTATCAATTAAACTCTCTATCCCCACTGGTTGGTAATTTGAACATAAGACAATAGTATTCCAATCTTTGAGAGTGTTTAACATTAGCAGACAATTAGGCTAATGTATAGGATCTGTCAGTCATAGTTAAAAGGGTAGGAAAGACACCATTTATGCTAGAGCGTCTATTAAATTGGACCAGCCAATTTTTTTTTGTTGCTCATTAACACAAAGTCTGACATTTATTAGGATTATTTTAAAGAAAAAATATCTAGTGCCTTTATTTTACTTAATTTGCAAACTTTTACATAGATATTTTACTTCTACTTATGCATATGTATGATTGTGAACAAGCAGTACTCACAAAAGCAAGGAGAAGTCAGATCCCTGCATCGGGAATTACAGGTGGATCTGAGTTGTTCAATGTGGGCACTGGGAGTGGAACTCAGGTCCTCCGTAAGAAAGGCATGCTCTCTTAAGCACTGCGCTATGGCTTCAGCCCCTTAATTTATAAAGCTTGCATTTGTATTTAGATCCAGTTTAGCTAACAATATTTTCTTTTCTATTCAACTCATGGCACTTTGACTAAACCAACACAGTAACCCTGAGGTCACAGACACAAACACAAACACAAATTTTCAGGTTATAATTCCTTGTTTGTTTTTCTCTGTTAAAAAGGTGTTTATATCATGGCTATAAAATACTACAAAATAGATGATAATACCAAGCTTAGGATAATCAGCATGGGAATAATACATATTCTCAGTCCCTGTGATGGGAAAAAGAAAAGGAATAAACATTAGTGACTCTTAGCTAGTCTCAGACAGGGAGAACCTTTAAACCGTTCCTACTGATGGCTAGCTCAGAGTTAGTATCAAACTTTTTCCTCTGCTACGTCATAAGATAGAGATTAGAAAGGAATGCGTGCACTTTCCCAGCATCCTTTGCAGCAAGGGTTGGCTGTATGATCCATTTCTTCATGACACTGTATTAGATAGTGCCTACCAGAAACCTGGGAAGCTTCTATTTCCCCCATACTTTCTGTTTCAATGGAAATGGGATGCTTAGAGTGGCAGGACCAAGTTTTCAACCTGTAAGCGAGGGGTTTGAAAACCGGAGACTTCCATGGTATCGCTAATGGCATAGGGACATAAAATTCAAGAAGGTAACAACAATAAAACCTGATCAAATCTCTAGAATAATAAATGCCATCTATTACAGAAAATAAAAAGAATACAAGAAGAGAGGCAGCATGTAACATTACTTGTATGCACACACACATGTGTGCATGTGTGTTTGTGTTGTTACTGCTTCTTTTTTCTGTTTTTGATGTTGTTGTTGTTGTTATTATTATTTTATCCTCAGACTCTGGTGGGTGTCATAAAACCCAAGCTGGCCTTGAATTTGCTACATAGCAAAAAAGAACCTTGACTACAGCACTATGCGTGGTTTATTCAGTGCTAGAGACGGAAAACAATGCTTTCTGGGCAAATGCTGTTGAAAACTGAACTACCATTCCCAGTCCTTTTTCCTTAATTTCAACTTTGTAATGATGGGATTGAACCTAGAGCCTTGAGCACATTTGCCAAGTGCTCTGTCATAGAACTGACTCTTTTGCCTGTTATGATTTTTTTTTTACAGGTCCAAGAACTTCATTAGGGGAAAAAGGAGACCCAGCCAGGCTTTACAGACTATCATGCTTGAAGGCTGTTAAACAATATTTAACTTGCACGTTAGCTAACTATGCTGAACTGGTACCAATTAAATCCCTTCACACTGACAACCGTAATAAAAGGATGTCTTGGAATAATAATCTGATTCAGACTACACTCATTCAGCTGTTTGTGAAGACTTTTGTATTCCTAATTACAAATGAAAAGAATAATAATTGTGTGCCAGTCTCATTAAACTGAATGGGACAACAATCCTCTGAGACACACAATAAATTATAGTTTGCCAGAGATGGCTGGGGATGCTGGAAAATTATGGCACTCAGAGCTGGGGGTGCTGGGAGTTGGCTGCTAAGGGCATCCCGGTGAAAGCAATGGATACAAAGGCTATTGGATACTAACCCCCCTCAAGGCAGTCACATCTTATGACTTAATATTCAGTTGTGATAGTTAGTGCTAATTGTGAACTTGACAGATCTAGAAGCACCTGGGAGCCCAAGGCTCTGAGCATGCTCATGGAGGATTGTCTGAGTATGTTAATTGATGTAGGGAGACCCGAATTAGTTCTGGGTGGGACTATCCTTTGGGCAGGAGATTCTGGACTGCATAAATGGAAGACAGAAGCTGAGGAGCTGAGCATTAGCATGCAAACAGTCAATGCTCTCCTACATTTGATGGTAGATACAGTGGGATCAGCTGCTTCAATCTCCTGCTGCTGTGTCCTCACAGCCATGATGGACTGTATCCTTAAACCCTGAGCCGAAATATACCCCTTGCCTCTTAAGTTGCTTTTGTCAGGGTGTTTTAGTTGAGCAAAAAGAAGAACTAAGACATTGGTCTGTCTGCTACTCCTAGAGCAATCCATTCCACCATTGCCTCTCATGGTGCCTAAGCAGCACACGCGTGTTCACAGCCACTGGTGTCTCCTTAAGAACAGTGAATGCCACACGTGCCCAAGGTAGTCTGGGGATTTGACAATCAATTACTTCTTCAGTCTCCTCACACAGAGCAAAGTTTTATATATTTCCTCCATCATGGTCTCCTAACAGGGGCCAAAACAGGGCACTTGAATCTCACTTCACTGGGCACGTTTTTTCTTTTATATTTTGTGGTGTGTACAACTTTAAGAAATACAACTGGGTTGGTTTTAGGGTTGTAGTGTTTTCAGGGAGTTGGGAGCAGGAAGCTAACTATTGTGTTTGGGGGATTCATTTTTATCTCAGCCTGATTTTCTGAATAATTATAATTTTTTTCTTTATTAAGAAAGAAACACCTAACAAGTTGAAGTAAATTCAGATCTAGCTATATTTAGGGCTTTTGACAGAAATAGTGAAAAGGAAATTGTGTTGAAGGTTTGGGCAGGTGAATGTACTTATTTTACTCATTTCTCGCAATGATTAGTGTTAATTTTCAACTTGACAAAGTCATCCGGGAAGACTGGTCTCTGGTTCTACCCGTGGGGTGTATATTGATTACTTTACTTGATGAGGAGAGAGCCATGTTATTTGTGGGCTGGACCATTCAGCGTGCATTCCTACACTGTATACATAAACGGAGAAGTGGAGCTGGAGAACACACACACACATTCATTACGCTCATCGTGGGATATAATGACCGACTGCTTCCAGGTGCAGCCGCTGGGACTCCTCCACAAGGATGGACTGCACCTCGGAACTGTGAGCTCTTTAAATAAACCCTTTCCCTCTTACGTTGCACTTATAATAAAATATGTCAGAATATTTTATCATAGCAGCAGACAAGAAACTAAGACAGCTCTACATATGAGGTGTCAATTTTTAAAAAAACGTTCCATTTCAGAAAGCCACCACCCTGTATTTTTAAACAATAGACTCCCGCATTAGTTGCAACTTGAGATAATTTTATAAAGGGATATTCTAAGAACTGATTCTCCCCTGAGGAAAATAAGTGTTAGTTCCCAGGGTTGCCTCCATAGCTAACAGAAGCACACACCTCTCTTCAGCTCAGGTTGTACTCCTTTGCAAACACCCAGTTTTCTCCACAGTGTGGCTCTGAGACCCCAGAAAGGGTGTGGCTTCCTGTTTCTGCTTGCTTTCCTTTTGTGGCACTTGGCATCAAATCCTGGGCCTTGTCAATGCCAAGCAAGGACTCTATGAATTATGGTAGCCCCAAGCCCAGGCCTAATCGACTTGTTTTAATTTAGCATGTGTGATGGTTTATACTATCAGCTTCACAGGATCTAGCATCGCCACAGAGACAAGCTTCTGAATAGGTCATCTGGATCAGACTAGGGTCTGGGCATGTGTATAAGAAATTATCTAGAGTAGGTTAACTAAGGCGACATCTTAAAATGGGCAGCACCATCCTATGGTGGATTCCCAGACTGAACACAATGGAGACCGTGAGCTGAGCTCCAGCATTCTTCTCTCTGCTTCCTGACTGTGGATGCCCTGTGAGCAGCTGCCTCACACTCTTGCTGCCACACCCTCCCCACCATGATGGACTGTGCCCTGACCTGTGAGCCAGAATTAAACCCTTTCTCCCTGAAGTTGCTTTTATCAGGTATTATGTCACAGCAACAGGAAAAGTCACTAATATAACATCTAACCTCTTTGAGGAAAACAATTCCACCTCATGTCCCACAGAGCAGTGGTTCTCAATCTTCCCAATGCTGCGATCCTTTAATACAGTTCCTCATGTTGTGGTGACCCACAACCATAAAATTATCTCATTGCTACCTTATAACTGTGATTTTGCTACAGTTATGAATCATAATGTAGCTATCTGTTGTTTTCTGATGGATTTAGGAAACCCCTGTGAGAGGGTCATGCTATTCCTGAAGGGGTTGAACCCAAAAGTTGAGAACCACCATAATAGTGGGACACACAAGACCAGGCCTCTAGTAATGCACCAAGAGAATGCATCAAAATGAGAGACAATCAAGCAACACATGGATGTTTACCTATCATGTGGCTCTGGAGAGTAGTGTCAGCAACTCTATCTTCTTCATCTTCTTGTACATCTTCATTGACCTCGGCCCCCTGCAGTAAGAAGATACTAGAAGTTCTTATTCATTATTCTACAACAGTTTTTTGCAATCTTCATAATAATAGCACATTCTGTAATAAGTGTGTTGAGTGTATACACCTGTGTGGGAGTATGAATGTGTGTGTGTACTTTATTCTACTTTAATATCTGGCTTCATTACAGGTTTTAATTAAGAGAGCCCATTTCCAGAATTACAACCCCAGCTTTGAACTGCAGGACTCACAGGGTCCCTGGTTCTATATGTGATTTCAAGATTAACTGCTTTGGTTTTAAAACTTTATAATGGAGTCATTCACACCAGGGTATTAGAAAACATTAAATTCTAAGGAGCTATAACTTCTTCTCAGTCACTGACTTTTGCTATAAGTTATTTTAATAAGACTAAGGGACTATACTTGAATCGTATATAGGTCGCTTGACCCTTCCCTAGAACATAACTCTCTAAGAAAGTGTCTTTTTTTTTTTCATTCTTTCTATAATGGAACGAGGAGACTGTGTTGTGTGCTCAGTAAATTAGACCAGCAAGACACATTTGCAAGGGTCATATTAAAAACATTTCCTCCTGTCTGGGGATGTTGATCAGTTGGTAGAGGTCTTGTCTAGCATGCATGAAGCCCTTGGTTCAACCCCTAGCTTCACATAAGCAAGGTGTGATGGTGATGGCACATCCCTAAAATCCTAGCCTTTATAAGGTAGAGGCATGACGGCATAATCATAAAAGTTCAAGGTCATCCTCAGCTACATAATGAATTTGAGCTCAGCCTGAGCTAGAGGTGACCCTGTTTCAAAAAAAAAAAATCTTCAGCCCTTCAAGCTAGAATACTCCAGCTCCAGATGGCAGTGCCTCCAAAGGAATAGTAGAAAGAGTCCCATCAAGTCATATTATTTTATAGATGGAGATTCTGAGGGTTGGGGCCTTTCTCAAGATTAGTATATGTGTCTTAAATAGTAACACTGGAAGGAAAACGGAAACACCGGCTTTCTGATCTAACAGTGGGGCACCGTGGACATCAAGAACACCCATCATAAAAACAGCTGACTGGTTTGGGGAGCTGGCATTAAAAGCAT
Organism: Mus caroli; assembly: GCF_978045245.1. Classification (NCBI taxonomy): domain Eukaryota; kingdom Metazoa; phylum Chordata; class Mammalia; order Rodentia; family Muridae; genus Mus; species Mus caroli. The sequence continues at coordinate 122,599,631 of NW_028227256.1, forward strand.
GATGACGTGGGTTTGAGGCCTCAGCACCCATGTAAAAAAGCCATGTGTGCTGGTATGGAGTTTTAACGTGTAATTCCATCACTGAGGAAATGAAACCGGAAGATCCCAGAGGTTTGCTGCCCAACCACTCTATGCCAGTCAAAGATCCTCTCTTTAAAAGGATGCAAAGTCCCTAAGGAGGGACAACTAAGGTTGACCTCTTGCCTTTATAGCATGCTCACACACGGATGAATGTGACTCCTCCTTCCCACAACACAGGAATAAACAAAACTAGCCAACACTTGCACTGTCTGTGCCAGCATCTGTGCAATGGCTTTACACATAGGCCTAACATGCTTGACCTGATGCTAGGGAATGGTGCTTCCCCCAACACTCCTCTGTTCAGGAAGGAAGGACCCTGAAACGGCAGGGATGATATATCTTTATCAAAATGGAGGGGCTGAGATTTGAACTCAGAGAGCCAGACTAGAGGCTGATATCATTTACAGGGAACTTCATGGTTCTCAGATTTCTATCCCATTACATCTGTGTGGACATGGTCTCAGTATCAAGGCAGCAAAGTCCTCAAGGGAATGCCAACCCCACAACAGCTCCTATAAGCTATGTCACTCCTGGTCACTTGTGCAGCTGACAACTATAACAAGAATAGTGCAGTGCTGCTGGGACATCTGCCCAGAGTGCAGGCTGAATATGATACAAACATTATCTTACATCAAGTGCTGTAGATCGTCATCTTTCTGCTGACCTGGGGCTAGATTTAGCTCTCTCCTTTTTACCTCTTAATTTTCAACACTTACTGGGATAAAAACAATTATTTACACTTAATGACTATGCTACACATGGCTTCTAGACTCACCCAAGGATCATTGATCTATAAAGGGCATCTGCCAAGGGGTATTGGTAAAGGTTATGGATCTGAAATGCCTTCTTGTTGAAGTACAAGCTGAGGGAAGAGCTGTATCAGAGAAGGACATATTCTTCCACTTCTCTACACAAACGGATTTTAATGCACAGAGAGGATATATTATTTAAAACTATTTGTGTATGGAAATCAGGGACATATTTTATTTTGGCATCAGATTCTCTTCCTAATTATATTTTCATAGGCTCCAGTTTAAATTAATTTTCACTCTGGATCATGCAGCAGGTGGGATGTGGGAACACTGCTGGGAAGTGAGATAACTCTTGGTCAAGATAGGGAATTTGCCAAACATAGTTCGATGTGGGCAATGTTTCTGGTTTCAATGAGAGTTTCTTCTTTGTATCAGTATTAGTGTTAGTGCTAGTGTTTTAGTTAGTGTGTGTGTGTGTGTACATGTGTGCACATACATGTGCATGGATATATACTCATCCATGGACGCATAACTGTCATATGTGGAGGCCAGACTTCAACCTTAGAAGTTCAGGTGTCCTTCCTCAGGTGCTGACCACATTTTTATTTTTATGACAGGGTCTCTCAGTGGCCTGGCGTTCACTGACTAGGCTAGGCTGGCCGGCTGGCTGCCTCTACCTTCCTGGTGTCGAGATCACAGGTTCATGCTACCATGCCTGGTATTTGGGTTGTGGGAATTGAACGTGGGTCTTTGAACAAGTTACTGACTGAGCTACCTTTCAGGTCCCAAGTGTTAGCATCTTCATCGTCTAATGATGTATCTTGAATCCATGTCCATTGTGGGGCTCAAGAGGTGCTTTAGATAACAGCTTGCAGTATAGGGCCATTAAATGTCACTGCCTTCATCATGACTAACTCAAACTATCAGAAGGGCAGGAGGAAATGAGTTTGCAAAAGTCATAAGAAGCAAAAGTGAGACTACAACCCACTAGGACAGATAGATCTATGTGATTTCACAACTGAACTCTATATTTAGGGAACTCCTCATTTGGAATTCTATACATCCGTCCTCTCTGAATGACTCTAACCTATGGGCTTCTGAAGTAAACAGCATTTTTTTTTTATAAACCAAAATCAACTCAAGGGCCAGGAAGAATGACTTTCCATGAAAATTCGAGGGAGGGAGAGGGGAAGATACCCAAAAGACCATGATTCTGGGATAGAAAATGAGCGAGCTGATATCTTTGGATATTTCATGTCTTAGAAAACTTAGCAAAAGGAAGGCTGCTTATTTGCATCAAAACAGCATTTGGAATGGAATCATTCAATTAAGGATGCTGAAATTATTACATTTTGCAGGACTTAATAAGATGATAACCATTTGTGTAATTATGGTAGTATTTTTGGCTATTTCATCTCTGCAGTCCTGTCTTAATGGGATGGTATTTGATGATTTTTTATTAGCAGATGTGATTTTCCTCAGAAGAGGTGACACTTGGGAGAAGAGAATCGTATCATTTATTAACACACAAGCATTAAAACAGGTCCTATGCCCCGTGGAGGTGTGTCATCCCTTTAACTTTGCTAATGATTTTTATTTTTGTCTTGAGGTGTTAAATAAGAGCCTGGAGCTGTCTTTCTTTAACACTGTTATTCAGAAGATAATCTCCACTCATTGGAAGGAACAACTTGAAGCTGACAGCAAGCAGAGCATACCTCGGCTAATCTTTCTAGGGCAGGGCTTCCCTACCCTTCATTTCAACACTTAAAACCATCTGAAGCACCAAGTAACATGGCCACTGGTCTAAATTACACACAAAAAATTAGAGCTAAGTGTCTTAAAATGATGGCAGATGTGGGGACATAAGCCTTTAATTAAAGTTCTATAGAGAGAGGATTTATTTTGGTGAAGCATGGCTGGTACTTTTATACATTTTTATCTTAACTATACTAAAAAGGAATATGCAGTTACTGGTAATCTAAGTGGTTTGTGACATAAAGGGATTGGAGACATGTGGAGAATTTCAGGCTGGTCTCCAGTTGAGCTGAGGTCCGAACCCTGAAGGGTGATAATTCACCTTCATGACATGGTAGGCGTTCCCTCATGCTCCTGGAACTTGGGCCCCTGCCTAAGTTACCGCCCCCCTCCCCCCCAGACTCCACAAGAAAAGAATGGCTAGAAGTCACGTAGGCAATGACCCAAGCTTCTGACCTTCAGGCTAAACTCCTCCCAGTTATGTAGCAACAGTAAAGACCATAAAAAGGGGCTATTAGACCCCACCTCACTCTCTTACCTCTTACATCTTATTTGTCTCCCTCTTACTCCTCACACTCACCCCCTCTCTTCTCTCTCTTTGTCTTCTCCTCTCCTCTCTCCTCTCTCCCTCTTACTCTCTTTCTCTCTAGCCTTCTCTCTCTCTCTCTCTCTCTCTCTCTCTCTCTCTCTCTTCTCTCTTTCTCCCTCCCTTTCTATAATAAAGCTCTAAAGCCATAGACAGTCTCTGCTCATCAAGGCTGTGCTCACTCTCGCAGGTGTTAGGAACCTCTTTCCTCATCCCTCTCTCCCATAACCCCGGTGGCTTTAGCAAAGCAGCTCTGGGAATCCCAGGTAGGGCTGCCCCTTGCCACCCCTGGAAGAGTGGGTCAGAGGCTTAGATGCCCACCCAGGGATGAGTGGGAGGTAGATAGCAGCCCTCCCATGCCTGACAGACCAGAGAATGGGTAGAACTCTGGAGGGGTGTGGGTTTTCCCTACCCACTCTTCCCCTAGGGCCCCCTTTTTAGTTCCCGACAGAGGTATCTATAAAACTTATATGGAAACAATCTTTCTATTATGACTACCAATGATCTTTAGTTTAAATTGTCAGTTTAACACAACCTAGAATCATCTGGAATGAGAGAGTCTAGGTGTGGATTGGCCTGTGGCATGTCTATGGGGATTTTCTTAATGAAGATAACTTACACAAGAAGATGGAGCCCACTGTGGGCAGTAACATTGCCTAGGCTGAGGGTACTTTAGTGTATAAGAGTGGAGGCAATCAAGAAAGCACACATGGATTCATTTCTCTTGGCCCTTGCCCACAGATGTGATGTGCCTAGATGTCTGGATTTTCTGCCTCAACTTCCCTTCAAAATAGTGTCCTATGACCTGGAATTGTGAGCTACAATAAGCCCATTCTCCACTAAGTTGCTTTTTGTCAGGATATTTTATCACAATCACTAAATATTAAAATGGTTAAAAATGCCGTGGGCCCTTGGGAATAAATGTAATTTTATTGTCTGAAGACCTAAGCCTGGTGGCACAATGTGTTAGGAGTTTTGAGAGAAGTGCTTTTAGGGCTGAGGCTATAGGTCAGGAGTAGGCAGGCAGGTTGTTTGCTGTGTGTGTGTGTGTGTGTGTGTGTGTGTGTGTGTGTGTTCCCAGATTCGACACCAAGTACTGCCTGTCAAAAAGAAGAAAACCCTTGACTTAGCATTGCCTTGACAATGAAGTAGTGTTTGCATTCACGATAATGCTATGACATCAATGGTGTTATCTATCACTATTGTTTCCAACTAAACAACTACTATAAGGAAATTCCTTCCCAACATACTTTAAAATAAGCAGAAGGCAAATTTACCTTGAGCCTCAGGGAAAGAGAATTCTCTTAAATTCTGAATTTTAAAAGGATCAGGGGTATTCACAATAATGAGCAATGGTATAAGAATGCATTTTGTTTTGCATCTAATCTCCTACCTGAGATGATAATGCATGATAAATATGCTTTCTCTGCTCTTTCTTACTATCTCAAAGGACACGAAAGCACAGTCCTTCCAGAACTCAGGAATCTTAGCATAATTCACAAAAGTGAGGAAACAAATAAAAACATCACAGTTTTAAAAGACGGAACTGGGGAGATGGCTCGGCAGGCAAAGAGTGCTTGCTTTGTGGGCATACTGACCGGAGTTCAGATTCTTGCAACCCACAAACGCTAAGACATGGCAGGATGAACTTGCAAACCCATTGTACCTGAGACAATATAGGAGGCAGAGACAGGGGAGTTTCCAGAAGCCCACAGGTCATCTAGCCTAGACTATATAACAGCAAACAAGAGACTCTGCCTAACACAAGATAGAAGCTTAGGTCTAACGTATGAATACACAAGGACACATTCACAGCTGGTCATCTATCCAGGTTAATAATATTCCTTTATGTTAAAAGCCTTCTCAGCTTGACTGATTTCCTCTCTCAGCTAAGGAGAAAAATTAGCATATCCATATTGATTGTGTAAACTTGGGTTGGTTAGGTAATCCGTGTACTTCACAGGAAATATTAAGAGTGTTTCTTGCAGATAGACTGGGAAGAGCAGAGGTTCCTTCTCTTAGCCTGTGGAAGACTTCAGATGAGGAAGGAAAGGCATGTTAAATTACTTTAGCATTAGGCTGTAATAAGAAAGCAAAAATGAAATTGTAAAAGCTCAACATAAGCTCTTTTTTGTTTTTTGGGGGTTTTTTTTGGTCCTTCTGTACAGTGAAGATATACCCTAAGCTGTCAGAGCCATATTAAATGGAGCATAGTTAAATGGAGTGCCTGTGATAAGGGGCTCAGCTAGGCTATCAAAGCCTTCCATCAGTAGGATTGAATTTCCAGCATATTGCACGCTTCTCCACGCTCCTTCTCCCTTTTTCCTTTCAGTGACACTACAAGGGCAGCTTCAGATATGCTTATAATTTGTGGTTTTATAATGCAAGGGACGTCCATGTTTTCAAAGAGCTATGATGTCATATGAGCCAAGGGCTAAAATGAGTGTGTGTGGGGTGTGTGTGTGGGGGGGGAACCCAGCAATGAACAGAGTCAGCTTGAAAGAAAGACCTTAGAGCACTTTGAGTCCAGGCCTATATGAGGAGAAACCTTTTCAATGTGTATTTGTCTTCGAAGTCCTTGTGAAACTCTACCTGAGGATGGTGTCGCTTCAACTTGTGAACACCAGTCAGGATTGCTGTTAGAATCTGTTCTCTTCAAACACCCGACTTCCCCGTACATGCAATCACTTCTCATTTCAAATTGGTCCTCAGAAAAGAATGTTAGTATATCATATATTTCTTACTCTATTAAAGTATGAAGCTACAGAATGAATTCTTTCTCTGTATCCTTGCAGATTTGTAGTAGGTACGCATACATGTGTGCAGCCTGAGCTCAATGTCACCTGTCTTTCTCAAGTACTTTCCAGTTTTTTGTGTGCCTGGCTTTTTTTGCGGGGGGTGTATGTGTAAGTTTGTGTGGGTGTGTGGATGTGCACATGTAGAATAGACAGTGATGCCAGATGTCTTTCTTAGTTACTCTCCTCTTTGCTGATTGAGAGAAGGTCTCTTGGTGAACCTGAAGGAGGTAGATTTGGTGACCAGTGAGCTGGAGAGAGCCTCCTGCCTCCACCTCCCCAGTGCTTGAATTTATAGTAGCATGCCACCCTGACTAGATTTTGAGTACTAGGGATCCAAACTCAGATTGTCATGCTTGTATGGCAAAAGCTTTCCCCCCGGATAAAATCATTTTATATCGAGACTATTTTGTTGTTTTTAAATACTTTCTGTAGCTCACTTCTCTCTGCCTATGTAGGATCACCTGTTATGTACAGCTTTCATAAGAAATAGACAGCACCTAAAACATCAAACTATCCGACACGTTCTCAACTCATCTGCCATTTTCATATCTCCAAGCCCATTCCTCGTTTGTTGCTGTTAATGCTAGAATCATCATCAAAACAAAACAAAATTCCAGCACTGGGTATCATTCTAAGACGATCTTGGTAGCAACACTTTCTGGTAATACACAGAGATTTTAGAATTGTCTGAAAATAGACCCAAAGAGAACAGTATTCCCAGAAGGAACCACATCCACACAAGGTCTTAGCTGCCACCGTTTTAGCTGTAGTCTCCTGTGTTTCTCTCTTCTTTAAAAAATTTTTCTCTCTGGTTAGGCAGATGGCTCAGTAGCTAAGATGCTTGTCATTGAAGGGAGAGGGCCTGAGTTTAGATGCCCAGTATCCATATAAAGATGAGCATAATACTGTATGTCTGTAACCTCAGTGAGATGCGGTGGAGCATGGATACAGGAGAAACACGGAACTGCGTAGGGCAGCTAGCTTTCTCTATGCAACCATGAACAGGAGATCCTGTCTCAGACATGGTGGACAGGAGGAATGACAGTGGAGGTTCTCCTCTGACCTCCACACATGTGAGACATTGCTAGTCACACATAAACATACACAGAGGAGGAGAGGAAAGAGGGAGAAAATAGGGAGGGAAGAAGAAATCAATATAAAAAAGCACAGTCTACATATTAGAAACAGTCTTTTCTCAGATTGGCACCACCCTACTTTACCAGAACATCCCGAATCAAGTGTTTTCTAGCCAGCATGGCAAAGTGCTTACCAAGGATTCTCTTGGTTTTTCCATATCGACTTTGGTTTTGATGTTTTTCTTTTGACTTCCTTGAGTGCTCACGGAGCCGCTGGCGAAACAGGAGCCCTGGGAGGTGCCCTCTAACACACTCCTGCAGGAAACACCCTTTGATCCACTCTCTGTCTGTACAGCGGCTCTCTTATCAACTCTGCAGGTAGAAAGTGATTCCTCTGATAAATTACATCGGCCGTTTTCAATCACACTCCTCTTCCAGCCCTTTAATGTTTAAGGTAACCTCAGCGTGCCTCTTTGTCTTTAAACCTTTCAGTGATAAGTGTTGCTCTCTCTAGCCTTGAGCAAAAAATATCTTCAAATATTTCACTAGTGTGTCAACTTAGATTTGCAAGGATAATAACTTATTTCATTACACTGTTTATTAAATGTGCGCACAGACAAACAGGCTTGTGTGCAATGGTGTGTGTGTGTGTGTGTGTGTGTGTGTGTGTGTGTGTAAGGTAAAGAATGTCTTCTTGTGTGTTATTCCTTAGGTGTTTCTGACACAAAATATTTCATTGGCCTGGAACTTCCAAGTACGTTATTCTGGCTGGCCAGAGAAGTCCAAGGCTCTGTCTGTCTCCACGGCCTCTGCAATAGGAACACAAGACTGTGCCACCATGCTTGGCTTTTGTTTATGTGGGTTCTGAGGATGGGGTTTAGGTCTTCATGCTTGTAAGGTCAGCATATTACTGACTGAGCCATCTCTCCATAGCCTCTATTTTATTTTTATAATTGCTTTTGGGGAGGGACAGAATATAAAACGCCAAAGGGTGATTGCTAAATACATTTCTGGCTTAAGATCGGCAGGAAAAGTAATTACTTCTGGAAAGTTCTAAGTATACATTTGCTCAGCGCGATCAATGAAATCGGCATGCTTTCAAACGTGTGTGTAATTTTCTTCCATTTCATGCAATGTGGATACATTCATGGTTCCTGGTGTGGGTTGAATTGCTATCAACCTGGATGTAACTCACTATTCTTTAATTTCAAAGACCATTGGCTTGGTTAAGAAAGGAACATGAACTAAATTATCATTTTATAGCTAACTTTTATTTCACTGTTTAAATTATAGCTAATGTATAAGGGATTATATTCTCTACGTGTATAGAGACTATGCTTGGCTGGTATTTAATGATCAGGAAGTAAACAGCTCTCCTTGGGTTTGGGGGAGCAGGGAGACCCCTCTACATTGCCCTTTTCTGTTCACATGTGTTTACCTGTTTAGAAGTTCTGTCATGAAGGCATCTTTTGTTGGGCACACAGCAGGGCTGGGTCTATTCCTTGGCTCCGACTTCATTTGGTTATAAATGTCTTGGGATGCTTTCAGACTCTCTGAGCTTTGCAGACCATCATCTGGACTCTGACCATCTGCCTTCTTGGTCCCCCTACTCAGTTCATTTTCTATCTTCGATTGTACTTCAGCTTTCTTCTTTTCTTTTTTCCTCTCGGATTTCAGTTTTGTGTCTTTCTTTTCCACTTTACTCTTGGAAGCTTCCATTCTCCTGCTACTGAGAGCTGGAAGCCTGCTCTTTCGAAAACCAAACCAGCTGGTGAATGAAGGCCCTGCCCTGGGCTTCACTTCCACAGAGGCAGACTTTGTCTGCACTTGGCCCTTTTCCACATTCTCCTGAATGCACAACATGACCTTTTCTTCGATGGAGGGTGAGAGGGGGGCTTCTGGGCTCACGACACTAGTCCCAGTTGAAGAAGCATCTGGATGCCTTCCAGAAGTTTCTAGCTTAGATATCCCACTTGTTTCCAAATTGCTTGGGCGCTGCATCCTCCCTGGAACGTGCAGGAACTGAGGGCAGTCTGATAGAGGAGATGGATGTCTATGGTGGTCACTGCTAGATTGCTCATGTACACCTCTTTCAGGACACTCTTGCTGAGTAGAGAACCGTTGATCTTCCACTCCAGGAGTAAGGAGTCCTTCCGGCCTTGTGAGCATCCTCAAAGGTAACTTGCTTGGGCTTCCATGCTGGCTGCTAGAACTTCCTGTGCTACAGAGAGAACTCTGCCTGGAAAAGGGGTTTCCCAGGGGCCTTCCAGCACTGGGCAGATTATCAGATGTTGAGACAGAGGGGATCTTGCTTGGGGACCCTTCCATTGAAATATTCTGTCTGGTGAGGGAATTGCCTCTTTCAGCCGTGTTGGTGATAATCTGAGTTCGAATCTTGCCTGGCCCTTCTGTTGGGGGAGTGGAAGGCTTCTCTCCCAAGTGGATGCTGAAGCTCTGACTCCGAGCTTTGGCTCCATTCATGCCTAGAGCAGGCTTTGGGTGTGGCTTGCTGGAGGAGAAGGATCTTTTTATGGCTCTGCTGTCTGCCCCATCTCTTCCATCATCTCTGGAGATGCTACATTCCAACGGTTCTGGCATTGTTGAGTCTAAGGCAAGTCCTCTAGCTAGACTGTCGGGACCTCTCACACCTAGTAAGGCTGTGGTTCTCTCATCTCTTGAGGTCTCCAAACTTGCAGGGTCTTTGGAGTCCTCAGGATTAGACGTATTTGCTGCTACAGAGCTTCGAGATGCTTCATTTAAACTATCCTTTTCCTGTTTCCCTGGTACCAAGGAAGTTTTCCTGAGCAACTGAGGAGACTTCATGAGAACTTTGAGTCCTACTGGGAGGCGAGTTTTAGGTCCTTTCTCGGGAGAGTTCTGGCCACCTCGTGAGGTGCCTTGGTTTCTACAGGATGAGGAAGAGGGGGATGGACTGTTAACCTGAGGTGTCAAGGACTCATTCACTCCTGAGAAGGAAGGCCTGTGGGGCATCACAGTGCTGTCACTCAACTGTCTTTTTCTCCCTGGGGACAGGCTTTTACAAGATGTCACCTCTAGCAGTTCACGGCTTGAAGGACAAGTCTTGGGTGTCTGTAAGTCTGTGTCCATGTGGGCAGTTCCAAGTGCATGGTGAGGGGGAGGTTTAGGGATGCCTCTTTTTGGAGAGACTTTTGGGGGCCCTGAAGTCATCACAGCAAATGGGCTGGAGGGTATGTGTTCAGGGTATCCGGTGTGCACTACCGCTTGGGTTGAGGAAAGAGCTGGAGGGAAGGCAGACTTTCTGGAGGCCACAGATGGTTTCTTCTGTATTTCTGACATCACTGGACTGGAAGAGACAAGAGGAGCAGAGGATCCTTTCAACAGCGGGGATTTCAACCCTGGACTTACAGTGTCTCCAGGGACCTGAGTTTCAGGTTTGGCAGGTGATGGTAGTGGTGGGTAATCATAACTGGGTCTGACCAGGAGCGACACTGATCTCCCTGGAGGGGTTGGAGGGGAGGGAGACCTCATTCTTGTCTGTGGCTCAGAGACACAGCCATTGGACCTCATGGGGGATTCACTACTGTCCCTTCTCCCCATGAGATGCCTTGACTGGATCCCTGCAGTCTGACTCCTGGGGCACTGAACCCAGTTCTTCTTATTGGAAATTTTGGGGATATGAGGAAGCTGGGCAGGGTGTTTTGGAATGTGTGATTCTGGCTGTACATCACAGAGAGAACCAGGGCTCTCTGCCTTTCTACATTGTGAGAGTTTCCCCATAGGGGATGCTGGTGTCTTTTCAGGAGTCACTAGGGCACTGGAGGGGACCATCATGGTGGGCATAGACTCCACAAGTTTAGATTTCTGAGGTGAAGACTTGCCTCTGGAAGGGATTTTTGTCAGACCTTGCTTTGTGTAGACACCCATGTTTCCAACAGGTCTAGAATTACTCTGCCAGGCTACCCCCTGTGTGGGTTTGGCGAGCTTTGATCGTGGGGAATTCTGAGTTATTATAATCTGGGAGCTGAAGGAGTCATTCGGAGCTGTGAGAATACGGTTTTCATCTTTTGGAATGTTTTTCTCAGTCTCCTCTTCAGGTCTCTTCAGAAAAGGACAGTCTCTTGCAGTAGTTCCTACCTTTAAGTGAGTAATTTCCTGAGGTGAAAGTTCAGTGAGTTCCTCTGAGGGTCCAGCAAGGGCTGAGCTGATGGAAATTTCATCCCTGGTAACAGTGACGACTCCAGCCTGGTGAGAGCTGAATTCCACTGGCTCTCCATTTTCTGCATCAAATATGACCGTGACACATTCTTCCGAAGAGGTCCTCTTGACAACCCTTTGTTGCTTGATGAAACTGAATGCCTTCGAGCTAGTCTCTAAGTGGGTGGGACATGCTTCTTCTCCCATATCCCGAGAGCCACCTTCAGATTTTCTGAATCCCACTTCTAGGTTCTCCATGGACCTGTCGGTGTCCCCAGTCAAGGACAGGTCTGAAGGGCTTCTCTCATCACTGCTCTCTATGTGTAGCTCGTTTAGGGTCTCATTGTCATCGGTATCTGAGAGCTGCAGGTTCCGAGGCACATGGCCATGAACTTGGCTGTGTGGGTCCCTGTCTCTTTGCACCCAGGGCAGGTGCATACTGGGGCATAGCTTCCTCTCCAAGGGGCAGTGGCTAGCACAACGAGCTAGCCTTTCAGGCATTTCTCTGGTATATACTGAGGCTGTACCTTCTGCAAAGTATTTCCTATGTGGCTCCCAGTTAAACAGACTGTCTGAAACACTGTGTGTCAATTTACTGCCCTGTATTCTGTAGCCCTGGCTCGGAGATGTTAGTGGCAAGGCTGGGGATGGGAATTCTTCATGTGCATCCTCATGAGAATTTGCATCATAGATGAATTTCTGATGGAGATTCTGGCAGGGGATCCCCATGCCAGACGGTTGGCAGGGCGGACACTCCTTGAGGCTGCTGGTTTTAATTCCTGGCGAATAGATCCCTTCGTTCGAGTTCATGCAATCTTTATAACCCCATTTGCTTATCACCGATGATGGTGATTCAAGGAACACTTTCCGCTTCTGTAGCTTCCTCAGTCCTTCTAGAATGTGGCTTTCTTTGATACGGGTCGGAGGTAGTTCATCTGCAGGGCTGGCGAAGCCACTTGGGAGCGAAGAATCAATACTCAGTCTTTTATCCCAGATCCGCGATGATTGCTAGGAAAGAAAAATATAGGTATCAGACATGATTGAACCAAACAGATCTCAAATAAACAAAGGAAATGCCCCTCAGTAGATTTAATTTGTATAAGTGGGTGATAAATATTCACATATAAACAATCTGTACAATGGTAACTATGCAGTAAACTTTGACTCCTCAAAACCCTGTACTAAGCGGCATGGTGAAATAGAGAAATGAAATGTGTGAACTATTCCTTTAAGAGTGGAAAACCCAACTGGAGTGAGGATCCATTAGCTCAGCTAACTATGTGTCCAGAAAATACATATGAGAAGTAGAAATAGGCTGCCTATCGTATAGGTTCACAGGAAAGACCCATGGGTCTATATGGAGTTAGTGACAGGTAAAAAGGAAAGTCATTTGAATATTTTTTTAATCTTAACTATTCCTATTCCTTGAAAGACTTACAGACTTACCTAGAGTTCTACATGAGGAAAATGTCTTCCAGGTGGAAGAAGAAGAATGGTTAGAGATGCAAATCAAGAAGGCGTCCTCAAGTTTCACTTAGGGAAAGGGCAGAGGACAATATAGCCTCACGATAGAGAGTCAAGGCAGAGCAGAGGGAGGGGCTGAGAGAGGAAAGCATTTCAATGTGCCTGTCTAACGGTTGGTAGCTCTCTGCCTGTCAGGAAAGGTTTCTGAAGTTATCACATGCACCTGCATACATGTCTGTGCCTATCTACATGAGTAACTGGGCATTAGCAGTGGCATCCCTGTGGTAGTTACTCTTCCACTGAGGTGGCAGCTCAGTTTCTTGTCCTTGTACCTTCCCAAATTCCAGTCTTCCAAAAGTGGATGGGAAATGAAAGATGGGATTCCCCACAGTTTTGTTTTTCACAGAATGGATAACGAGGAGCAGAGAAGCATAGTAGAGAAGTAACGTAAACTGAGGACCTGCCAGATGGCAACCACTGGCATGCTGCTGTAACTGCATCTCAAGACCAACATGAGAGAGATACCATAGTCCTTTCCCTTTGCTGTGGGTCTCTGAGGTCCAGCAAGCCTACTCTACGGCAGGTCTCAGAGATAGGAGATTTGGACAAAAAATTGGACTCATATTTTTTCTTTTTCTGGAGCTTACTACAAACCTGTGAAATTGGTTTCCACCCCAAAGTGGCTAGAGTGGAATATGAACTTGGGCTGCCAGCTCTGGAGTTCACACTCTTAATCTGGGTGCCATATTGCTATATCAAGCTTAACTTCTAGTCTCCTTTCTGTCTGCACTATCTGGTGTTAAACAAAACCCTTAGGATTTCTTGCCAGTGATGCTCCAATAGCATTTCAGAGTTTAAATAAGAAACTAGCACACTGAAACAATGAGGGGCTGACCTACTTGAAAATCATTATTTTATTTTTAATCGTATGTATGTATGTATGTATGTATGTATGTATGTATCTGTGTGTGGCTGTGTGCACACCAGTTCAGGTGCTCATAAAGGCTGAAAGCAGGTGTTTGCATCCCTAGAGCTGGAGACACACGTGGTTGTGAGTTGCACAATGTAGCTTATGGGAACTGGGTCTTCTGCAAGAGAGGTATAAGCACTCCATCACTGAGCCATCTCTCTAGCCCTTCTCAGGATCTTTTTAAAATTACTAATGATGACTGACTTTAGGAACAAATATGGCAGTTTCCGAGGATCACTATACCAGCTAGCCCCTGTCAAAGAGTCTGAATATGAACTAAAGACAGACATTAAAAAGGACCAGCAACATCCATCAGAAACTAAACTGTTTTGTAAGCTATGGACATTGGATTCTATCTAAGCCATTTTCATGAAATTTACTCTTGCTATCTCCAGCACACACATTTATTTGTTTTGACGTCCAATTATTTATTTTCTTCAGGAAACTCTCCAGTGTCTGGAGCTGCTGGGACAGACGTGATTTGCTGACACTACCCTTTTCCTCTTGGAGTTTTGTTCTTTAAATTTAGGAAATTGCATCATTCAAAGCTCCTCTGGAAATCAGAAGAAATCTCATCCCAAAGCCTGAGTATTCTAGATAGAACAGAGAATGGGCTTGCTCGGTGTGCGTTTCTAAGATTCCTCATGGTCTTGAGAGTCACACTGATGGCAGAGATAGGAAGCCAGGAAACAGGGCCCTCCAAGAGCTACATGGCAGATCAATTTAACCCACAACAACTAAACTCAGCTCCTGCCTACCCACCTTTCCTCTTCTTGTCCACAGCCAGTTCATGCTGTATTTCAATATACCAATAAAGTCAGAGGCTTCTAATCTTCTGATGAGATAAGCCACATCCTTCCCTGAATCTCTCTCTCATGGGAGCTGACACTGGTGAGTTGAGACAAGTGTGGACTAATCTTAAAAGTTGGCAGGAGTAGCAGGGGAACATGAGAACCTCATGGGACAGAGCCTGGGGAGGGTCATTTTCTATAACTGTTACATTCTTTGTTCAAGAAAGTGGGATAGAGTGCATAGGGGGCAGTGCCAAGACTGAAGGAGGCCTCTAATAAGCTGGAGGCACAGTTAGTGTCCTCAGGACCTTTCTATCTCTTGCCAGGAAAATACTACATTTTATTTAAGGAATTGCTGGTGTTCATGGGAATAACTCAATGCCAGCAGCAGGTATAGGCCTTCTATTTGTAAGAGTGACTCAACAAGGCCGGGATAACAGAACCATCAATAATAAAGGTTCTAGAACTAATACCTGGTATTACACTGCTATGTTCTTGGGACATATATTTAAATCCTCAGAATCTTGGTTTTCTTAGCTAAAAATTGGGGAGAGTTGAGTCTGGAGAACAGCTTAGTCAGTAAAGGGCTTATATGTAAACATGAGGATCTGAGGTTGATACCCAGAACCCATTTTCTAAAATGTCAGGCATGGTGGCATGTGCTTAGAATTCCAATACAGGTGAGGCAGAGCCAGGCAGATCCCCGGGGCTTGCTGTAGGCAGCCAGCCAAGCTGAACTGGTGAATTCCAGGTTCAGTGAGAGACTGTTCCAAAAGAACATGGTGGATGGTATCAAAGAAATAATAACTGAGGCTGACTTCTGGCCTTCACATACACACACACACACACACATGGATATCTGCAAATATGTATACCCAGCATTCATCTATGAATACATAAATGAGGAAAACATAAATACGTTGTAAGTCTTACATGAGTTAATATTTGTGCGGTATTTTTAAGAGTGGGCCACATATGGTTGTAACTGAATCTATTAGAAACCAGATTTCCCTATCGAGAAAGGCTAGTGAATTTTATACACGCTTTTCTTTCTGTTTCTACAACAAATGATATTTAAAAAATAGTTGTGGGCTCAAAGAAGCTATTACTCACACATTTATTATTATAAAATTTAACAATGTGTTCCTGTTCAGAATCTTGTGATTTATTATGTAAGTCAATACTAAATAAAACACCTGATGCCAGGCACAAACTGCAGAAATAATATAACTTTAAAATGTCTCGAGGGTCCAGATAGAGCTTTCTGGGGCCCTGAGAACTAAAAAGTATACTTTTTGAGCTGTCACAGGCTGTAAAATGTCATAGGTACAATTGGATTATCACTGGGTGGCCGTCTGAGGAGTGTCACTAAAGGGTTTTTATTTTCTCTCTTTCAAGGGCGAGATTGCCTTAGTATATCAAAGACTGCCCCAATTAGAATAATGCCCAGCAGTTATTTTTTGGATAGACAGGTACAATGTCCAGACAGTGGGTAAGGTTCTTGTCATGCAACTATGATGACCCAAATTTGATCCCTAATACCGACATTAAGAAGTTGGGCATACTAGTGAATACTTTTAATTCTAGTACTGTCCACAAATAGATACTTGGAGGTTGCTGGCTAGCCAGCCTAGCCTGCTCTGAGAGTTCTAGATCAAAGAGGGATCTCAGCTCAAGACAAAGCAAAGAAAGAAAGAAAGGAAAGGAGAAAGAAAGAAGAGGAAAGAAGAAAGAAAGAAAGAAAGAAAGAAAGAAAGAAAGAAAGAAAGAAAGAAGGAAAGAAGGAAAGAAGGAAAGAAGGAAAGAAGGAAAGAAGGAAAGAAGGAAAGAAGGAAAGAAGGAAAGAAGGAAAGAAGGAAAGAAGGAAAGAAAGAAAGAAAGAAAGAAAGAAAGAAAGAAAGAAAGAAAGAAAGAAAGAAAGAAAGAAAGAAAGAAAGAAAAAGGCTAGAAGGCCCCCATGGAACAACCTTAGTATCCTTTGGTATATAGACAAACTTGCATTCGAAGGCATGAACCTGTATACACATGTGCACCCCAACATATATACACAAATAAAATAACGAAGGAAGCAAAAATAGCTATCGGAGAGAAAGGGGAAGCAGAAAGAAAATAAAGTGCACAACAGGGCTTAGCAGCTGGGAAGAACACTAGCTGCTCCTTCAGAGGACCCACGTTAGCTTCACAGGAAGGGTGCTCACAACCACCCATGACTCTCACTCTAAGGAATGCAATGCCCTCCTTTGGCCTCTGTGGCCACTTGTTTGCAAGTGTACATGACCATACTCATATACATACATAAAAATAAATCTTTAAAAAGACAAAGGGAGAAGAGAAGGGAGCCATGTGGGATAAAACCTTTCAGGAACGCAGTGAGATAAAGAAAACCACTCTGATCATTGTCCCCTCATTCTCTTGGCCAGGATCCTGGCAGTCATTATTCAGAGCTCTGAACTACTCCTTATGGGAGCAATTTAGATAAATGCAGTCTGCTCTCTGCTTTGCATTAGAAGCCTGAGTCTATAGGAATAGCCTCAGAATGCAAGCTGGAACTCTTTTTCAGAGCTGCGGTTCAGCAGATGACAAAGCTACTCTCTCACCAGTAGAGTCTATAAGTTCTGGAGCTTTTTGGTTTCTACAGTACTGAAAAGCACGAATGAAATTCATACAAATAGAAAAGTCAACTCTGAATCCCTGACTTGGAGTTTCCATCCTGGTGAACTTTGCTTTCCTATAGCTTTGAGGAACTGCTAAAGTAGCGATTTTGAAATACTTGGCTTGTTCCAATATGCCAGGAAGCTTGCTCAGAGGTTCCTGCAGCTTGGTAAGCTCTGTGCAGATGAGGGGATGGGATCTTGCAGGAGTGGTTGTCCCACACCCTGGAAAGGGGCTAGGCACGTGGCTTGGTCAGTAAAGTGCTTGTCATACAAGTATGAGAACCTGATATCAGATTCCCCTGAACCCCCCAAAAGCTGGGTGTGCAGTTTCAGTGCAGAAGAGGCAGAAGCAGGGACTCTGGGGATCACTAGCCAAACTGGTAAGTTCAAGATTCAAGCCAGAGACAGACCGTGTCTCAAACAACATGGACAGGTCCTGAGAAACGACAGCAGCGGCTCTGTGTGTTTACATGTACATGTATATGTATGCATATATATAGATATATAGATAGAGATATATAGATAGAGATATAGATACACAATTTAAATAATAAAAAGAGAAGCAGGGAAGACATTCCTGCAGGTAAGGAAGAATAGCCTGTCCTTTCATCAAACCTTGTTCCCCACATCCTGTTCCAGCAATTTATCTGTCTATTCTGTAGTTATCTGATGTACAGCCCCATCATGTTTTATGTTTTATGAGCCCACAGCACTGATCATGGGCGGCCTCCACGATCAATGGGCAAATAGTCAGGGAATGCTCATTTCCTTACGGCCACCCACCCACTCTGCCTCCATGACCAAACTCCAGCCAGCAAAGGATTTTCTTCCTGTTCTCTCAGAAGCTGACTTGCCTGACAGGAGCCTTACCCTTTTCCCAATGAGCTTCCTGTCTTGCCACGTGTAGGAGGAGCCACTGGAGTACTCGCTGCAGGTGCTTGACAGCGATAGCTCACTGCCGCTGCTGCAGCTGTTGCGAGGACAGAGGTGATCAGGGATGACAACCCCTGAGCCAGAGTGTTTCAAGGCAGGGGTTCCTGATTTTGCATTCTGGAGGTGTTCCTGTAAAAGCAGGACAGGGCTCAGCAAAGTATTGGCTTAAGAATTAAACACCCAATGATCTTAGAGTAAGTGGTTAGAAGATCAGGTTTGGGAACCACACAGATCTTAGGCTCAGTGTGTGTGTGTGTGTGTGTGTGTGTGTGTGTGTGTGTGTGTGTGTACATGTGTGTGCATGTGCTTGAGGAGGCTATGTGGGGAGGGTTATGTGTGCATGGATGCTCAAGTGTGTGGAGACTAAAGGACAACCTCAGGGTGTCATTCCTTGGGATACTTATTTAAAGAATATGCTCACTGGCCTAGAACTCACCAAGTAGACAAGGCATTCTGGCAAATGAGCTTCAGGGACCTGTTTGTACCTTCTCACCACTGAGGTCACAAGCATATGCCACAATGCCTAGTTTTTACTACTATTTGTTTCTGGTTTTTAATGTGAGTTTTTTGGGGATCAAACTTCAAGTTTGGGAGGCAAGCATTTTAAGAACTGAGCTAAGTCGTGCCCCATGCCTAGCCCCCACCCCCTTTAGCTCTGCTTCACACTGTTTGGCTCCAGGAGGTTATTTAGTGTTGCTAGCTATGTTTTCCCTATCAAATGCATTGAAACGGTAAGATCGGGTGTGAACTGCTAACACGAGAGTGCTATGAGGTTCCAGACATGAGCATATACTTAATAAGTGTCTGATCTACAGAGAGTGTTCAGTTTATCTCAAGGTACCATCGTTATCACAACAATGGGTTCTCACTGTATCCAGCCATCCTGTAAGAGATCAAATCAATATCAAAACAAGACCCGGACGCAAGGAGTACAGCTGGTGGGAGAATGTTTTACTACCATATATGAGAGCCAGGGTTCAATCTCCAGCTCTGCAGAACAAAATGAAGCAACAATAACATACCCCAAATTCTCCAGATGGAAGACGACACATTCTTGGTTATCGGACTCAAGAGCATTGGCAATAAACTTTAGCTGAATGTTACAAATCAGGTTCTATACTGCTACAAAAATCACATTCTTGTGCTTATTTCTCCCAGAGGTCTCATTGGTAGAGCGGGCAATATCACTCCTAGGTTCCCTTCTAGTGGGGAGGTTATTCTATGTCAGCTATCACATAAACCCCAGTTTATCTGTGCAGACTTGTAAGATACCATGTGCCACAGGAAGGCACAAAGCTAAGGTGTCATGTATCGCCATCAGAGGTTTTCTCATGTCTGGTCGGCTGTATGGGTGCTAACAGCCTCCATACCTCACAGATATGAACCTCACACAGAAGGCTACGGTGGTTAGAATTCTAGGGACCCGCACAAACCATAGGCAACAGATAAAGTGGTAACCACCCACCCCCGTGCATTTTGACAGCCACCTTGCAGGGGTAACGGATGAAGCTCCGCAGAGTGGACAGGCTAACTTAATTTAGCATCCGAATCCTGAACAGGAGTTCTCCATTACCATCTAATTCTGGCCTATCTTTAGAACGCCTTGTCTGAAACTCTCCAGTCGGGAGCCATCTGTCTTGGTGTCACTTGCAGAGGTGTGAAGCCTCGTACTTATGCAATTTATTGACGTTTTATGGGTGCCATTAGTACCTGAGTACTTATCACTGTCCTGCAAATGCAACTCTAAATGATGGTGAGAAACACCCCAACCTGCTCCCCCCACCCCAACCCGGCAGGCAGCCATGATGGGAGAGTACTTGTGGTAAACCTTAAACCCTCACAGAGTGCAGAGGGCACATTTAATTTTCTTGCTAATCAATAACTATAACACTCAATCATTTCATCTGCCTTGCTACAGATACTTTATTTTTTGCTGCACAGTGATCTCTTTAAGTGATTGTTTAAAAAATGCCAAGAATTTTTTTCATATCCTATTTCTCTCTGCTGAAATCTGGGACTAAGAATCATAACAGGGGAAACTTGTCTCAAGACCTAGTTTTCAGAACTATTGACCAATGGTGTCCTTAGATATTGTTAGATATAACTTAGTTAGTCTATACTTGCTTCTTAACAGATATCTAGAGCTAGCCAAAAGCTCTATTTACTTTCTTTTTTCAGATAGGGTTTCATCCAACCCTTGATGGCTGGTCTTGAATTCACTATGTACCAAATTTCTCAGTTACTTTCTGTTGTGACAAAATGCTCTGACAAAAGCGACTTAAAGGGTGAATGGTTTCTTTTGGCTGAGAGTTTCAGAGTGTTGCAGTCCATCATGGCAGATGATGGGGAGTGAGGCTGTGAAGTGGGGGAGTAGAAAGCTGGCTGGTCATGTTTCCATATTCAAGAATGGACTCGAGTGGGTGTAGGATACACCCCTAGTGACCACCTTCCTCCATTTATCTACCTCTCCAGTGTTCCAGAACGTTCTAAAAGAGTGCCATGGGCTGGGAACCAATTGTTCAAACATGCAAGCTTATTTGTGTATGGCAGGGGGAGGGAGCACTTCACATCCTAACTACAACACCAAGGATGACTTTGAACTTCTGATCTTCCTACCTCTAATTCCCCAGGCTTAAAGGCATGCACTACCATACTCAGTGTATACGGCCCTGGAGATGGAACCCAGCGCTTTGTGTATTAGTTTTCTACCAACTAAACTGCATCCTTTTATCCCTCTGTGGCTCCATCTTACAAGACAGCCTGGCATCAATGCCTCTGCTAGTGTAGACATGTAGAAGTCATCCCTATGTAAACTTCCAGAAACATTCCATTAGCTATGTTAATGCTTTAAAGGTCTTTAGCCCCGTCTCTTCTGTTTGGTTATAGGATTTATCTGGTGGCACTTGTTAAATAGAACAGCTTCTGCTCTGAGAGATTTCACCCACACTCCAGGAAACAACTCTCACTGCATCTTGCCATGTGACCTAGAGTTAAACACCTCCAATGGCTTTCCATTCTCTCATGAGTTCTGGTGACTTTTTCTTCTTCTTTCTTTCAGGATACGAGAGTTTAGATGTGATCTCTTGCCCATCTATCCCTACCCACTGTCTAACAAAGCCACATCTGTTTGCACAGATACACTCAATACCTAGGCTTGAGAAAGCAGAAGCCTTGTTCAGGCATTAGCCATGTGCACACACCCTTGAGCGGAGGGATTAAAGTGACAAGAAACTAGAATGTAGGAGATGGGTAGACTTGAGAAAGAACTGCTAGCTCTCTCAAGTTGACCTTGAGTGCCAAGAGAGATGCTATATAAGATACTTGAGGGAGGTAGGGAAAGCCTGCCTATGTAGTGGGAGAGATTAAACAAAGAGGTGTATTAAATCATGCTCCTTATGTGCTTACAAACCATACAGGGATCTTGTCCAATGGCAGCCTCTCATCTGGTACCCGAGCACTTCCAATGTGTACAATAAAATTTGTAAGAACTGAAAATTCCCCTCATCTTATAGAATTGAAGACTTTCTCCCTTCAAGACCCCATCATACTGTCTGTGCTATGATGCCATAACTTTTTTAATACTCTGGAAATGGAAGGGAATGAAAGCTCTCTCTTCAGGATTCTAGTTTGATGCATACAACGACTACCTCTTCTACTGTTATCTGATTTAAAGCCTATGGCTGAGAGCCTACACCCATCTTCCTAAAGTTCTTCTGAGAGGTAACTGTCTAAGCTCTATTTCTATGGACCCACCTTCATCTCTAGCACTGCTGGGGTGGAGAAACCATAGAACATAGGTGTAGGCTGGTTAGAGAGGAATTCTCCACTAAAGGGAGGTAGAGCCAGTCCTCCATTTGGGGAACTCCAACCTTGCCTACTTAATTTAAAAAGCAGGCAGACTAGAATTCAACTGTCATGCTTTCCTCTGATGTTTGCTCTTATCCAGCAATCATTATCTGCTCTGGTTAATAGTGTGGTCAAGCACTTGACTTCTGAGGTTTGAGTCCCTGCTCTTCAATATCCCAGCTCTTTGATTTTGGGGGGAAAGTTACTTAACCCCTCTATACCCCAGTTCTTTTTTTAATCAGTAGAGTTCACTTGTTACATCAGGTAATTTTGAAGGTTGGTCAATCCCCAAGCATATGGTAGAGTTGAGAATTTCTAGGTGTTGCTGTGCACACACATATGTACACACACACTCACATGCACACACATATGTTGAGGCTCTTCAACTAAACTGTAAATTTATAGACTCCTCATTAAAGAACCTTGTGCCCTCCCTCCAGCCTTGACCAGACTGGCTTAGACCTTGTTTGCCACAGTTGCTAGCTCACCTATGGTGCAGTCTTCTGACCTAGGTAAAGCCTTGTCTGTCACATCTGCAGCTTCCTGCAAGAAGCTGCCTGCTGAGCAGCTCAGCTTGTTTTCCTGACAGATCCTGACAAAGATTCCAGGAGATCCTGGCAAAGTGGGGGAGTGGTCCCCTCCCTTTATAAGCTCAGACTCATAAGTATACATTGGGCCTTGATCAGAGAACATTGTCTTGGCTCCTTATTTCTCTTACCGCCTTTCCCATCCAACCCCCAACTTTCCTTTCAAGAACCCAGTAACCTGTGGCTGCTGGCAGCTACATAACCTTATTTTACATCTATTAGGATACCACCAGCATCTGATACCTTGCACATAAATTCTGAGATAGCTTTATTAGACAATAACACAAACTGAGTACACAGTATTCCTGGGGATAACTGATAGAACTTTCTAGAAACACGTTCGGGTAGACAGCTTTCTTCATCTTCCTTCCTATGGCTGTGGGTAAGCTATCCCCTGCCATGCACTTATTTCATGTACCAGTCCCATTTCCTTTCTGCTCTCTGCAAATGCAATGTCTACTACCATGTCTACTATTCTACCATGATAGATAGCCTGCATCCCTGAGAACTGTGAGCCCAAATGAGCCATCTTGCCCTTAAGTTGCCATGTTGGTTATTTTGTTACAGCAAAAATACATGTAAGTAAGATTCCAAGCCCAAATCTTAGCCTAATGTTACAGTGTCCAATAAGGTACATCATAGGGAACCAACCAACTGGAGACCCATAGACACAATGCATCCTACGAGTCATAGTTGTCAATGGAAATATTTGGTGATGTTTATTAAATACTATTTGTGTGGATAGTGCATATTGGTTTCCTTTCCAGCATTATCTTATTTACATCCATTTAATTGGTAAAATCGATACCTTGGTCCACAATAAATGTCTCTTTCACATTCTGTTATAGATTAACAACTTGAATGGTTCATGTTCTCTGATATTCATAATATAAGAAATGCAAAATAAAAGCTACAGTTTCAGTTTAATGATATATAGAAACACAGAGACCGAAGCCAAGAGTTTCTTTCATAAAAACTAAAAATTTTCAAGATTCATAATCTTAAGGTCACAGTATAGATCAGGGGCTGTGAGGTCTTTGCAGATGTAGAAAATGACAGTATTTTACTGAAATGTCATTCCAATTTAACGAGAATATTTATATCAGATATGGAATATATTATCTGCAACTGACAAAATTATATGGCAAAATAGAAGTCTCATTTTCCACGACTTGCGCCTGCCACTTTTAAACCTAATATTTTTCAGTATGCATTTATATGGCTGTTGTGGTTTTTTTCCCAATAACTCTTTTTAAGCCAATGCAAGTTAAAAGCTGCCGTGGTTAAAGTTTTACCAAACAAGCACAAAGAGAACCCAAACGACAGAGAGAAAAATGCAGAACCCATGAATTTTTAAGAATTCATATATAATATATCATAAGAGAAGAAGAGATAATACGAGACGTGGGCTTTAATAAAAAGCTCCTTGACCATTACTCAGAGATTCTGATGTGTAATCAATACCCAAAAAGCTATCTTGGGGACAAAGCCAAGATTTACAATACTTTTGCAGAGAGTGACACTTCCTGCTTACTCTATCAACAGGGGAACATGTTATTGAATTTCAAAGAACACAAGAAATAAGGTGTTGCTTTCTGCCTGAGGATGCTTTAGAGATGTATCTGCTTGTGACATCAGAGTTGATGGAAGTAAGAAAACAACCTAAACACCATTCCATGGATACAGCTGGGAGACTCACATGCAGCTCAATATCTGTCCATGACAGTGTCAGACTTTGGCTTCCTCCTGCCTCTGAGAGCAGATCACCAGATGAGAGCCATGACATGTGAGTGGCGTTTCTAATGTGAACCCAAGCAGAGATGTTGGGTAGCATTACTTTATTTCTTTGTTTCAAAGTCTGACTTGGGACTGACAGACTTCTAAAGGGTTTGGTAGGTTCCCTTTAGGAGAAACCATGTCAGAGACCCACGCGAGTCTGTTCTTGCTCATCCAAGTCCTCTCTCTGTTTGTTTGTATTTGCAAGTTGCATTTTATAGAAAACACTCACAATTTTACAATCTGACAGTTTGCCTGGGCAAATTCTTAGAAGAAAATAAAAAGATGCACTGGGTTGGGGAGATGGCTCAGTTAGTAAAGTACTGATGTACAAATGTGAAAATCTGTGTTTGATCTTTAACACTCATAAAAGAGTCTTTGCCAGGGAAGAACATGCCAATTGATGACCCAATACCAAATAGTCAGCTCAAAAATGTACATAAAGTAGCATTAAACAAACTGAGCCGGTTGTACTGATATATTTAGGAATATATATGTATATAATAACAATTAATGAAAATGTCTATTATTTGACAGAGAGCAAGGAGTGGGTCATATGAAAGGCTTGGAGGGAGGAAAGGAAAGAAGATGATGTAATTATAATTTCAAAAAATAAAATATTTTTTTTAAAAGAGAGACATGATCATGTAAGCTTACTACCAGAGAGCTAGAAACAAAGAGACAGGAAGAACACTGGACCTCTTGCAAAGCCAGCCTTAGAGGTTAGGTTATTTCCAGGCCGGTCAGAGATTATGTCTCAAAAAAAATCTCTGATGTAGCAGGTTTCCCTCAACGTTGACCTCTGATTTTCACAGGCACTCAGACATACACTACAGATATAGTAGTTGGCATATTGATAAGTGATAGGAAAACCTTAATACATTTGCTGGCTAGTGTGACCATTAACTTTTGATACTCTCATTAAAAAAGTGAAAATAGTCACAAGGTTAATTTTATTATGTTCAGGTGTGGTTAAAAATCTAAGTGAATAATTATAAAAGTGACCTTATATCTAAACAGTACTGATCTTAGGAAATCTTCCTTTGGACACATTTTAACTTAAAGTTATTAGCGTCATCTGCTTGAAACAATTAATGTGAATAGAAAATAATTGCATCAGGGACCTGGGGACTCAGAAGATTCTGTGCATTAATACTTCACGTGCTATTCAATTATATAGTGATTTTTTAATTTCAGTTTTGTTTGGGAGATCTGCTACAGTGAAGATGTTTCACTATATTAATCTTTATACTAATTGCTAAGGCTTTCTAGTGGACACTAAATTTGATTTGTTTAATGGCAAATACAATAAAACCCATGATTTATATGTCATGTTTCTGCCAAGCTAGTGGCATTTGAAAAAATGATCTCTGTTATTCTGGTTTGTCTTGGTCATAACTTTGATAATTTCAGAGTTCAAAATATTCTAATCCAGTGGGTGAATAATGTGGCCAAGAAAATCCTTTCTAGCAAAGAGTGAACTTGTTCCATAGTGAGGCCGATCCAAGGGCTGGGAGATAGCTCATGGAGTGAAATGCTTGTAGCAACAGTGAGAAGCCCTGAGAGTCCATCCTCAGAAACCACTTAAAGCTGAACATGGTAGCACATGCATTTATAATTCTCTAATCCTGTGGTGAGATGGGAGATGGAGAGATCAGAATCTTCCATGAGCACCTAGCGTGCCACACAGTGGTGAACAACAGGAGACCATGTCCCAAACAAGGTAGAAGGTGAGGACCACCACCTGAGGCACCTGAGGTCAACCTCCACATGTAAGCTGTAGAAGGTATGTTTTTCCCAAATATACACAAATCACAACACCTCCCATGCATGATGGAGGAAGAAGAAGAGAGAGGGAGAGAGGGAGAGAGGGAGAGAGGGAGAGAGGGAGAGAGGGAGAGAGGGAGAGAGGAAGAGAGGGAGAGGGAGAGAGGGAGAGAGGGAGAGAGGGAGAGAGGGAGAAAGAGAGAGAGAGAGAGAGAGAGAGAGAGAGAGAGAGAGAGAGAGAGAGAGAGAGAGAGAGAGAGAGAGAGAGAGAGAAAAGTATCTTAGATTCTCTGCTATTAGGAATGTTAGGGGACTGCAAGATTGGCCTTGCAGGGATCGCTTTGTCCCAGAAAATCGGTCATGTTGTCATAGAAAATATAAATTCAACTAAAATGACTGTCATCCATCTGTTTCTATTATCAGGGTAAATTTTCATGAGACTCCTGTATACTTGGTTAGCTAGGAGCTCAATAAATCTTTGTAGGATACCTCTTGAACAATGTATGCTCTATCAGGAATATACCTCATCGTAAAGCAATGTTAATGGTATCCCTCCTCTTCCCCCAGCTCTAGGTAGACCAGTTACCCTTATCAGGTGAGTTTTAAACTCCTATTTGCTTGTTTGTTTCATATTTGTACCCTACCCTCTCTATCTGTATGTCTGTAGAGACACTTTAAAAACTTGCTGACAGTTGCTATAAAAATTCAAATTTTTTAAGACTACTATCAGTATTTACCAAAATGGTACAGTTTCTGTATGATTTTTATAACACCTTTCTCAAGTTCTTTCTGGGATCTAGCATTCCCTATTGTTAACTAGTCAGAAGCTGTCATAGTGTATTATATTCAGTAAGTACCCAATTAATGCTCATTACAGTCCTGAGAGAAAAAGATGTTCTTAGACTTTCTCCACCCATGTGCAGGTTTAAAAGATTGAGAGAGTGCCAAACGAATTATAGTTTTAAGACCTAATGATACATTTATCAATATGCAAACAGCAGAAGCAGTTATGGGAAATGACATTAAACAAAAGAAATGATGATTTTGAGTGGTAGATCATGTGATTTGAGAGAAGAGTCCTCTGTAGATTAGATAGCTGACTTCTCATTCAGTTCATGATCGTGCGTCTCTCTTTCTTCTCAGATATATGATGTCAGTATTTAACATACTGCATGAATATGTGTCTGTCAAAACCTACCCTCTTCAATGATGCATTGTGTCACTGGTTTTTATCTAATTGATCAATCTATCCCCTTAAGTAACTTAAGGGAGAAAGATTTTTTTTCTTTTGATACGAAGTTACTAGGTATAGCCCATTATGGTAGGGAAATAAAGGTGTGTGTGTGTGTGTGTGTGTGTGCCCCCACACATGTGCGTGCATGCTCACACAGCATGCATGAAGTAAATATGCAGAAGCAAACGTGTCACAGTGCAGGTGTGGAGATCTGCACACACCAGTTCTTTCAGGGACTTGACTGCCTCTGCCTCTCATCTCCCTGTAGAAGTGTTGATATTATAGATGTACCCAGATTTATATGGGGTCTGAGGATTCAAGATCAGGTCCTCATGCTTGCATGGCAAGGGCTTCATCCACTGAACCACCTCCCTAACACTCATGGGAAAATTTAACTAAAGACATTGTCAAAGGGAGTAAGACAGAATGCCAGAATCTTAATTAGATTCAATCTCAATCCAATTAGATGCATATTCTCTATCACACTTATCTATACTTTATGTTCACTTCATGTTAGTATCCCTCTGGATGCAATCACTTATGTGAAATACTTTAAGTTTCAAATCTCTAACACAAGATTCCTAGATATAATTCAGCTTTGATATAAAGGATAACAAAGTCACATACACAGAGGTAGGGGGAGGGGAAGGGAGTGGGAAAGAAAGAAGGACACACACAACTGCTACCTTGATGCCCCCACTATAATAAACTTCCAGGTCACAGTCTGGTTGCTAACTGGATGCTTAGCTATCTGTCTTCTACAGCCCAGGATCACTTGCCCAGGAAATGGTACCACTCATAGTGCACTAGGCTCATCTTTATACATCAAGACAATCTCCTATAGAAATCTCCACAGACCAACTTGATAAAGACAATTACTCAATGAAAACTATTTTTATCAAGTTATTTTAGGCTATTTCAAGTATGCAGTTAATGCTGAATGGGACAATATATAGGTATATATGTATATGTGTATTTATGTGTATATATGTGTGTGTATACATGTATAAATATATATATATATGTATATATACACACATATGCAGTCATATATAACTATATTAGCAGAGCAAATTGGGTTCTTATACTACAAATTTCACCTTTGTTGCAGTTAGATCAACAACAATCACTGTGTGCAGGAGTGGAGGTGGGAAAATTCTGGAAGAGATAAACTATATTCCAATTTATAGCAAAGACACATTGTTCCCACCAGCATAGACTACGAAGTGTGACTCAAGATCCAGCATTGTAAGGGCAGCTGGTATCTAAGTTGCATATCAGATCAGTATTTGTGTGTGTGTGTGTGTGTGTGTGTGTGTGTGTGTGTGTGTATTCAGTAGTCCTAAGGCATCCAGCCTTATGCTCTGCAGAGGTCTGCATCTGTAAGACAAGACTTAGGGATGTTCTCTTTAACAGACTGTGCCAAGGACAGGTTGTCCTTTATCCGAGGGGATCAAGGTGAGTGCTCCCTTGAGAGTGGCAGGAACTGATTCTGCAGCTGTGTGGTTAATGATGGCTGTGGAGAGTGGAGATCAGAGCCAGCAGAGCGAGGCTGGAGGGCCAGAGTTTTCCATTATGTTTCTCCCATTATTTACCATGCTGCAGTTTCTCAGATGCTCACTGAAGGCTTAGTGCATCGAGCAGAATTCTGCCTCTAGGTTTGGGCTCAGAACATGATGATGTCTTAACTTCAAGGTAGTGATTGCTAAGGCCAGGAAGACACCACGACTTTATTTAGTGGTTGAGGTGAGGTCAAAGATGAGCTCTTCATCTGAGAAGTCTGGGAACACTGGGAAACGTGCTAGGTGAACCACAGAAAGAAAGTGATAAACAGCTTTTATTTTTATTGTTGTACTTCCTCAAGTTTGGAAAGGAGGGTGTGACATTTTTCCTGCTAGGATTTCAGAAGTTAATAGCTTTGCTTTAGAGTAAAACAAAGACAATAAAACAAAAGGTTATGTGTCCATGAGTCCCATTTCCTCATTCATATTCCTTAAGATAATTAATCTGACATTATAATAATGTGCACAGCTTCCCTCCACTATTGAAAAAGGTTCATCTGGGGCCACAGAGATGGCTCAGCAGACACAAGCATGATTATCCAAGTTTTGATCCCCAGAACCCATTCAGAAAGCCCTGCACAGGAGTGCATGCCTGTAATCCCAGAGCTGACCAATGGACATGGAGAGGAGGATCCCGGGGGCTTGCTGGCCACTCAGTCTAGCTTGTCATTTCAGCTAGCTCAGTGAAAGAACCACTGAGACAAAAATAATGCATTCAGAGAAGCACTGCACACACACACACACACACACAAAAGCACACCATACACACATGCACATACACACATACACCCATATACAAACAATACACACACACACACACACACACACACACACACACACACACACATACCGGTAAGAATAAAAATAAAACTAAGGTAGAAAAGTAAAGGACAACATTTGGATGTCAACTTCTGATTATTACATGTGCATACATGGGCAAGGCAATACACAAGCACATATGCATGTGTCACACACAAAGACAAATATCCACACATGAGAACAGGCATGCATGCATACACTGGAATAATGGACTGCACAAACATGGATATTTAGGTTTAGCAACAGAGGATGGATACGAATATTCTTTAAGGTTTTTATTTTTCTTATTTTTAATTGTGTGTATATGTTCACGTCAGTGCAGGTGCCCTCAGAAGCGAGAGGTACCCGATTTCTCTGGATCCGGTGTTAAAGGCACACGTGTGTGCTAGGAACTAAACTCGGGTCCTCTGCAAGTACAGTCAGGGCTCTTAGCTGCTGAGCCATCTCTCCAGCTCTACGAATAATATGTTTAACCTGTTACCATCTGACACCCAGATTTATTTAACTTGGTGAAAGCTATAATTATCCAAAGTTCAGCCCTGGTTCTGTTTTATGCTCGCCAAAGTTGCTCTTTTCATCTTTTTTTTTTCTGGAGAAAAATCTCTCAGCTGAAAGAGAGGGCTTCTCTTCCCATTGTTGTTTGACTTCCTGTCTTAATTACAAAGTGAGATGGCCTGCTCCTGCCATTTGAGCTTACTTTACCCACCAGCTTTCCCTCAGTACTCCTGTCAATATGCTCTCCATAGTTCATCTTGTTTGTCAACTTAATGGGATGGAGAGTCACCATGGGAACACACTTCTGGGTGTATGCACATGGGTGGCTCTCAAAAACAAAAAACAAAAAAACAACCCTGTATAATGGAGAAGCCCCATTATAACTGTGGGTAGCAACTTCCCATAGGCTGAGAACCTGGACTGATAATTAAAAAAGAGAAAGCCTGAAGCCGGGTTTGGTGGTGCACACTTTTAATCCCAGCACTCAGGAGGCAGAGGCAGGCGGATTTCTGAGTTCGAGGCCAGCCTGGTCTACAGAGTGAGTTCCAGGAGAGCCAGGGCTACAGAGAAACCCCGTCTCGGAAAAAAATTGAGAGAGAGAGAGAGAGAGAGAGAGAGAGAGAGAGAGAGAGAGAGAGAGAGAGAGAGAGAGAGAGAGAGAGAGAGAGAGAGCCTGCAGAGTACCAGCACTCACTCCTCTGAACTCCCTGATGGGTGTAATGTGAGCTTCTGCTCCAATCATTGTGCCTTCTCAACTACAAGAAGCCGCACTCTCAAACTGTGAGCCATGACAAACCCTTCCTTTCTTCCATGAGTTGCTTTTGTTGAGTTTTTTGCCACAGCAATGAGAAGAGTAACTAATAATGGAGACACTTTGGAAGGCAGATAGGAAAATTTGAGGATGCAGTAATTCCCTGAGATCTATGTACCCACCACTATCATCACCATGGCTCAGCACTTGTCCCCCCAGCAGGAACACAGTTCAACTCCCCACTGCTACCTCTGTCTAGGCAGCTGTTCCTTACCTGCTCCTGCCTCTGTTTTGCTGCTCTGCTGCTTACCACAGGCTTCTGCTCTTCCCCTGCTCCCTTCCCCATGTGGCTACCTAGCTGCTCATTTGGATTTGAATTGCATGCTGCTCATCCTTCCTGATATAGCTAGTGACCGGGATTCCGAATTGACTTCTTTTAAAGTAGTTTTTCTTTTCTAATTTGAAAGTTATAATCAGTTATTTTTGTGTCTGTATGTTTGTGTGTATGTGTGTACTTTGTGGGTAGGCATATGTGTCACAGTTCATATGTAGAAGTGAGGAAAATTGGTCAGAAGCTGGTTCACTCTTTCAATCACCTGGGTCCGAGGGAATCAAACTTGGTGGTGGTAAATACCCTTACCGCCAGCATTTTTACTGGCCTCTCCTGACTGCTCCTTTCATCCACTACAGTGTTGTTGTAAATGCACTTGCATTCCCTTCAGAGTGCAGACCCAACCTCCCAGCTCTAGCCTCCCTTCTAGGGTCCCATCTCTATCCCTCTTAGTGAGTCCTTCACTGAGGCTATACAGTGTTTCCCACCCTCTAATCCCACATAGCAGGGGCAAGCCTGGTGAGAGGTCTTAGGATATTCTCCAAGGATCTTTTGATAGTGCCAGCATCCCAAAGTATCCCATCGCCTGTGTCAGATGGAAAATATCTGTGTGCTCTATTTAAGGGGAAGTGTTTCCAATATGGCTATGCATCGGCTACAACTTGATAGAGACACTTTGTTCCTTCTGTAGGGTAATAGAGCAATTTTCATAGTTATGTGTAAGAATTGCTCAAAGTAAGCTCAATAAAATTACCCCAAATAGCTTAGCCTGAGGAGTATAATTTCTGTATGGAAGCTTTACTTACTAAACAACCTTCCCCTATTAAATACACACACACACACACACACACACACACACACACACACACACACTGAACAAAAACAAAAGCCCTCACACTCTTGACTCTCATACTAGACTTATATTTTTGCCCTTCTCAGAAACATGATTTTCACCAGCTATTCTAAATTCCATAAAGAGTGATTACAGCAGATTCTCGGGTTAGCATTTCATGGGTTTTGGTTCTAATACATTAAGAATTTATTATAAAACTGAATATTGCATAACTTTGTGTTATATAACGGAGTATTATATGGTCATTTCTTAGATTCACAAGAATTTGAGCCCAGGACAGAAAAATCATTTTTGCTAAAAGTTGATGTTTAATTAATTATGCCTTTCTTTCCATTTTGGGATATAGAGATAAAAACACATTATCTGACCTTGCCATCTTGCTGACAGATGCAGAGGGAATGTCTTTCAAATGTTCTTCGGAAAGGCATTTAACGAATATACCCATCATGGTGCGATCTCACTTGAATCTAATTTTTATCAGTGTTTTTTAAGGTCTATCACAATAACTCTTGTTTCAACAACTCTTTTCCCTAACAATATCTCTTCCTCTGCATGTCTATCGTCAGTGAGGTCTCTGTCTCGCTTTGGACGGCACCTTGGCTCATGCCATTATTTCCCCCTTCCTTTCTACTTCTTTGGGATTCCCATTATAAAATGCTTTTGAACACAATTATTCCACAGCTATAGTCAAAAGCTTCTTTAAGGTTCTCCACTACTATAAGAACATGATTATCTAGAGGCTGCCTATGAGTGGAGCCTTAAGGCTACAAAGATTCTCTGAGGTCAGCATAGGTGGGACGGATGAGAACAGTCAAAAGATTTCCCTTTGGGAATGTCTGCTCATCAGTGCATCAGGAAACATTTAGGAAGCCTCCACTGTGTACAGAATCCTGATGATAAGCTATAGGAGGTGAACAGAAGGTCATTAGTTCAATCTATGAGATCAATGAAATACCCAAAATGCACAGATGAGGAATAGAATTCTAAAGAATTCTAAAGGCATCACAAACAAAAGAGGTTATGGCAGAGGGACCGGGCTGAGGCCTGATAGATACAATGTTTACTTAGCATGCAGGAAGCCCAGTTTAGGACCCTGGCATGCATGGTGGTGTATACCTGTCATCCCACCACTTGGGAGGTGGAGGCAGGGGAACCGAAATTTAAAGTCATAATCAGTTACATAGAATGTTGGAGGCCAATCTGAGCTACGGGAGGTTCTATCTCCCAGAGAAATAGTGGTAGGGTAGTATTGGGGGAAGTGACAGGGACTGGGGTAGGGAGGGGTGCTTGCAGTGTGTTAGCAGCACAGGCTAGCCTGTGGCAGGAAACAGTCGGTATAGCAAGTTAATGCAGGAGGGAGACTCTGCTCTCACAGCCAATCTCAATATCTCCTTGTCAGGGCTTTTCACACAGTATAACCTCACAGTGAAACATGATGGTGGTTGGGCCTTCCATGGAGCAGCTAGATCAGACCTGTGGGCAGATAAGCAGCCAGTTCCTGAAGGTGGCTCAGGCTTGCCCTTGGGTCCTCCCTAAGTGTCCCTTTTGTCTTTGGCTGTGAAGCAGATCAGAGGGAGGAAGTGACTCAGTGCAGCCTGAACTTATTCTAGGATCTAAGAGATACAGAAATGCCTCAAATTTCCATTTTTATCACTAATTACTTTAACAGGTTCTTTAATAAGTGCTTCCCAATTGCCCCTGCTGTTCCATAAAATTATCTACACTGCTTTTTTTTTGCATTTTTAATCATGTTTTAGCTTTAAAAAGTTCTAACTCTCTAGAAGCTTTCTGCTCTTTATATTCAGGGGGGTGGATTTCTCTTCTGATTTTAGTAAGCTACGCAGATTAGGAGGGGAAAAAAAAAGACCAATGTTTTTCTTTTTCCTTTTTTTTTTTTTTTTTCTTTTCAAGATCTAATGGAAACCACACTGGTAGTCCCTGGAGTTTAATGTACCATTTATTAGGAAGAAATAAGTTACCTTCTGCTCTGAGGAGGAAAGAGACATGCACTGTATGAAGTCCTTTGCCTGAATTTACCTTATAGAGGGCCATGTTGCTATGCTGAGTAAGTCGTTATCCTCGTTTTTAAGGAACAGGACACTAAGATGGTAAGTGGCAAGGAAGTTGTCCACAGTCACAGGACTGTGTCCATCCCAGGGAGAATGCATCTGGGGCTTTCTCTGGGGTCGGTTTCCTGTCTCAGACTAAACACTTCTCTAATACTCAGCTTTGCCTCTCCCATGGCAAGAGGGTATTAATGGCCCCTTTGGGATCTCTTACAAAGCAAGTCTCGGATCATAAGAGTTGCTTATTTCAGCCCAAAATGCTAAGCTTAGGTTTCGGTTCCATTCCCATTGGATGAATTATGTTGTCATGGTTATTTTTTTTTTTTCTAAATGATTTAAACTGTTATTTTCAACCCCACCTTTTGGGTGAAGAAACCAATCCAACAGTTAAAATGGCTTGCTGAATGAAGGCCTCATAACTAGTACTTGAAGCCCAGAAAGCCTGATTACAGAGTTCATGCTTGTAATTTTACTCAATTAAATTCACTTAATGATGGTTTGTCAAGGACAATTTACTAAAATAACAATATAAATTAATTAGACAATGAAATGGACTGCATAAAATTAAGGAAATATCTTCAAATGCAATATATCTTTGCTGTCTGGATTCAAGCACAAGCCATTCATTTAATAAAAAATATTTTACTAGCATTAGTGTTATATTATGATTGTCTAACAATGGTTTATGTGCATTTGTCAATTATGTCTAATGTGATTTTGTCATTTGCATACATGTATATGTAATGCATTTGACCTTATTCATTCCATTATCACCTTCTCTTGTTCTCTCCCAGTCCTGCTAATCCATTTCCTCTTCCCAAAGAGTCATAGAACTTCCACATCTCAATGTATAACTCAATGAGTTTCATTATTGTTTCTTACAGAGGTATGGGCAAGTGGTTATTTACAGAAACAGAGGAAATTTACCAGCACCCACAGCACGGAAGGAAATGTCCCCCTCCACAGGAACTATACACCATGACTGGTTTTCCTGGCTATTAGTTCTTTCTTAAGTTGCTTCCTTTTTTCTTCTCAAGGAAACACAATTCTGTTCATGCATGTGGACATAACTGGAACACAGAACGAAGCTGAACTGCAGCAACCCCTTAAAGAGAGTGCTCCCTGAATTCTAGGCATGTAAGTTTTCACAAAACTTTTTCTCATTAAATCTTTACAGTCACCTTTTGCTTTAGAAAATGTCATTGCCTCCCCTAGTCAGATAAGGAAACTGCAGAAAAAGTGTTTCTATAACCTGAGGTCAAGGGTTTGAGACTGCCATGACCTATTCCCTACCATACCACATTCTCTGCCTCTAGACTGTCTGATCCAGGCTTTACTTAATACTTCACTGCTGTTATACTGTACAGGGATAACATGGTCCAGGGCACCTGGAACTCGGGGAAGGGCACTCTGACTAGCTCCTCCCAGGGCTCTGGGGCATATAAAGCCTCAGTAAGGGCTTCTCTAGAGTTCTTCTCTTGGCAGTCATAGTTAAGTGTTAGCTTAGCTGAGATGTTACATACAAGAACAAGAGGAAACCATCCAAAATTCTGGCAGGAATGGGAGCGGTGCTCTTTAGGTCCCAGCCCTTCCTGGAGGGTGAGCCCTGCTCAGCAAGGGCTAACAGCCGGGGAAAGGAGAATCATTCTGCTTTGAGGGTGTGGCCACTGAAGATTTGTCATGCCCCAGGGGATGGCTCCAAACCTAGGCATGTGGACAACACTTTGTGGTGTGAGTTCCCAGCTGGGATGGGGGTGTGAGGAATGGATATGATCATATTTCCTTGTATATGTGTATGAAATTCTCAAAAATGAAGAGAAACATTGTTTTTTTAAAAAAAGACATAAATGATTATGAAACAAGGCAGTTGTTTCAGCTGATATAAGACAGCATCACACTCCAAGTGGTTTATAACTAAAATAAAGTTAATTCTGTAGGCCACACAATTTGATCACACCAAGATTACAGTGTTTGTTTGAGTTGCCTCCTGGTTCACTGTGGGTAATCCTCCCAGACAGAAAGGCCACTCCCTGTGACTTCTTTGAAAAGGCATCAAGCCACCTATTAGGTTCTAACCACCTCCTGTAACTGCCTCCCAAATGCCCCAACAATAATCCCATCACACATGGATTAGGTATTTTTTAAATTGAGACAGGATATTACATATTTAAAATCTTACATAGTATACACATAGTGTGTATCTGAGGATGACCTTGAACTCCTGATCTTCCTGCCTTCAGGTCCTGAGTCCTGGGATCAGAGGCAAATGTGTGCCACCACATCCAGTTATGCAGTCCTGGTGACTGAAGCTGAGGCTTTGTACATGCTAGGTCAGTATCCTATCAACTGAGCTGCGCATCCTGGCCTCAAGTCAAAATATCAACAAGAATTTGGGGGCACAGGCACATCTAGGTTTTACAAAGACTGAAAGATGAAAGAAAGGTTTTACTAGGCAATTCTAGGCCGAGGTCGAAAGGTGAGTGACATCCTAATATTTTCTGAAAAAAAATTCAGCGAGACTGCAGAAGTGAATATGGGGACATGAATATGGGGATGTACCTCAGAGGACAATAACTGGTGTTAGGTCACACAATGAACAAGTT
Source organism: Mus caroli (assembly GCF_978045245.1). Lineage (NCBI taxonomy): Eukaryota > Metazoa > Chordata > Mammalia > Rodentia > Muridae > Mus > Mus caroli. The sequence continues at coordinate 122,636,357 of NW_028227256.1, forward strand.
AAGAAGAAGAAGAAGGGTTGGGATGTGGCTCAAGTACTTGCCTAAATACCTACTTCCTCCTCTAAACCTTATCCTTCCCAACTGTTCCTCTGATGATGAACCTGGCTCTGGCTTTTCATTTTCCTTCCCTGGGTATCAAACAAAAGGTCTAGAGCACTGCTTCTCCACCTTCTTAATGCTGCAACACTTCAATACAGTTCCTCACATTGTGCTGACCTCCAACCATTAAATTATTTCATTGCTACTTCATGACTATAGTTTTGCTCTTATTATGAATCATAACATAAATATCTGACATGCCACTCTTAAAGAGGTTGAGATTCACCCATTAAGAACCACTGATCTAGAAGAAGCGACTTCACAGGGATTTTGCTGGGCATTTATATAATATTTACTCCCTCTTGATATGTTTCTTCCTTAAAGAGAGGCAGAAGGGTACAATCCTTGGTCTTCAATTATGCTGTAGCTTGAACTACACAAACATGCACAAACTCTGAAGATGTGTATTCTCTGATTCTAAAGTGATGTAAGAATTCCCAGTAATGCCAAAGGGTCCTCTGTAACAACCATGTGCTGAGAAGCTGGATGCCAAACAGTACAGAGAGGCTGGTCAAGGGTGTTAAGTCCAGCTAGAGAGAAGAGGGCCGCTTTAGTATGTGGTCACACAGGAGGGTGGCTAGGCATAGAGAGACTGTTCTATGCTACCTGCTCTACAAACTGGAAGAAAGGGTTTTCAAAGGCTTTCACTACAGAAACATGAGACAGTTTTAGAAGGTAGATGGGCTTCCTCTGATTTGACCACTGCTCAATGTATGAATGTATAAAAATATCACAGGAATATGTGTGCAGACATGGGTAAGATTTGGTTGGTTAAAAAATGAAAAGCCATCAAAAAGAGAAGATAGGAAGAAAAGACGGATGAGAGAAAGGGGGGAGGAGTAGGGGGTGAGGAAGAAGGGGAGAGAATAAAGAGGAAGAAGAGGAGGACAGGAAGAAGAGAAACAGCGAGAGAATTGAGAGGGGGAGGGGAGGAGAAAGTCCCTTTTTATCAGGTGGAAATAGCTGCTGGAGTCCCCCTGATCTTCCAGCATCTGTGCCGGTGTCTGACATACGCAGCCACACTGGCTGAATGGCCAATGAGAGTCCATGGTCTCTCTTCGTTTGATGATTCACACGATGCTGATCATGGTCAGGATTTTAAAGCATGACTTCTACTTGCTTTGCAGACTCCATTAGTTAAAGTTGGTGCTATGGTTTCCCTGTAGCTTTGTTCCCAAGGTAATTTTTAAAATCCACTGTTCCTTTACCCCCGTGGTAAGAAATGCCTTATGATATTATAAACAAGCAGTTGAAAATTGTTATTTATGTGGCTTCCTAATAGTAATTTGAAATATAGGGCATGGAATTACTAGCATACAATACTGCTCAATATTAACAGTGGGAAGGGTAATATGTAAAGCAGGCATTAAAGGATTAGCTGTGAAATATGTTTCAGGAAGCTAAATCATTTCTTGGCAGACAACAGCTTCTAACCATTGTGTAGGACTCAAGTCAAGTAGACTGATTTTTATGTTTTCTATTATTTGCAAAATAGAGCCTATATTTAAATCTCAAATTTGCAATTTTTTCAGGTTCATTGGGGGAAACTGAGACAGGAAGGATGTCAGGCTTTAAACTCACATTGCTTGGATTTCCCAGCTAACCCTCTTTTCAGTGATGCCACCACCACAACACGCCTTAAGTAGAACAAGTGCATGAACATGATGTTACAGAAGCCTGCTACCAGACACTGCCAGAAAAGGAGTTGTAATTGCATCATCAGAAATCTGTAAAGGGCTAGGGAGATGCCTCCAGGGGAATGTGTTTGCTCTGCAAGCATGAAGGCATTAGTTCATATCGCTGGCACCCAATTCTGCACAGCGGCACACACCTGCAATCCTAGAAGGTGGGGGTGATGAGAAGGGAGGCAAAGAGGAGGGGAAAGCAGAGGAGGAAGAGAAGGGAAAGGAGGACCCCTGGGGCTTAATGGCCATCCAATTTAGCCAAATTGACGAGCTCCAGGTTCAGTGACAGACTCTGACTCAAAAACAACAAAGTGGACAGCAAGTGAGGAAGACCCTGGACATTGAGCTCTGATCTCTACATGGACAGGTACGAATTCCCCATATATGCTCATACATAACCAATCAACACAGTCTCATGTGTACACACAAATCCAGCCATCGCCTAGATCATCCACAAGGCATAATCCACCTCCACTGTTTTTCTTAAGAATCTACAAGTATACAAGCACTTAATTCCCATCACACGGGTCTGGAGTTAGTAAACACTGTGTTTGTGAGCCAGGCATGGGGGAAGGTCAAAAGGGAAATTCCTAATCCCCGAACGGTGGAAATCATGAAGTATTAAGCAGATAGTCAATGCATAAATATAAATAACATAATCTCCCCATTTTCTTCTGAGACAGTTGCTGGCTACCATAATCCTAAAATTATTCCATACTCACAAATCCCCAAAGATTTATTAATTTTCATAAACTGCTTTGATGGAAACTTCTCTCAAAGATGCACGGTAATCTTTCTCTGAGCTCTTCTTTCATGGGCAGCATTTCCAACCTCAGAGGCTGCTGAAAGTGAGTTCTTATTTTTCAAAGGAATTGGTTATGGATCTATAAATAACTATTACAAAGAAATGAGCCCAGAGAGAAAATAAACTGCTCTCAGACTTATTTTAACAACTATGAGAAATTAAAATTCCCAAGAAGTAATTAAGGTGATAAAATTAAGGCTCTGCTTTGAACCCTTGCTGGCAATCAGCTGGGTTTAAAGACAATAGTGTTTTGTCTCAGGCTGTGTGTGAAGCTTATAAATATTTTCTCCTTGATTGCTCCATGTTCATGGTTCCAGGGGCTTCAGATGTTTCTTACATATATCTCTGTTGTAATTTTCAGCTATTGGATCTGAGGAAGCAAATTTCTTTTCATACGTTTTATTCTGGTTTTGGTTTGCCAAGAAATAATCTCATGTATCCTAGATAGACTCAGTGACCACATGCAGCCAAAGGAGAGTTAAACTCCATTTCCCTGCTTCAACCTCATCAGTGCTAGGTTACAGGCATGCCACCATGCCTGGTGTATGTGGTACGGGGGCTTGAACTCAGGACCCAGTGTGTGCTAGGGCAGCTCTGTACCAATTAAGCCATAGCCTTTAACTTGGACACAGTGAACTTCACCTCCTCTGTAAAGTGAATTACTTATTGTGTGAATTACTTATTCAAAAGTCAAATGACTGAGTCACAGAGAATGTTATCCAGTGTTTAACTGGGTCACCATGCTAAATCCTAGGTCAACAGCCATAGCCTAGTTCACTGTACTACCATGAACTGGAATTCAGCCCTAGATTAGTTTGACATATTTTACACACTGAGAATAATAACTACAAAGTTAGCATTGAAAGATTCAGTCTAAATCCAGAGCTCAGCTTCACAAATTCACCAGCATACACATTTGTGGCACCCATGACCAGAAATGTGGAAGAGATATGTGGCCTTGGGCATCAGCATTTTAGGTTTAAATCCCAGCTTTGTGTAATGAGGACAAGCTACTTCGTCCTCGTTTGGGAGCAGCAAGAGCAGGGCTTACAGGGGCGTGTTGAAGATTTGAAGCTCAAGCAAGAACTCTGAAATTTCAAAGGCTGGGAGGAGTCATTTAGCTAAGATGCCTCCGGTAGCATCCTTGAAAAATGCTGGCTATTTTAAGGACCATCAGTATCATTTGTGTGCAGTGTCCTATGTACAGAAGTCCAAAAGAATGAGAGTGGAGTATTAACTCAACAACATGGCACGCCAATATCTCCATGTAAAATGCACAGATTACACACACATGAATTCAGCCCTCATTATAATCAGATGTTGTTTTAATAGAGAGAACCATAACCCATAATGATAATTTTACTTAGCATAAAATAGACTTTCAAGTGAACATAAACATTATGTGTGTGTGTCATGTATGTGCACATATGTATAGAGGAGAGAGGTAGACACTGGATATTTTCCACTATCAATCTCTACCTTATCTTTTGAGACAGGATCTCTGACTGAGCCAGGAGCTTACTGTCTGTGTAGACCAGATGGCTGTGGAGCATTAGGGATCAAGTACCACATAAACTAAGATGATAGACTTGCATGCTATGCCCAGCTTTCATGCCCGTGTTAGAGATCCAGACTCTGGTCCTCCTGCTCTCAGGGCAAGCACTTTACCAACTGAGCCATCCATCTTCCACACCGAACGTTTGCAGAAGAAGAGCAGCCTGCTTCAGTTTTAAATTCTGTTTACCTTCAATTAGTTTCAGAGTCAGATATATGTCCTCTGTGGCATATATAAAACAAGACCCCAAAGAGTTTCCTAATAGAAGAATGTCTCCACTAAAGATTCATTCTCTTAGTGGAAAATTCAAGATAGTATGAGGTCACATCCAGCTGAGCTAGAACAAATACTATCATTCAGGGGAGAAGAAAAGGGCAGTGCTTAAAAAATATTTTTGTGTGCATGTGTATGACATTTGTGTGTATGTGTCCATGTACATGTGTGTGCACATTCATGAGTTTGGGTGTGTATGTACATGCATGCCACAGGGTGCATGTGGAAGCCAGAGGCCAACTTGCTATGTTGGTCCATGCCTTCCGCTTTGTTTGAGGCAGGGTCTCTCTGTTCACCATAGCATTCTCTGCACTTGCCTGTGAACTTCCAGGGACCCTTCTCTCTCTAGTTCCCTGACAGATGCATGCTTGTGCCTTGCTTTGCATGGGTTCAGTGTATTCAAAAGCATTGCATGTGCTTTATCCACAGAGCCATCTCTTCAGTTCCCAAAGCAGTGCTTCAAAGTCACAGGAGCTTTACTATCAAATGTCTGGAATGGCTTGTTCTAAATCCCTATTTCAATACATTTCCTTCCCTATCTCCACAGAAGGCTGTACATACATGTCCTGCACAACACTGTTTCTCAGATAGCAGTTATGGGAGGAATCCTCTACAGAAGGCAAACATGTCAAGATAGGGCCCATGGAAATGGGCATAGCCAGTGTGGATATTCAGTTTGTTTTCTCTCTGCTTGCCCACAAAGCACTCCTACTCAGCTCATGTATGAGTGGGTATGCATATGTGTGCAATTGCATGTGTGAGCACAGGTACACATGGGTATGTGTTTTAGTGCATGTGGAGGCCAGAGGACAAACTCAGGCATTCTTTAGGACACTATCCACCTTGACTTTTGAGACAAAATCTTTCATTGACCTGGAGCTTGCTAAGGAGGCTAGGATGTTTGGCCAACAAACTCTAGGGGGTCTTCCTACTTCTGCCTCTCTAGCTCTGGGATTATAAATAACTATCACCTCACCCAGACTCTTTTAAATAGGTGGGACTGGAATTAAGTCTTGATGCTTACCTACCACACTTTACCAACTGACTCCTCTCCCAGCTTTGCTCTCCAGCAGCTCTCCATGCTTAATTCCCAGTTTTCCTGATCCTTAACCTAACTTGGTGATGCTGATCGTGCTACCTGTGGTTTTAAACATGACAGAGTTAGGACCAGTTCGTAGTCAAAGCACAAAGTGGTAAATGAGAGGCTGGAGAGGTGGCTCAGTGGCTAAAACCACTCGATTCACAATGAGGACTGAATTCAGATCTCAGAACCCATATAACAAGCTGATCATCCTGTATGTGGCTATAATCCTAGCTGCTAAGGGAGTGGAGTCAAGAGTATTTCTGGGACTTGTTGGCTTCCAGCTTAAGTGAGAAAATGCAAGTCCTGGGTTTAAAGAAAGACCCGGACTCAAAGGAGTAGATGTAAACTGAAAAACAAAAAACAAACAAAAAAACCCAAAACATCTAATTCCCTCTTCTGGCTTTTTAGCATGCACACAGTTGCATATAACCACATGCATATGCTTATACACTCCCCAACACATACACACAAATAAACAGTAAATGAACAAATGAATGAATGAATGAATGAATGAGTCCTAAAGAGAGAAAATGAAAACTCAAGTATGGTATCTTCCTGTACAATCTTCTGACCTAAGTCTGAGAAGTGACAATTTCCTTTGTCACAGCACTGTGCAAACATGGTATCTCACACACAAAAGAGTAGGGACATTCTTCCTGTCCCTCTCCTTGAACCCCAATTTCTAACCATAATTATTGAGTGTGATGATAATTGTAATTATTCTGTCTTTATATAATACTGGCAACACACATCTTAAAACATGAAAATACTTTGATAACTGGTCTCCTATTCATTTTCTCCAGGACCATGATAGACTGTTTCATGTAGCCTTGGAATGCCCGGGAGCCTAGCATCAGTCAATGGGAGGGATTGTGAGAGTTTTACGTTCCATTTCGCGTTTACTTCTTGACTCTGTTGCCAGAGTCTGGAATCCTGTGAAGGATTTAGGCAGCTCTCGATATGATCTCATTATTGACATTTATGCTGATCGATGATGGCTCTTACAGAATTGGAACCTGCAGATCAATTCCCTTATTAGATTCTCGCTCTCTCTGCTGCCATAATCATTTTATCACATGGGCTGCTGTTATCAAACGCTGCTTTATCACCGTGTAATGGGACAAGTGAAATCAGCTCCTTTAGTCTGTTACAAGAAATAAGAAGTTCTCCTGGCTTTAAATCTCACTTTCTCAAGTCCTAAGAGATTCTCTGATAATTACATTTATATGGAGGTTAATTCGAACGTATTTCTCCCTTAAAACTATGTTCCTTGGGAGAAGCAGTGTTGAATCCTAAGAGAAATGGTCACATGCCTCCTTGAAAACATTTTTTCCTGAGAGTTTTAGGTATCAGACTGAAAAAGTGGATGCCAAGCTGTGGAGCAGTTGGAGGAACTTAGACCTATCACAGGACCCAATACCACCACTCCTGGGCATTTACCTGAAAGATTCCAAGTTAGAGTGGCAGAAATACTTGCATGCCTGTGTTTATTGCTGCACTGTGCACAATAGCTAAGAACTTGACTGAGTGACAATAACAGAGGAATGGATAAGGAAACACACACACAAACACACACACACACAAACACCATATACATATGAATAAGGTTTAAAATAATCAAAGGAGGAGAGGTGTTATCCACATGTTGACCCTTACCAGAAATGTTCATTGATTGAGGCTCAACACCTGGACAGGTAGGTAGCTCAGCACAGGAACATAAACCAGTTTTCCACTGCTTTTCTTGTGTCCATGTTTTAGTTACTTTTCTATTGCTGTGATAAAACACCTTGACCAAGACAACTTACAGAAGAAAGGGTTCATTTGGGTAATAGTTCATAATGATGGAATAGAAACAGCAGGAGCAGGGGGCGGGCTAGAGAGGTCATTAAGCGCTCACATATCCCACACATGAGAAATAGAGACAGCACTCTCCAAAGGCAGAGTCCTCTGTAACCTCAAAGTCCACCACTGGTGATACACTTAGGCTACACCTCCTCATCCTCCCCATTCACCGACTGGGGACCAAATATTCAAATGTCTGAGACTTATAGGGGGCATGTCATTCAAACTACCACATCCCACAACTGATGGATGGTAAGAGGAACAAGAAAAACTTATGGTGTCCTCATGTGATCTTCCCCTGCCCCTAGGAATACAGCCTGGGGTCTGCGATCTATGAAGACTGGGCCAGGGTAATATCAACTATGCAGCATATCTGTGAAAAGCTTTCCTAGAGGTTATGTCAAGAAATGTAGGAGAGACCTGCTACAAATATTAGTCCTGTGCCTCCGTAGACTAATGGTTTCTAAGAAAAAGATAACGTGGATTATCAGGAGTTCCTTATTTTTAATGTGTATGGTATTACATGCATGTGTTTGTGTATACTGGCATATGTGTGGGCATATATATACATAATTTATATATATATAATTTATATATTATATAATTCTTTATATATAACATGTATAAGATAATATGTGTAATATTTATATTATATATTATACACAATATATTATATGTTATATATAACAATATAGTAATAAAATGTACTATATAACACATAACTTTGTATATTATATATATTAAGGTCACATGAGTAAATATGCATAAGGAGGTCAGAGATGATATCAGGTGTCTTCCAGTAGCTCTCCACCTTATACACTGAGTCAGCATAACTCAGTTGAATTTAGCATTACCCTTGTCCTGGTAATCTCCAGTCTCTACTTCTTGGGGGTTGGGTTTCAGGCCAGCTACCACATGCACCCAGAATTTCACCAGTGGGTTCTGGCATTGGTGAACAGGAAGGATTCATGTATCTTCAGTTTTAGTACATTTGAATTAATATGTAGGATATTCTTCAGGAATGTACTATAGTTGTATAAACCTACGACTTTGTCTCCAGCAGGAATCCTCGACACGTTACAACACTGCAGCTGAAAACATTTCTCAACAGTGTATACATACACCAGTATCAAAAACTATGCTAATGCTATGGATCTTGGTTCCTGCCTAGAGTCCTGGCACTTGGGGGCAGGGATTAGGATGAGAGAATTTAAAGTCCAAGGCCAGGCTAGAGTATATAGTGAGTCAGACCATCCTTCAAAACAAACAAATAAAAACAATGCTAGACATTCCTCTTTCAGCCTCCGCCAGAATGATAGCTCAGCCAAATGCACTTGTTACCTAGCTTCACAGTGTGAGTTGAATTCCCAGAAGTAGCATGGCGGTAGCAGATAACAGACTAACCCAAGTGTCCTCTCAACTCCACAAGTACTTAGTAGAATACTCTCCCACAGAGACACAGAAACAAATACACACATACAAACATACATGCACACGTAAATAAAACAAATGTAATAAAAACAAAAAAAGAAGCACATCTTAATGTGTCACATGGCTTTTTAATACTCTGATAACCATATTTTTCAAGATATTGCCAGCCTTCCATATCCATCAATTTCATCAACCATGGATTTAGATAATTTGGAAAAGGTGTTCCCTGTATGATATGTGCCCAGACCTTGCCCCCTCTCTTCTACTGTTCCCTAAATAATGCACTGACTATGTACAAGGTATCAGTATTGTATCAGTTACTATTAGTAATCTAAAGAAATCTGAAATGTAAAAGGAGATGCATATAGATTGCATGTAAGTAAAAAATCATTCTCCATAACGGACTTGAACATCTGTGTATTCTGGTCTCCTCAGAGAGCTTTGGAACCCATATTTTGTGGCTAGGAAGGGACAGCTGCAGTTGTCTTCCTTGACAACGACATGCCTTTAATTGCAATTTGGAGCATTGCACAGAGGCTGGAGAGATGGCTCAGCAATTAAGAACACCCGCTGTTCTTGCACAGGACCCAAGTTCAGTTCCCAGCACTCACAGTAGGACACTCAGAAGAGACTGTAACTCCAGCTCTCTCTTCAGACCTCCATAGGCTTGTGTGTATACTCCAGCTCCCACATATCAATCAGATAGTTTTTGTTTTTGTTTTTGTTGTTGTTGTTGGTGGTGGTCTTCTTTAAAAACAAAGGGGGAGCCCATGACTTTAAAATAACATGGTTATAAATTCTAATTCCGTATGTTCTTTAATTCTCCATTTCTTGTTACATCTACTGGCCCTTCTACTGTGCCACCAACTTCCTGAATGTCTGCACAAAGGTGGGTGGACTCAGCAAGCCAAGGACCTACCATTTACCTCTGAAACCCGGAGGCAGTGGCTCTGGCTGTGTAGGAGCAGGTATTAGTATGAATCTCTGCTGAAATAAATTGGCTTTCTTTTCATTGCCAAGGTGGGAAGCACAGCTTCGATTGTTATCTATTGTTGCAATCTATATCTTAATGGCATTTTAGCCCTGTGGTGGGCTCACAGAGAAACCGTGCACAGACTTGAAGAGGCCATTTAAGCATGTGCAGATGTCTGGAAAATTAATACCATTATCTTCCTCTCGCCCTTTGCCCGTAGGAAGCAAGGCGGAGATGGACGGGAGGAAGATATGAGAGATCAATACACGGTCACAAAGTAGAGAGCCATCCTTCTAGGGAGCACTCGTGGAAATGAGCAAGAGTTCCACGGGGCTTTTATGGAGACTTGCTCATCAGAGTTCTTGAAATGCCATCCATTCACTCTCTTAAAATAGCACAGAAGGAATAAAGGCAGGAACGGAAGATGAGAAAGCACAAAGGGAGAGTGAGACGGAGCCCATCTCTTGGTACCCAACTTCAGTATGGATGTTCAAAACACTCAGCTCACAAGGGTGCAGACATTCATCTAGTCTCAGGAAAAAGCCTAAATTTGTCAAATTAAAAGTCTCCTTTAAAATTGGATTTTGTATATTATTATTATTATTAGTGTGTGTATATGTGTAGGAGTCAATAGACAGCTTCATGTGTCATCCTTCAGATATCATTCATTTTTGTTGTTTGGTTTTTTTTTAATTAGGTATTTTCTTCGTTTACATTTCAAATGCTATCCCAAAAGTCCCCCATGCCCTGCCCCCCACTCCCCTACCCACCCACTCCCACTTCTTGGCCCTGGCGTTCCCCTGTACTGAGGCATATAGAGTTTGCAAGACCAATGGGCCTCTCTTTCCACTGATGGCCAATTAGGCCATCTTCTGATATATATGCAGCTAGAGACACGAGCTCCGGGGTACTGGTTAGTTCATATTGTTGTTCCACCTATAGGGTTGCAGATCCCTTTAGCTCCTTGGGTACTTTCTCTAGCTCCTCTATTGGGGGCCCTGTGATCTTGTATTGTGTTTTGTTTTGTTTTATTTTTGGCTTTGCTTTATTTTGTTTTTGAAACAGAGTCTCTCCCTAGCCTGGAATTGCCCAAATTGTCTACGCTGATTGGTCAACCAGCATCAGAGAGCTACCTGTCTCTTCTTTCCCAGCACTGGGGTTACAAGCATGTGCTACTATGCATAGCTGTTTTCATGTAAGCAGGCATTTTACTGCCTGAGCTACTTCCCAAGTCTCCAAAGTTATCTGTTCTAAAGAGTTTTGCATCTTGAAAAACTCAAGAGACGTTCTACAGAATTGCCAGCAGGGGAGAGATTCTTCAAGATACCTGCAAGGCTTTATAATGTTCCTAGAGCCATGGATATTCTTTCTTCTTTCATTTTATTTCCAACAGATTGCGTTCTATAAGCATTTCAGGTACCCCAATAAGACTTGAAACTAAGACACTATTTTTTTAATCAAAGAAAAGAAACTTTATGTTCTTATTAAGTGTTCTTTTTGAAGGAAGTTTTTCCATTTAAGAACACAGAAGGAAAATACCATAGAAGGCACTTTCTACTATTTTTCTTAGGTGGATGGGGTGACCATTAGGAATACACTGAGAAACTTTAACAGAATTCTCTGTGTGTGTGTCACTCTGTCTCTGTCTCTCCTCTTGTCTGTCTCTGTATCTCCCTCTATCTCTGTGTCTCTCTGTCTCTGTTTCATCTCTGTGTCTCTTTCTCCTTTCTCCAGGAACTTATTATTATCTCTAATAATAAGTGGTTATTAGAAATCACTTAACCACGTGAGTGCTCCATCCCCCATGCCCACTATTCTGCCATGATTTGAGGACTTAATCTAACAGGGTGCTCCATAGCACATACCAAGATGGTTGGCTCAGCATTCATTTCAAGATTTCTGGCATATGTATGGCCCATTCCAAGATGGCTATTGTGGAATTCTTTTTAAGATGGTTGTTGGACAGCCTGTATTATTTTCATCTCATTTTGAAGAAAAAATTCCCATGGAAGATTTGCATGTAGGTATTTTAGACCAGAACTCAAAACTGTGGGGCTATTCTGAAGAAGAAAGGAAAGTGACAGAAGGAATGCATTTGTTCGTTCCAGACTCCAAAGCAGAAGAAAGAAGGGCATTGACTAGGTATGACAGTCATAAATGCACTTATTGAATATGACACTTTCTCCCCAAAACATGGCCTATTTGGTATGAGACAAAAGCTTCAGCCTACAGTATTTTCAATACTAAGGTAATACCTTCCTGGTGACTTACTAAAGACATATAGCATGGCCAGAAAATAAACTAATTTCAACTTTGTGTCCATTTGTCACCACAAGGGGAAAAATCCCACCCCATCCTGACTGAATGGGACAACTTGAAATGTCAGCTATAAGAAAGTTCGAGAGACGTATGGAGTCTCACATAGGATGTTATTTGGAAGCCAACTTTCTCTACCTTTGGTATAGTTAAGTGGTCTTTAATTCATAATGTTATCACTGCCCTTGTAGTGCCCATGGGACACAGACAAATTACCCTTCTTCCTTGTGTCTCTATATAGGTGAGTGGCTAATGAGACATAGCGTGTTCAAGGTAGGCCACCCAATTTAATATGAACTTCTAGGATGACCATCTGTAACCATCTAATGCATGGTAATGAAGACTGGAACAGTATATGACATGCCTCGTTAAAGGCACAGTTCACACTTCTTGGTTGTCACATCTGCCCTTAGGAGCTAGATGCTTCTTAAGAGGTACTTCTGCTACATTATGTACTGCTTTTCTCTCGAAATATAGCAGGTTCACTAGTCTGGGGTGGTGGCTAACAGGGTAAAGAGCCTGATCTGTAAGCATGAGGCCCTGAGTTCAGATCCTTATCACACGTGTAAAAGCCTGGCAGGCATAGTGGCCACCTGTAAGTCTAGCACTCTGGAGGCAGGGAGGAGATTTTGGAGCAGTGGGCTAGCTGGAGTAGTGAGAGACCCTGTCTCAGTAAGTGAAAAGGAGAAGATTGAGGAAGACATCAAGGTCAGTGCTAGGCCTCCAGACACACATGCACATGTGCAAGTGAACACACACATGCACCCATACAAGTGTGAACATGTATACTCATATGTCCACACATATATACATAAAAAAGACAAAAATGAATAGTGATGTCCACATCCCAGCAAGGTCACAGGAATCCATTAGGTAGTGTTGGTGTGTCCATAAGATCCTATTGGAGCACCATCATAGAAATGTGACATGGAAGTCACATGGGAGAGAAGGAGATACAAGGAGACTTCAAATCAAAGGGGTCAGACTCTTTGCCTAGCTGCTTCCTGTTCCTCTGGGAATGCATGTCATGGGGATGTGTGTCAGCATGGGAATGCATGTCATGGTGATGTATGTCAGCCAAAGAGTTGGCTCTAGGATGGGGAGATGGCTCAGTAGTTAAGAGTAATTGTTATTCTTCCAGAGGACCTAGGTTCTAGTCCAAGCACCCATATGGCAACTTCCATAGATACTGCATGTATGTGGTACAGAGGCATACATATAGTCCAAGCACACATACACATTAAAAACAAGGATAAAAACGTAAAAGACGAGTGTTGCTTTGCAGAAGATAGTAACAGACTCTTACACAAGTATGTGCTTAAACACACTTAACAACACTTTAGTTGTGTTTCTCTGGAAATGCACTGAGGCGGGAAATACCAAAATACTGCAGGTATAATTACCAATGCTGATGCTGTCCAGTTGAAGCAGTCAGTCTCTTCCCTTCTCTCATAAAACGCAATGATTAGTTTAGAAAAGACAACCAAAACAACTGACCAAACAAACAAACAAACAAGAAGAGCTGCACTTGTTGCTCAGTGTGAGTGCTTGCTAGCATTGGGGAAGCACTGGGCTCAATTCTCAGCACCTTATAATATAGGCAAGGTGGTGCACGCTTCTCATTCCAGCACTTCTGCAGAGGCAGAGGAATCAGGGGTTTAAATTCATCTGTGGCTATCTATGGAGTTCAAAGTCAGTCTGGACTACATGAGACTCTGTTTCAAATAAAAAACAAACAAACCAAACAAATAGGTCCCAAATCCCAGAACATTAACAATTAATCCTACATTCACAGACTCTAGCTGCTCACTATGGTCACTAATTGATTCCTTTTGTAAAATCCAAGTGTGGATTCTTAATTCTCCTGAATGTGGACACAATCTTAGTAGGGTGTGGGTATGCATGTACATTTGTGTGCATGCGTTTGTGTGTGTGTGTGTGTGTGTGTGTGTGTTTTGATATAGGGGCTTACTATGTTGTCATGACTGGCTTGAACTCAACTGGATTTTGAACTTGTATCTGTCCTCCTTCTTCTGCCTCTCCAGTGCTGACCTTCTGTCTATTTTCTGTGGTGTTTTTAGAAGCAAAGTTAGACGGTACATATTCAGGGACATTAATAATAGTGGAGGCTCTATTCCTTCTACAGATCCAAGTGTATTCCCTACATCCAAAGTAGCACAAATTCTTTACATCTCCAAAGCATTTAATTTGATGCATTCTTTGGGTATTTCATTTGGGATTTATGGGGTGTGAAATATGCACCATGATGAGAAAACAATTAAACAGTACACCTGTTGTCCCTGCATATTGTGCTCGGTGGCTGTTGGAGTTGTTATTCTATTCTCCAGCATAGTGTTAGCCAAGGAGCAATCATAGCTAACTGATGATACCAAATTAGACCATTAGACTTTTCTATTTGCTGGTGTGTGTGTGTGTGTGTGTGTGTGTGTGTGTGTGTGTGTGTGTGAGTTTAGTGAATGTGTGTGCAACATATGTGATATATGTGCAAGAGTGACTATGCATGCCCATTTGTATGTATGCTTGTTTCTGTATAGATACGTGGAGGTCAGGGGAGGATGTCTCATTTGCATACTGTTCACTAGCATGTGGATTATGAGAGAAATTCCTGCCAAAAAGATGGGCTTAAAGTACCTACATAGTTTGGGCAATAATGGTTGTTTTCTTTTTGAAAATCTTGGTTTTTTGGTGTGTACCCAGATCAGGATTTCTTTAAGACCAGCCCTATGATATATGAGGTGCCCCGTGAGTATTCTGAAAGACCTAACACGTGTCACTGCAATACATTGTTAGGGGAGTGTGATATACCCTGTGTGGCATTTGGGTGGTGGTCTTCCCCAATCCCCACTCTGCATAAGAGTACATCTAGTGCTCATTTTTCTCCAAGCCCTTTCACTATGATTCAGTTTAACCATGAGCATAGTTAGATCACTGGTTCCTAGGTACTGTGATCATATCAGCAAGTCATCAACTGTGGGACTTAGTCAACATAGTGACATATTTGTGTGTGTGTGTGTGTGTGTGTGCGTGCGTGCGCGTGTGTTGGTGCACACATATTTATGTGCACACAGATGCTAGAGAACAAGGATGTCTTTTGAGGCAGGCTTTCTCATAGACTTGGAACTCACCAGGTAGGCTATGCTGGAAAAGTACCTACCTCACAAGTAGGCTGGCCATTGAGCACCACAGGTCCACATGTCTCTTCCTTCTCAGTACTAAGCTTACAAGTGCAGGTCCATCTTTTTTTTTTTTTTATATGGGTTCTAGCAATGAAACTTAGGTTCTTGGAGCACTTTACTGACTGACCTTTTACCCCAGCCTATAGTGTATTGTTAATTTAAAAATATAGTTCATGAATTCACATGAAATGAACACATACTCACACATACACACACTTTATCACAGAAGAACATACTTTTCCACATGAAAAAACCTATACATTTATACTTTTATCCTATAATACTATATACAATAAATATGTAGTATATGTATATGCTAGATATTTTATAACCATTAGATGTGTGTGTATATATATATATATATATATACTATAGTGTATATACTATATACTATATATACAGCACATAAAATGTATGTGTACATATATAGTTCATCATAGAAAATGGTACATATATTGTTTATTCTATAATACTAAATATTATACATCTGGTATATGAATATACTGGATTATATATATATATATATATATATATAAATGTATTACATGAACATGTACTATATATGCAATATATTCTGTAAAAATGTGTATATACATACAGTTTATTATATAAACAATGCATTGTATAGACAACTGCTTAAGCATAAATTCTCCATACTTAGAGGCATAACCACCACCAAGGCAATATCTATAAGTACAGACACTCACAGATGTTGCCATTAGAATAATTGATGGGCTTTCCTGAAACAATGGGGTATTCCTACTAAAATTAAAAATGAAGCAAAGTTCCACTATTTCCTTGAAATCAGAGTACATACAGCTTGCATTGGACTTATGGCCAAGATACCCAGAGTTTCTATATAGATCCGTGTCTGATTCTCTGTTTCAGTGTCCTGAAACTCATCAAAGTGCACATGGTGGGTGGCTCTGAGGCAGAGAGACACAGGGAATGTCTGCTGTGCTTCCCAAACACCACAGGACCCAACAATATGCCCAGATGTTAGTTTCTAATATAGAGTGGAAGCCCTACTTGGAATAACTGGGCCATGAGAATATATTAATGAAATTTAAGGGCCCAATTCTTACTACTTGTTCCAAATTGAAGATTTCCAGGTTGAAGACAATGGGAATCAGTGGCATCAAGGGACAAAATAATAAAGAGGATGCTTTGAGGTAGTAGAATTGGCACTTTTTTTTTCCTTCAACAAAACCTCCATGAGCATGTCCAATACATTAGATTCTGGGCAACATGCTATCACATAATGCCCGGGCAAGCCCCTAGCAAGAGTAAGGGCTGGCATTTTCAGGGCAGATTATTCATTCCTTTTTATGTGTATTCAGGAAGGTGCTGTTGAGTTTATGGAAATTTAGAAGGTACATGAAATAGAGGAGAAAGATGTAGGGGGAGAGATGAAGGGGGATTGATAGATGATAGATAAATAGAGATGAGAGAGAGAGAGAGAGAGCTTTTTATATATGAACAGAATATCATATGGGTATGTATGAGAGTGTCTCTCATTTTAGGTCAGCATATGAAGGTACAGTCATTAAAAGAATAATTACTGTATGTTCAATATAACAAGTGTCACACCATATCAAGGTTCAACATTCTATCCTAAATAGAGAAGATGCCAAGGAAGTCCTGACCATCATTATTATTATTAGTCCTGACCATACATTACTGTAGAAGGAAGCATGTCTGATCCTTTAATGGTGTAGCCACTGGGAGACTAGTTATTAAAAAAAGAAAGCTCTCAGAAGGAAAGAAAAGGAAAAGACAGAGGGACATGAGGGGTGAATCTACTAATCAGCTGTGGTGGATTGAATATGTTTGGCCCAAGAAGTGTCACTATTAGGAGTTGTGGCCTTTTTGGAAGCAGTGTGCCACTGTGGGGGTGGGCTTTGAAACCCCCTCCTATCTTCCTGGAAGACAGTCTTTTCCTGACTGGGCTGGGGTCAAGATGTAGAAATTTCAGTCCCTTCTCTAGCACCATGTCTGCCTGGATGCTGCCATGTTTCCTACCATGATGATAATGGACTGAACCTCTGGACCTGTAAGCCAGCCCCTATTAAATGTCCCTTTTAAGAGTTTCCTTGGTCATGGTGTCCCTTCACAGCAATGGAAACCCTAACTAAGACACCAACATATGGTATATAGGCATGACATCCTGAGAAAATCAATACATTTAAAATAGCTATTTACTGTGTCAGGTTTGCTCTGTATCCTTATGTGTTTTTTCAGTTCTTACAAGTTCCTTGGAGGGCAGATATGATGGGCCCCTCTTTTCAGATAAGAACAGTGGTTATGAAAGGTGAGTAGCCTCTTTCAAGTACAAAGCCTGGTCAGTCTGGTTCTACAGTGTGGGCTCTTAACTTCCGTGCTATGAAGCATGTTCAGAATGAGACAAATTAGACTCACTCTAAGATTTTAACAGAGGATACCCAATGTCTGTTTTCCTGTGGCCTTGCATTCTCTCTCTCTCTCTCTCTCTCTCTCTCTCTCTCTTCTTTCTTTCTTTCTTTCTTTCTTTCTTTCTTTCTTTCTTTCTTTCTTTCTTTCTTTCTTTCTTTCTTTCTTTCTTTTTTTTTCCTGATTCTTCTCTTTGAAAGGGCACTGAAAACAGCTTTAAGTATATTTCAGCTGATCTATTGGAGCTTCTGCCTGGAGTTTTCAAAGTTTTCACAAGGTCCAAGGTTGACAAACTGCGTACTGTGGATAAGTATTAGAGTTGCAGAGATACAAGAGAAAGAACATTCCCTTTGAAGTTCCATTCAAGTTCAAACAAGCCGAGGCTGCCTTGGCTGTGTGACCTTATTTACATCCATATATTAAATAAACAGACATTTCCTTATTGTACTTTTTAAGGTTGGTAGAGCCATGGAAAGTAAGACACATGATGTGTATGCTGACCCCCAGGAGTACCTGACCCATAGACAGTCACTATTGTTATAGAGCACCTTTGTACATTTGCTGGTCCAAACCTGATCCATTCTTCACTTTTCTTGTTGCTCTAACAAAACACATAACAAAAGCAACAGAAAGGAGGATGGGTGTATTTTAACTCACAGTTATATCGGACACTTAATCTCTGTGGGGAAGACATGGTCAGGAACACCATGTAGCTGGTTCTATTGTGTCCCCTGTCAGAAGGCTGGGGGAGATGAATGCTGGGTGATCAGCTTATTTTCTCCTTCGTATTCAGTCCAGAAACCACGGTGTGGTGATCTGAATGGGGATGGTTTCCATAAACGTATGTGTTTGAAGGCTTGGTTCCAGTGAGTAAAACTGCTTGAAAAGGATTAGGAGGTGTGGATTTGTCAGAGAAGGTATATCACCGGGGTGGGCTTTGAGGTTTTAAAAACCTATGCCTGGCCCATTGTTCTCTCTGGCTTCAGGATCAGGCTCTAAAAGCTATTACCAAGCTAGTGCCAAGACTGTTTTCCACCATGATGATCAGAAATTTACCCCCTGGTACTGTGAGCCCCTAATTAAATGCTTTCTTTTGTAAGAACTGTCATGGTCATGGTAGGTAGCTGGAGCTCAGGGCAGCTGGTTACATTTAATCTGCACTCAGAAGGGGAAACCAGTGAATGTATGCTTGTTTGCTAGGGCACAGCTCCTTTCTCCATTTAGAGCATCCAGAATCCCTAGACAAGGAAGGATGCCACCTATAGTAGGTATCTCAGTTAACTTAGTCAAGAAAATTCCCCAAAGACATGATTAGGGGACATTCTCCCAGGTAATTCTAGACTCCGACAAGCTGATGACACTAACCGTCACAGACAATCTCTTACTTTTTAAAAGCATATAACTCAAAATAAATAACTTTTTCATAGTATAGACTTGGCCCTCTCCCAGCACACTCAGGAGATATCACACTGTTCAACGTATAGAATAATAAAATGGATGAAGTAATATGTAGGATCTCAAACTGTCTGTACAACCCACAGTTAAGCTGCTATATATTTGTGTATATGTTAGAGATTGTAAGGATCATTCGAGAAATTAATCCAATTTCTCCAAATTCCAGGTATCAGATTGTGTGACTTAAGTCACTTAAATACTTCAAGTCTATGTTCATACAATTCGGTTTGGCAAAGAAACTAGAGAATATTTTTCTGAGAGTTTGGTTTGTGCTAAGAAAGGGAATAAAGAATGTGGGTAGTTGAAAATTGATTGAATATAAAGAATTAGCATAAAATACATAATGGAAACCTATGTTTGATGCCTAGATCTAAATTGAAACTCTAAAATTTAATCTGTAAATCTAACATATCAGGAATAAATGCTTATTATGGAAAAATAGGAATTTCATGAGCCAGGAAGAAATTGTGTGAAGAATTTCAGAAACTTTGAAAACTAATGAAGTCACCAGGTAGACTAATATTAGAAAGACACACCAGGCTAATTCATTTCTATATATCAATAAAAACCAATTGGAAACTGGAGCTGACAAGAAATTCCATTTGTAAAGTAAATAAGAACTGTAAAGTACCAAGTAATAAGACCTGATAAGAAACGGGTAAGATTTAAATGAATGAAACAGAAACTATTTATTGAGAAAGGAAAGGAAGAAATGGATAAAGGGAAACATATTGTATAGCCATGGGACAAGGACAGTGAGTGTTAGGAAGACATTAAGATGACATGACAAGTCTAAAACCAAATGTCTTTTCAACAAAAGTAACATTTTGTGAGACTACTCAAAAAAGCCAATTATGAAATATATCTGCGATATTAGATACATTTTCAAATATAAAGAAAATCTTTAAAGATTAAGAATAACACAGGATGAGTTGGAAATAAGTACTCTCTTGTACTTCAAAATAGGCTGTAGTGCTGTAGCAGTGATGGGGTCGAATCTAGAGAAACACAGACTAGACTGATAGAAGATGAGTCTAATCCTGGGGATAGTTACATGGGAAATTATTTCATAAGAAAAGGAGAGTAGGATGTGATGACCTCTAAGTAAATTAAGTAAAATTTTAAGATTAAAAAGAATTGGAGCCCTAGCTTACCATTGAAGTAGTATAATAGTTACATGGCTTTTGACGTTTAGTTTTATTACTTCTGTGTGTGTGTGTGTGTGTGTGTGTGTGTGTGTGTGTGTGTGTGTACATGTGGAAGGCAAAGGACAGAGCACACATATGCCACATTGAGTGTGTGCAGATGAGATGATAGCTGACAGGAAGCTTTTCTCTCCTTCCATCAACTGGTCCAAGGGATTAAATCAAGTTGTTAGGTTTAACAAGAGGAGGACCTTTATCCACTGAGCCATCTTGCTTGTACTAACATGCTTGCTTGCATGTGTTAGTTTTCTAAATTTACAAAACAATACAAGTACCAGAGAAACCCCCAATAAACAGAGAGGCGTTTTTATTTAGTTTTAGTGGTTAGATTTTTTTTTCAAATAAGATAGAAAACCAAGAAATCACTAAGAAAAATATCGTTAACTTTTATTAAACCTATAAATTTTTATTAAATTGATATCTTAAAGTTTTAGTTGACCAAATACCCTCCAGCCAATAGGCAAAGACAGAAAGCAGGCCACAAGGAAACATTATAATGTGTTACAGCCAAAAATGAAAGTCTGAAGTACACAAGTAATTCCTGTGAATTATAGCTATGAAATTGTGAACAGTAAAACAGAAAAAGGAGATGAGAGATCCAGAGAGTTAAAAGGAGAAAGCACAAGTAACTGAGAAATCTCTGGAAGGACACTGCTGCCTTCCCTTGTAACCAATAAATAAGATTACAAGCCTCTTTCCCCCAACCCAACATACTGGCATAAATAAGACAGTGATAATATTAAGTGCTGTCAGCAGATTTCTAGAGAAAGAGGCAGTCCGGTGCCCAGCTGTTAAAAGTAGGAACCCCAGGATTGCAAACATGGCTTTAGCAAGGACATTAAGTTCAGTTCTCTGCACCCATGTCAGGTGGCTCACAAATGCCAGATCCAAGGAACCCAGTGCCCTCTTGAGACCTTTATGGATGCTTGCAATCACATATATATGACTACAGCAGACACAGACAAAGACACGCACACAAACACCCTCTCTCTATATCTCTCTCTGTCTCTCTCTGTGTGTCTCTTTCTCTGTCTCTCTCTCTCTCTCACACACACACACACACACACTCAAAATAAATCTGTTTAAAAGAAGGAAATACAAGCCCATGCAGTGCTGATGAGGCCTATGTACACCAATTTTTGTGTGATTACTTCCCTCTGACTTCCAAATCCTCCATGTTTTCTCCACAGAAACTATCGTTCCCATGCAAAGAATGACATCTTACATATTGAGTTGTATCTGCAGTAGAAAAATACTACTAGGACAATCTAAGTGCCCAACAGAAAACTGCTACCTTCCGACTGTGCAGTGTCAAGCTATCGTTGAATACCATCGTGTTGCATTGTATTTACTAATCAAAGAAAACCTCCAAGTGAAACATGGAGTGAAAACAAGAAGCTGCAGGGCATTACAGCAAACATGAGCCATCATACTGCACATAGGCTTACATATAAACACGAAGTAATGAATAGTGTAATGAATGTATAGATAGTATATATAATACATGATATATAATATATATGAATTTAAAATATAAGAAAAAAACAGAAGGCATACTTACAAAAGTTGCTGTGTTGGGGAAAGAAATTAAGAGGAGGGATGGTAAGAAGACACCTTATCTTTTTTGTAGAGTTTGAGTTTTTGCAGTGAGAATCTATTTATAAATTATTTAGCTATAGTCAAAAGTACATTGCCTAGAGATGTCACTCAGCAGGTAAGAACATGCGCTGCTCTTACAGAAAGACCCACGTTGGGTTTTAAGCACACATATCTGGTGCCTCACTTACGGCCTGTAACTTCCGCTCCAGGGAATCTGACATCTGTTCTGGATTCTATGGGTACCTGCACACACACATTCCCACATGGAGACACATAACCAAAATGTCATATATGTATATATGAAATATCCAGAACTATATTGAGCCTGGGTCACCTTGCTTCATGTTATGTTTTTCATTAAATGGATGCATTTTCATGCAAATTACATAATTTCTTTTTTCCATGCAGCTGAATAAAGTTCTATTGTGCATCTGTACCACATTGTCTTCATCCATTCATCTGCTGATGGACATCTAGACAAGTTCAAATTTTTGCTATTATGAATAAAGAATCAATGAATATGCATGTGCAAGCACCTCTGTTAGTAAGATGCAGTGTCCTTTGTGCCTGGGACTATATAGCTTGTTCATATAGAAGCTGTTTTAAACATTTTATCTAAATTATTTTTAAAATTTTCAAATAAGTGCTGTACATCATTTACATCATTTTCAACCTTCCCTCTCTCTCCAAGTCCTCCTGTTCTCCCATTTTCTCACAAATCCATGACCTATTCTCCCCTGGGCATGTATAGGAGAGCAGGCTGGGCAAGCTAGGGGGGAGGGGCAATCCAGTAACCAGCGTCCCTCCAGGGCTTCTGCTTCCTCTGCCACCTCCAGGCTACTGTCCTGATTTGCTTCAGCATTGGCTGCTACCTGGAAGTCTGATGAAATAAATTCCGTCCTCCCCAAGTTTCCCTCTGTCATGGTGTTTTATCACAGCAACAGAAAGCACACTAAACTGAAGAACAGTGAGGGGGGATGGTGCTAAATCAGCGAAGTAAAAACAAAAGCAACTAACTCGATACATATCAAATTCAAATGAACCAACAGTGGAAACTAAGAGATCTAAACTAAGAGGGAATGAAATTAAGTTATATCAGCACACACTGGGCTATATGGCAAGGAAGGCAAATATGATTAGAAAGTGGTCAGAAGTTAGGTTAGATCTGCCTTGGTCCATTGAGAAAGTTTGTGAATGCAAACAACAGGGTCTGGAGAATGGCTTGGCAGTAAACACTTAGCTCCTCTTAGAGAGAGAGGACTCTGGTTCAGTTCCAAGCACTGCAGCCAGTAAGTGCAGATCCAGGGACTCTAACTCTGTCTCCATCAGTGCCTACATGCACATGGAACACACACAGAGGGACACGCGTATACATAATAGTTATTAAAGTAACAAAAGTATCATTAACAGAACAAATGAAAGAGAATTATATTGGATGAATTAAGCAAGTCTCACAAAACAAACATGGCATGTTTTCTTTCCTTTGTCCCAGGTGTTATACAAAGACATAAAATTATGTGTGCATGTAGCGTTTGCACTTCCTTGCAACTGGAAAGTCTTAAGTCAAACATCAGAAGTCAGGAGCCACCTATTTATTGTTAGAAAACCAGACACAGTAGCTATGAGTTTTAGAAAAGACTACTTTCCCCCAAACTAAAGCCAAGCATTATGGGAAAACCCAGAATTGGAAAGACACTGTGCTACTGGGGCAAATGGTCTGAGAAACCCCGTTTTGTTTTTTTATTCCAACTGCAGAGTATTTAAAATTAAATTTTTAAAGCTTTATGAATGTTACTTAGATAAAATAAAATTAATTGACATTAAATTAACTGGCAGTTAAAGATTCATAGAAAAATAGAATTATATTCTGATGAGGGCAATTTGAATGAAAATTGGAACAAAAAAATTAATCCATTAAAGGCAGGGAAGTAAGGGCAAAAATCAACACAGACCTCCCCAACAAAGGATCTTGAACAAAGCAGACCTGGGGGAAAAGAGAGTCGGAAGTGAGGTAATTGGCATTAGGAATTGGTGTGAATTATAGACAAAGGGAACCTTTTCCTAATAAAACTGAAGGCCTGATATTCTAAGGAAGACAAAGAAACAGTCCCAGGAAAGAGGGAGTGAGCTCCAGCTAATTAGTGGTCAGAGAAGCATCTGGAGGTGGCCGGACGATAAAGGGACTGCTCTGCAAGCAAGAGGACCCCTGCTCCGTCCTCAGAATCAGCATAAAAAGCTGGGCACAGTGGTACAAGCTTCTAGTCCAAGAACTAGGCAGAAACAAGTGCATCCCTGAGGCTTCCTGGCCAGCCAGTGTAGCCCAGTTGGTGAGCCCCAAACCAATGTTGTCCTCTGCCTTTCATATGTACACACACACACACACACCAAAACAATGATATGCTACATGCTATTATAGATAATGCTTATCAAAGTTTATTCAAGTAGTCCAAGGAAGGTATAATGTTAATGATTCCTTATAATGTTAAGGTTCTTCTCCATTTTAAAAAATAAAATTTATATAGGCACCTCAGTGACTTCCAGGAGTAATATATTCATTCCTAGGTAACAAGGAAACAAACTCTTAGCAAACTGGAAGCCCTGTGAGAACACTTGTCTCTTCTATTCCTGTGTTAACAGTACATTGGCTTTTGAAATCTAGAAGTGTTCGAGTAAGACAAAAATCATAAAAGTGCAAAGATGTGGCTCTGGTCACCATGTCTCAGTTCCCTGTCCTTGTGGAACATAAATAAGGAAGGAGTTGGCAGAAGCATTGCAGGGAAGGCCTCACAGCCCCTCTTTTGGCTGAAGAGTGTGATTTATGAAACTCAAAGACAACACTAGAGAAGCTTTAAAAACTACCATGTGATAAAAAAAATAAAATGAGCTGTAACATTCCTGCAAGCCAACAGTGACCGACTAGAAAAATGTAACCAGGGAAAGAAGGAACACGTTGGAGTATCTATAAAAATAACCGATTAAGAGCCTCTCACTTCTGAGGGAGTCATGAAACTTGACTGGGCAGGAGAGCTATGCATTCGAAATAACCCAGTGTCTGTTGGTGGAGGAACCCGACAATGGAAAGATGAGATCAATTCCTGAAAGCAGAAGGCAATTAAATCAAAATCCCATCTGAGTATGAGATGGGCTATGACAGGAAGAACACAGGGGAAGAAACTCATGTCTTGAAGAGTGGCGTGACCACGGAATTATAAAGCAGCACCTAGGACAGGGTGGTCCTGGCCCAGACACAGGAAAGGCAATGGAAGCTACACATGAGGCAGATGACAGTGTTGCTTAAGATGGGAAATTTGGACTCAGGAGCAGCATCTATAGGGCTCTAAAAAAATATGCAGAACAAGTAATGGAATCAACAATAAACAAATAAATCAGATGGGGTACTGTGTTTAAAGCTAAAACATTTTTGAAGAATTATAATAGCATTTTGATAGGCAAAGTATGTTAAGCAAAAAAAAAAACATAAAAATCATAAAGGAAATGACTGAGGTTATTTAAGGGTAAAACTAAATCAATAAGCAAGAAACCTCTGTAGAAGACATTATAAATAAAGTTAATAGGTAAACAACACCAAGGAAAAAATTCTATTCTAATATCTACATTTATATCAAGTGTATATAATACATATGTAACATGTATCAGATACATGTCATGTATCACAAATATATCACATACACAAACACATACACACATATATGTATGTATATATATATGTGTATATATATATATATATATATATATATATATATATATATCAGCAATGACAACTCAAAAGAAAAATGATCAAATACTGCATAGAAACAAACTACAAGAGAAAAATCCAGGAACTACCCAAATGAAAATCAATGGAAAAGAAATAGCATGGCAGTCAGATAACACCACTGACAAATATTTAAAAACTGATATCTAGTGCATAGAGTTTTTGACTCAGTGACAAATTTTTTGGAAGACTGTTTATATCTTTATAAACAAAAACAGAGCATATGCATTCTAGAGCCCACACATGCCCATTCCTGGTCACTGCCTGGGAGAAGTCTGCTCTGTGTACACATGTAAGTCTTAGGTGTCCATGGTGGGAACACTTGTGGCAAGAAAAGCTATTGTGAACAACCAAAACTGACCTTAATGGCAAAGGGTAAGTCAACAGTGGACCCTTCCACTTTATAGAATACTGTGCTGGAGAGAAATGAAGAAATGTAGGTCTACATGGATGGACAAAGAATTTAGAATATCCTCTTATGGGAGGAGACACCTGTGGGAGTGAGTCTCTAGGGAGAAACTGAGACTAGCCAAATGGTCTTAGTTATCAAGATGGGTAACTGCAGGAAGGCACTTGCTTTCAGTGGGCGAGAGTGAGTGAGAGAGAGGCAGAGAGAGAGAGACAGAGAGACAGAGACAGAGAGACAGAGACAGAGAGAGAAAGACAGAGAGAGAGAGAGAGAGAGAGACTTTAGAAGAACAGTGAGAGGTGGCTAGACATTAGCAGAATATTTAGAGAACAAACCTGTTCCAGCAAAGGAGGACTCAGTGAAAGCGAGCCAAAGAAAGAAGGCACAGAGTCGGCAAACAGTTAACACGCATGTAGTATTGTATTGATTTGCTATCTAGCCAGAGGCAGGTCATAAGGAAATTAAACAAACAAACAAACAAACAAATAAATAACTGGAATTACAGAACAGCATGGTAGTGAGCTATTCATTTATGTTTGTAAAGCAAATGTGAGTTAATACTGTGTATGGGTAAATTCCACAGGAAGTTGTGTTAAGAGCCACACACAGTAGGAGCAAAGGTCATTTCTGACAAGACGAGGTCTCAGTCTTTGGAGTGGAAGGAGGTTTACTCAGGACAACATTCCGATTTCATTTTGTTTCTCTATAGCTTGAAATCTCACTATCGGGCTTTTAATTACAGCTTGTACAATTTTTAATAGTTGAAAGACCTACTAAGTGCAGTGAAACCTTCCCCATAGCCTTTTGAGAATTACCACCCATTCCCTTGACAGACTCAGGAAATATTGAGGACAGTTGGCAAATATAGGACCAGTTGTTTCAGGGAGAGAAATAACCTTTCTGAACAGTTTGCCCTGATGCTGTTGGGAACATCCTGGCCTTCTACTGTTCCCCAGTTGGGAAGCAGAAATGAGTGTGTGCTGGGATCTCCATGAGATCCTCATCTGAGAGCCCCAGGGCCCACAGTTCCTGCTGCCCTTTTGGTTGGTTGGTTGTTGTGAATTGTGGCATGTTGTTTTGTTTCGATTTTGTTCTCTTTCTTTGATTCATCTTTACTTTTAACTTACTAGTCTGCATGTCTGTGCATGTGTGTGTGCACATATACCCCAATGCATGTGTCCAGGACAGAGGACATCCAGAAGTTGCCTCTCTCCTTTCACCTTACTATGCCAGGGTCTTTCCTATGCAGCCCATGCTGGATGCTCCAGGATAAGAGCAGGTGTGCTTCAGGGTCATTGTGCAAGGTTCATCTGCGACCCCTCTGCAGGGGTGCATGCTGGACTTTTTAAAGCATGGATTCCGTCCCAGGGATTGGACTCAGGTTGTCAGGCTTGAACAGAAAGCAGGTTTATCTACTGAGTCATCTCCCTGACCCCTTTGGTTTGCTTTTGGAGACAGAGTCTCACTGTGTACCTCTACCTAGCCTAGAACTCCAAAGTAGACAAGGCTGGCCTAAAGTTTGTGGCAGTTCTCTTACCTTTGCCTCCAGAGTCTGGGATTATGAGCTTGTAGCTCATCGAGACTCCACACCCTCTCACCAGTCAGCACAGCAGAAAGGGACTTTCTAAGCTGCTGTCCATCCCTAGCACCTTATGTAATTACTAGCTCAATCTTTGAACCACTCTCAGTGTATCTAACCTACTCCCTTCATCTCTTCAAATTAAGCATAATCACCGAGAGTCCCCACTTGTGAAAACATTTAACCTTTTGTGCATATTTTTACCTCTGTGGAGACTGTGAGGTCCGTGAGACTGCCGCTTACTCCATTACCGGAGATGAAAGCAACTGTGGTTAATATGAAAATGACTGTGTGTGGTCCCAAAGCATTGTGTTTGCAAAATCAAAGGTTTGCTCAACAGGCTGTAGATGGCAAATTCCTCCCCTCTATAGCAATAATAGCTAGTGTTTACTGAACACCTTCTATGGGGAAGGTATCATTCTTTTTATAAACTACCTCATTTATTTCTTCTACATAGGCAGAGGTTGTTGCCCCCATTCCATTGATAATAAAACAAGCTTGAAGCCTGGTAATATACCTCAGTCAGTAAACTTCTTACCGCACAAGCATTGAGGATCCGAGTTTATTCCTCTGAACTTGTGTAAAAAAGGCTGAGTGTGGCAAGTATATTCATGTAGTCCTATTAGTGGGTGTGGGGGAGGGCAGATTATGGGAGGATCCTTAAGACTCTCTGGCAAGCCTGTCTAGCTGAATTAGTAAGCTCCAGGTTCATAGAGATACCCTATCTCAGAAAATAAGGTAAAGAAAAATGAAGGATAACATCTGAAGTCCACCTCTGGCCTCCACAAGTACCTGTCCACAACCCCCCCCCCCACACACACACACTTAAAATTTTCCAAAAGGCCAGCACTTTAAAGGTCTGTTATTCAAACCTGTTGTTGATCTTGATGCTTAAATAAATAAATACTGACTACATCAAGCTTATTCCTGATTGCCAGTGAGTGCCGTATGAGTGATGCTTTCTTCAGTTGGTAGCCGGTGCTTTAGTTCATGACTGTGTTCCTATGATTTCTCATTAGCTTAATTTCCTGTCTGAGTTTTTCTTTCCTCATCCCTCATCCCCTAGGGGCTGCTTTGTTCCTTTAAAAGACATTTTATATTAGCATATATACTTTAAGTATTCTATTATCATATACTAATTATACACAATATGGGGTTTATTAAGACATTTGCAACCATGTGTATGTGTTCTTAGGTCATACTCCTCACCATTACTTTCTCTTCACTCCCTCCATCCCTGCTTATACCCTTCTTCCAAAGTAGCTCCCTTATATGTTCATGTTTTTTTTTTTTATTTCTCTGTGACCCATGAGCTTTCTAGGGGCTGATGAGAGGAGCCTGAGCATTGTACCAGTGACTACTCCACTGTTAAAACGTGTCTCTAATTAATTACCTCTAAATACTTGGGAGGGTGGGCAAGATAAGCCCATTTCCCCCTCTGTGATGGGATATTAACAGGTCCGGTCTTATGCAAATACCATAGTCATTGTGAGTTTATCCATGCACTTGTCATGTCATAGTTAGAAGTCTATGTTCCACAACAATCTAGGCCATCCTTGGGTTTATACATATGTTTTTTTTTTCCCTGATGCTTCCTAAGCCTTGAAGGAGTGACATAAATATTCCATTTATCATGAGTGTTCATCTTCACGAATTCTTGGCATAGTCATGTGTCTGCAGTTACCACTCCCCACTATACAGAAAAGCTTCTCTGACCAAAGCTGAAAGCAGTCCTAGTCTATGTATATAAACCCGGATACTTAGAAGGCCATTTATCCTCTTCCCACTCTTTCTAAGATATTAAATCTCTTAGCTTAAAGGTGTTCCTATTTCATTTGCTAGGAACTAAGGAGAGAAAGTATGCCTGCTCTAGAGTAAATAACCAGGCCTCACATATGCAGGCCTACGAAACAATGGCAATGGGTGTGGAGGAGAGGAGGGAGAGGGAGGGGAAGAGAAGAGAAGGGAAGGGAAGGGAAGAGAAAGGAGGGGAGAGGCAGAAAAGGAGGAGAAACAGATGGGTCTCTGAGGCTTGGTGACCAGCCAGTCAGTCTAGGCAAGTCACAACATTCCAGGTAAAACTGAGAGACCTTGCCTCTTAAACAAGATAAACAGCATCTTGAAGAATGATGACTGAGGTAGACCTCTAGTATCCGTACACATGTGCACACACATGTGAAACTGCACATCCATCCACTCCCCAAGAAAACCCAAAGTTATTAGGAAAGAATTGATGCAAGAAACCGTATGACTGAGTATCAAACATAGCAAAGTAGCCAGATCAGCAAATCATACACAGCACACACACACACACACACACACACACACACACACGCACACGCACACACACGCAAGCACATGCGCGCAAGCATACACACATGCAATTGTATGTTTCTATTTCTATGAGACTCTTGAAAAGGCAAAATGAATCCAGAATGATGGGAAATGGGTTAGTGATACTCATGGCTGGGCAATGATAGGGACTGCAGAGAAAGTAGATGATCTCATAGAGCAGAGAAGGAGTGAGACAAGAAATTTCCAAAGGCATGTTTTTTCTATGGTCTGGGAAGTAACCTAGGATAGCTAGATAAGTGATTTTAGTAAGTACATAGCAATCCAAATTTAAAGAATAAATAAATAAAAATAGATAGATAGATAGACAGACAGACAGGAATGCATCATCTAAACAAATTTAAAGAATGAATATAGATAGACAGACATACAAACAGACAGAGAAATAGCAGTGTATCATCAAAACTGGGGTTCAAAACAGCCAACAGAATCCATTCTGAGGCCGTCACCATGGTTCCTTTCGGAGATCCAGTCAGAGCAGTCCCCTCTAGGGAGGCTGCTACGTAGAATAAAAACCAAGACTGATAAGATGATAGCATCAAATAGGGTATTTACAGCAGCTAGCAGACATTCAGGCATGGAGAGAAAGATCCAACAGGAATTCTTGCTGACTGCCTTGACTTCCCCAGTAGTTTTCTACTGGATGTTGTGAGTTCCTGATTTGCAGATATTTTATACTTGTTTGTATATCCACCCTCCATCTATCATTTTTATTAATTCTTCTATTTTGGCTTGCTGTACACTTAATAAAGTCACTCATTCAAGACCCAAAACAGCCCATCATAGGTCATTCTCTAGACCGTATAAAACATCAGGTCGGACATATACACACGTGCAGTGATGTAGTGGCTTCCCTTAACTACAGCAAAGGCTAGAAACTCACTTTTGAAAAATTTGCAAGTTGTTATATCAAATACTGTACTATATTATACTACTGTATGTCCAATATTTATTTTCCATACCATAGACAGAGGATAGTAGCACATTTAGCTACTATAATATTCAAGTTTGCAGCTTCTTGCAAAATCAGTTGTGGTAATCTTTCTTATGCAATTAATGCAGTGAGTGGTTTTCTCTTACAGCAATGGGCCCGATTGTAACCAGGAGACAGTTTTGCATCTGAGGCACTGACATGCAGAACACCTCTTTATTCTGCTTTCCTCATTTTATGGCAAGTTCTATTGCAACCATAATGGTAACGGCCCTCTGCACGCATCTCATTATGAGCTTTCTACATTAATCCAAGGATCTCCATGACTGCTTTGCCCGGCGTCAAACAGCACACAGTGAAATATGAATAAAACTTATCAGAAAACATCTGTATGCATTTCATCTCGGAGAACACACACTGGGGTCTACTTTACAATTCTGATTATCTTCACAACATAAATACACACCTATTGTGCAATCCGATCCCAGTGACACGATCTTTATCCGCCTTTCCTGGATGTTTAGCTGTTCCCAGAGGGGGAAACAATCAGAAGATTGAAGCACAGGCTGAAAACTATTCTCTTTCAGGAGAACTTGCATTTTGAATTTACAGAGGTAAGCATTCCTGGACTCTTCCTTTTTGTTTAATTTACAAAACCAGGGTTGAGGGGAAGTATATTAGATGAAATTATTTTCAGTATGATCTGTATGAATGACGTAGGTCAGTGGTGGTTCAGATCACTCGCATGGCTGCAATATTAGTCTAGGAACCATTTCATATCTAAGGAAACCCACAGACAAACTTTAGGGGTTCCCCAAATATCCAGAAGTAGCAAGAAAATTTTCTCTGTACGGAGGAGCACACATGCTGCTCAAAGAACTCTATTAGTCAGTCCGAGCTTCCCATAACCACCCAAAGCAGCAGTTTAACTTGGGGGCATTTCTGACACACACAATTCCAGCTATCACCTACACTCAGTTTTAAGGGAACATTTCCTCTAAGGCACAGTGCAAAACTCCACAAGGATATATTTAGAGCTAAACATCTCTGCAGAGTACCCACAAACACAAAACCCCATGAAGTCCTACAAAATTCAACAGTGAAAAGGAATTGATTGATACAGTGTGTTTTGGGGCTTGATGCTTGCTTTCTTTAAGATGCAGTTTCAGAAAGACAACCTTGCCATGCAGCCAGGTCACCTGCCTTCCCTCCCTGCCTGTTCCCAGGAAACCCAGGAAGAGTACTTCCAGGAAGGAGTAGGAGGACTGCAGTGTACACTGCTGGTGCCTGGTCCTGGTGCTAGGGGTTGTTTTGAACCCCTTCCCTCTGCTTCACAGTTCAGATGAAAATGCAGTCTAAGGAAGCTCACCAGCAGGTACTAGGTCACTCATCTCACTGTGCTGATGGCAGGCTCCTGAATGCAGCCTCTTTGTAACCTTCCTCCTCTCCACACAGTCAAGTCTGAGCCTCCGCTGAGTTCTTTGTATGCACTCTGCTCTCTGCATTTAAACCGCTTCCCAAGGGTCCCCATTAGGTCCAAAGCATACTTTTCATGACAAATTGTTTATTCTTTTTTATAAAACGTATCAAATTTGTTACTAAATCTAGTTTCATTTTTGTTCCTGTGACAAAGTCCCTGTCTAAACAGTAACTTTTGCGGAAAAAGGGTTTGTCTTATAATTCCAGGTCACAGTTCGTTCCTGAAGGAAGCCAAGGCAGGGAATAAAGGCTAGAATCTTCAGACAGGCCTACTTGCTATTCTACACAGAATTACTTTTGATTGACACTCCAAAATTCACACTCCAAAAACATGGCAGGGAAGACACTGCCTGCTGGCCTGCTGGCCAGCTGGCAAGCAGGCAAGCAGGCTTATGCTCAGTTAGCTTTCTTATAGAGTTAGGATCACCTGCCTGGGGGATGGTGCTACCCATAGTGGGCTGGGCCTTTCTATATCAATTAACAATCAAGACAACCCCCCCTCCCAAATTAGACATGACCACAGGCAAAGATGATTCTAAACAATTCCTAATTGAGTTTATCTCCCTGGATAACTGCTCGTTGTGTCAAATTGACAGTTAAAGCTAACCAGGATACTACCCTGTGGCACAGCACAGAAAGTAGACACTGGCAATCTAGACCAGACCTTGGTCACCACTCTGTTCTGAATACCTTGTGTGACCTTGCATGAGACAGATATTGATGTAAGTGTTCATAACAAAGGGTGGAGTGACTGTTTGATCTTGAAAGGTGAAATATAATATCCCCTGATTGTATTATTCCTGAGCATAAGCACATTTAAAGGGCAAGTATTTTGATCATGTTACAAGATTATTAGATTCCCATCCTTATTTGGGGACCCATCTATTATGTCCACAGTGGTGTTGTCTGTAACAGATTATTAGGACACCAAACCGAATATATTTAATTCAATTTGTCCAAAGTGTAAGCATATTGGCAAGCACAAACAGACCCTTAAATGGCTTTTAATTGGTTGATTTGCTGAAAGCTATTGCAATATGCACTCTTCTACAGGACTGGGAAAAGGGATAAAAGTGAACATTAGAAATGATGGTCTAGCAGGCAGGAGGCTCTCTAGGCAGAAAACAATGAATGCGAAGTAGATTGGCAACGGTGAAGAAGGAACTATCTCTCTGGGCCACTGCCTCCCACTTCAGTGAAACTCGGAAGTAAGGATTCAGGGAAGTAAGTTCTGTTTACTAACACGGGGTAGAATGACCTCAACAAGTAATTACCATAATTTAATACATAAGACATAAATTAACATAGAATTCACATTTGTGTATAAGTGCACATATGTTTGGGCATGTTGGTATGGATGTACATGAATATGTTTCATTTCCATTCATTTCTGTTTCTGTGACAAATACCCAGTCTAAAAACAAACAAACAAACAAGCAAGCAAACAAACCAAAAACAAAAACAAAAAAACTTTTGGGTAGAAAGGGTTTATTGGTCTTATAATTCCAGCTCCTGGCTCATTACTGAAAGCAGTCAAAGCAGGAACTAAAATCTGGGAATTTTCAGACAGAGTTACTTGCTATTCCACACAGAATTACCTTTGATTGAGAAGTGTGTGTGTGTGTGTGTGTACCAGAATACAACCTGAGGTGTCATTTCTCAGTTGCCATATACCTTGTGATTGGTTTGCTTTGTTTATTTGTATTGTTCTGTTGTTTGGTTTTGTTTTCCCAAACAGCATCTGTCACTGGCCTGGAACTCAAATAGGCTAGGTTAGCTAGCCACTGAACCCCAGGGATCCATCCTCCTGCCTCCATCTTTCCTGTCCTAGGATTACAAGTGTGTACTACCACCCCTGCCTTCTTTCGTGTGAGCTCTGGG
This sequence comes from Mus caroli, assembly GCF_978045245.1. Taxonomy (NCBI): domain Eukaryota; kingdom Metazoa; phylum Chordata; class Mammalia; order Rodentia; family Muridae; genus Mus; species Mus caroli. Next base: position 122,670,691 of record NW_028227256.1, read on the forward strand.
GCTCGAATTCCTGTCTTTTGGAAGCAAGTATTTTACCATCGGAGATATCCCTCTAGCCCACAGATATTGCTGATGCAACTGCCAAGCATTTCTTTTGAAAATTCCAAGACTGTTTCTTATTCTACATGATTTCAGGAAAACACAGTGAAGCCTCGTCCAGTCCATGCCAGTCAGACAACCACACAGACTGCTTTGCTAAAGGCACCCACCCACCCGTCATGCATTCTCCAGCTCTGCCCATTTTGCAAAGCATTATAGGTAAGTAAATTACTGGTTCTTCTGTTTTACCACCTGTAAGGGAGGACTGGACAAAGACAAGTGTAACAGAATATGGTTGAAAGTTAGAATACTATAGGATCACAGAGGACATTGTCTCCGGTCAATAGCAATCACAGGGCCTGTGACACTCAGGGCAATAGCCTTCTTTCCAGTGAGACTTCATGCAGCAGAGTGGCTTTTCAGTGTTTTTCTGAAAGACTTACATATGTGCCTGCTTTTTTTGTGGTGTGTGTGTGTGTGTGTTCATGTGCACGTGCACACGTGCATGCACCAGAGGACCATCTTAAATATCAATTCTCAGGGACCCTCCATGTATTTTTGATATAGAGTCACTCACAGGTCTGGAGCTCAACAAACAGGCTCAGCTGACAGACTAGTGAGTCCCAGGGATTCGCCTGTCTCTCCTGGGATCACAGAAACACATAAACGCACAGACCTGGCTTTTGAAATGTGTGCTCTGGGGATAGAGCTGAGGTCCTCATTAGTGCGAGGCAGGTACTTCGCTGATGGCACCATCTCCACCATGCTTTACTATTTTAATTGTTCATTTGCAGACATTAGGCCAAGAGTGATGCTTAGCGAGTGACCTATGTAAGGAATGGATCGGTGCTTTAAAGACAGCACAGTCAGCTGAAATGTAACCATAGGAAAACAACTAGTAATGAGAGACATGTCTCCTGTACCACATAGGGGATTTAATACCTCATCTACCCAAGGACTGCGACCAACTTTGGAGAATTTGACCTGGGCCTCCAAGTGGTAGTGGGGAGTGGGGAATATTTGTGCTCTTGAGGCCAGTTTGAATTGTAAGAGGCCATTAAAAAGAAAACACCCAACATCTCCTTCCCTACTGAGAACACTGGCCTACCTGTTAAGGTTTAGGTTCCTTAGCCTTTTGGTGCAGGAATCAGTCTCCCTAGTGGGGCATCCACTGACGGCAACAGGCCTCTCTGAGGTGCATAATCAGATCCTCGGGAAAGCACGGCCAGTTTGCCTGCCCCGGTACTCTGGTACTTTCTGTCTCTTGTATTTCCAAGTCCTTACATTTATCCAAAATTCATGAGAATGGAACGCTCAGTAACAAATTTTTACTAGTGGGAAATTTTAAGGTTTCTATGATAAACATTTACTGCATGAAGTTTACTAAATCCGGTAAAATCAGGTTTTCTTATGTGGATATGAAAAAAAAAATAATGCCTGAATGTTGTTTGCTACAAGGTGCATATTTTAAATTTAAATTTTAGCCACTTAGTTTATTAAAATATAGTGCTGATTTGTGTAACAGATTTGAATTTTCATTTAATATTAAAAACCCTGACACTAATTTGGACACAGCGCCCTTCCATTTTTTCAAGTTTTAAATTCAGCCTAACTGGATTCTTCCTTAGATAAAGAGCCACAAGGACTCATTCTTGAAGGTCGCAGAGATAGAGAATGAAGCTAACAGAGTCGTCCTCCGGGGACCTGTTTTTCTGCAGCACTCTATGAGTAAATCTGATACTGTTGGAAGGTCTTGGGAAAACCAGATAAAACAGAATCAAGATAAAACATCTTCCGAATAGCACGGATATGATTAAAGTCAGGATCTGGGATCTGTGTGACTATAAATCCCAGTGTTATGATTACCAGGCTGGGGAGATGGCTCGGTGGATAAAGGGCCTACCATATATGTGTGAGGACAGGAATTCAGATTCCCAGAGCCCTTACAAAAGTCCAGCAGACTTGGGGCTCACCTCTAATCCCATGACACGGAGGCTCTGACATGGACTGCTCATGAGCAAGCTGGCAAATCACTGAGCTCTGGTTTAGATTGGGAGATCATGCCTCAATGAATACAGTGTGGCCCAATTAAAGAAGACTCCCAAAATCAACCTCTGACTTCTATAAACATATGCACACATGTGTACCTCTCACATGCCACACAGACACAAGGTAAGAGACTGACACTAAATTTACAGCATTGCTTTGCAGAACCCAATGCACTCTTTTACAAAAAGATTTACTTTATTTTCAATGTCTGTCTCTGTCTCTCTATCTCTGAGGTATATGAGCATATGAGTGAGGGTGTCCATGAGGTCAATGTCTTTGGATCCTGAGTGATAAGTGGCTGTAAGTCATCTGACATGAGCTCTAGGAACCGAACTCAAACTGATATTCTTCCTTTTAAGTTCAGTTTGCTATCACTTCCTGGAAGGCTTTTTGTCCTCTCCCAGTGTGGTGGTTTGAATAAGAATGGCCCTGCAGGCTCATCTGTTTAAATGCTTAGTCATGAGAGAGTGGTACTATTTGGTTTCTAGGAAGCATGGTCTTATTGGAGGAAGTGTGTCACTGGGGATGGGCTTTGAGGTCTCAAATGCTCAAGGCAGGCCCAAGGCTTGCTTCCTCTTCTTGCTTGCTACTAATACAGAGGTAGAACTCTCAGTTACTTCTCCAGCATCATGTCTGCCTGCGTTCCCACCTGCAGATGTCCACCATGGTGATAATGGACTAAAATTCTGAACTGTTAGCCATCCTCAATCAAACGCTTCCATTCATAAGAGTTGCAGTGGTTATGGTGAGTCTTCGCAGCAATAGAAGCCCTAACTAGGACACCCAGCTATCCCTTTCTGCTCTGAGGACCTATGATGGTACATGTTTCTCTTATCTTTTCTACTTACTAGAATGAGACAGTGTCAACTCTCAGTGTGGCCCACTTTAGAAACACCTGGGAAGAAAGTCTCAAAGATTGTCTAGCTCATCTTAGACGGTGGGGATTGCCTGGGATCACTAACCGATAAGGAGGTCTCAGCCCACTGTGAGCAGCACTATTCCCTATGTTTGGCTACTGAATTGTGTAACAGTGGAGAAAGTGAAGTGAGTATAAGCATGCATGCACTCACACTCTTGATTGTGGATGAGACGAAGTGCCTCAAGTTCTAGTCTTGGTTTTTCTGAAAGGAGGAACTGTAACCCAAACTTGTGAGCTCAAATAAACCCTGTTTCTCCTCTTTCACCAAGTTGCTTTTATTACACAAAGTCAGGTGAACTAAAACAACAGCCTCTGTGTTCATCTCCCCCCCTTGCTAAATAATGAGCTCTTTATATCTAACTCTGTTAAAGATCTCTGTGTCTTCAGGAGTACCTTATAGTACCACATATACATCATAAGTAATTTTTTGGGGGGTAGGCATTTATGTATGTGTATGTGGGCATGAGTGAGAAGGCCAGAGGCCAGCTTTGGCTATTGTTCCTAGGTTTGCCTTTTTTCTGATACATGGTTTCTGGATGGTTACTAAAGCTACCAATTCAACTAGGCTTGCTGGCCAGCGGGCCCCAGGGATCCACTTGCCTCTGTCTCCCCAGAGCTGACATTCCAAGTGTGCATCACCACATTCAACACTTTAACGTGAATCCTAGGATTCAAGCTCAGGCCCTCAAGTTTGCAAGGCAGGCATTTACAGACTGAGCTATATTTCCAGCCCCTCGGTGACTTTTGGTTAATATAATGAAGCCATACATGCTAGCTGAACTGTGATTTTGCCTGGAAAGCCTTGTCAGGCATTCTGAGCACATGCATCATGCTTTTAATGAAAAAAAAAAAAAAAAAAAAACAAACCCTCTATCACAAGGGTAGATAGTGACAAGCAGGTCATAGGGCAGGTGACATCCCCCCCCCCCCCCCCCGCAGAAGCTTTACTAGGCAATCTATAATGTTGCAGGGCAATTACATTGGGATAATGGCCAAGATTAAAAACCAGAGCTGATGTTCTTAAAGCCTTGTATGGCCAACTTCTTTAAACTGTAAAGCATTAGTGACACCTGTCCACCACCCCGTGGGCCCAAGTCCATTACTCCATTTCCTCGATCCCTCCCACGGCCCAGCATGCAGAGTCACCTGAGTAAAGGACATCAGACTGTTTCACTGTTCCTGGTGAGATGATGGTTTATATAGTGCAAACTATTCTTTTGGAAGGAACTTGTTCATATTTGGCTGTTGTCTAGGTTTAAGAGGCTATAAAGAACAGGAAAGTGGGTACCTTCTTTTTGTACCTTAAAATCTAAAGGCAGAGTACTTGGGTGGGGTGGATTCAAACTCACACAGAGGAAGAAGCAAGGCAGCACATGACACTGTGGCTGAAGACATTCCCCCAAAGAAAGCATTCCCCACAGCTACAGACAGGGATTCATTGAGTCTGAGATTGAGGCCCCATGCCAGGTTATACAGGCACCAAGCAGAGAGATGGCAAAAGAAAACACTGTGAAACAGAACAAACAATAGCAAGAACAACAAAACAGAACTTAAAGAGGAGAAAAATTTCCCGTAATCATACTGACTTCAGGAAGTGTGAAATTTAGATGTTTATCTTCTTATCCGCCAGATACAGAACCCTGTTTGTACATTTGTATACATATTCATGAGTGCAGGTATATGTGTGCAGAGGGGGTTCATGCTCACATGTCCAAGTGCTTGTGATGTTTCACGGGTATGTGTAGGAACATGTGTATGTGAGCATGCATATGAAGTTCCACGTGAGTCAGGGATTATGTGTGTGTGGGCAGGAGGGGGCTATGTCTATGTGTGGGATACATGTGAAGGAGCATGTGCATACATAGGTGCATGTGTGTGCATATGCACATATGAAGCAGCATGTGTATACATAGATGCATGTGTGTGCATATATACACATGTACATATGTAGCTGTATTTGTGGAAGCCAGGGGTTAACTTCCATTCTTATTCCGCAGGATACCATTGGGTTTTTTGTTTGTTTGTTTTGTTTTGTTTTTTTGAGAAAGGATCTCTCATTGAAGCAAATAGGCTAACCTAGCTAACCAGCAATCCTTTAAGGGAAAACCCTTTTTCTGCCTTCTTAGTACTGGGGTTATAAGCAAGTATCACCACACAACATTTTTACATGGATTCTGAGATTTGAACTCAGGATCCATTCCTTGCTTGCATGGCAAACACTTTTCAAATTGAGCCTCCTCCCCAGTACACAGGCATAGTCCCTTAAGGATCTTCTGCATCCCTGCCCTGTGATCTACGCTGCAATCACATCATCTCTGAAGCCATTCCTGTCTACCTCCTCTCAGCAAGCAATACACTCATCCCACAGGTTCCCTGGGTCATTAATTCACCCAACAGCCATCAAGGATTACTTCTGTTTATGCTATATGTGGGAGGACTGAAAACTTTGTGTGGCATGGGTGTTGGCCCTGAGAAAATATAAAGGTTCAGTCAATTAAGCAGAGAGTCTCGGTCTCAGAATACCTTCACCTTCCACAGCAGCAATGACCATACTACTCCAACCACAGTATTTTGTCCACACACAGGAAAGTGGAACAGAGCTAAGCATCCTCATCATTGCACAGCACCTGAGTCTCTGCACAGGCACAGATATTAAAAAAAAAAGGCCTCTCATTTGCTTTAAGAATGAATAGTAGTTCTGCTGAGATGGTTAGAGTGTGCCATGCAAGCCTGAGAACTGGAACTCAGATCCTCAGAAACCCATGTAAATGCTGTTTAGTTCCTGTAATTCCAGCCTCAGAAGGTACTGACAGGAGCTCTCCAGAGCAAACTGATTGGCAACACTGTCCCGACACTCAATCTCTAGAGTTGACTGAAAGTCTGCCTAGGATGACTAAGGTGAAGGAGCAATTGAAGATGATTTCTGACCACAACCTTGGGGCCACACATGTTCACAAACATATGCACATGTGTGTGTGTGTGTGTGTGTGTGTGTGTGAATGTGTGCAATATGGGCAGCAGTCTAGAAAACATTTTGTAGCATATTTAGAAATATTATTCAACATAGGCTGGGACTTAGAAGAGAAGAATGTGGACATCAACATCGATGGAGGAGTGAAAAGGAGCATCACACACACACACACACACACACACACACACACACTCCGAGGGAAGACTGAAGAGGGGAGGATACAGTCTTCCCTGCCTCTGCACAGGATGCTCCTCTGGCTTCCAGTTAAGCTTTCCCCTGTACACTGACCCTACTCGAGGCATGGCTTCCTTCCCTAGGCCTTCTGCAGACCCTGGCAACTTGACTCCCTTCTGCTCCAGCAGCAGCCCAGGGGCTTCAGCACATCACTATGTTACAGGCTTCATCCTGGAGCACAGGCTCCAGGGGGCAGGACTTAATTTCCTAAACCCTTGGAGGTCACATACTTTTGGTTTGTTATAGAACTTTATTCAAAGTTGTTGTTTTTTTTTTAATTTTTACTTACAATTGTGTGGACACAGTTGCCCACAGAAGCTAGAAGAGAACATGAGATCATTTGGAGCCAGAATTATAGGTTTCAAGTTACCCAGTGAGGGTGTTGGGAATGGAACTTGGGCCCTCTGCAAGAGCAGCACATAACTGCCGAGCCATCTCTCTAGCACTTGTCATATTATCTTATTTTAAACTTCATTTCCTAATAGAAATGACAGAAGATGTAATCCATACAAATCATTAGCTAGAGGATCTAAGTGAGTTATTCTGCAATAGAAATAATGTGGCTATTACTGTTTAAACAAAATCTAGAAGACCCAGTATCTTAAATTCAATGGGTGATTAATTTGTTATCATTTTTAAACACTTTGAAAAATTCTAAATTGCTTCATGCTAAGTACATTTAAAAATGTAAATTAAAAGTTAATTTTTAAAACTGTTATCTAGGTAGATATTCTTTTGTATGGTTCCTGGACTTTCCTCCTATATGAGCTATGCATATATTTTGTCAGTTTTGAGATGGGTTAATTTTGCTACCAGGATAATAAAGTTGTCATTCAACATTAAATCATAGCTATTTTATAACATGCTTTGTTGAGATAATACAGAGATCTGACACTTTACTATGTAATTTGGTGCTTCTGTAGATCATAAAATTCTTAAGATATTGATGTCTTGGTTTGTTAACAGAACAAAGAGGGGCAACAGGGTTGGGATGGGATGGATTGGAGTAGCACTGTGACCCAAGAAATGGCAGACACAAAGGCACAGGGGAAGGAAAACCTACCATGTCCTTCATAGAGTGACACTATTTATTCTTGGTGCAGGGGGGGAGAGAGAAAGAGAAAAATGACACCGTCAAGGGTGAAGCAAGTCTATTAAGAGTCTTGGCTACGCTATGAAGACAGAAAAAGAATCACTTTCTGCCCTAGCCCCTAAGATTCCTTCCCATCTTCTCTATTGGTTCTTGCTTGATCTGACCTGTCATCTCGTCACTGAAAGTCTGACCCTGGAGGAACTGTGTGATCTTTCAATGTCCCTTATCTCACAGAGAGGCCATTTTTGGCCCTCTGACAAATTAATATCCTTCTGGTGCTCAGTGTGTCAGTATCCCTGATGGACACTCTCCACATGTTTTCACATCTGACTGGCACTCATAATGGCACCACCGAAGCCCTCTGATGGTGCGGAACAGCAGATTCACTGCCACCAGCTAGGAAACTGGGCCCCCCCTTCACCTTGAGTGTCTTTCTAAATTAGGCACCAGAGTCACAGGGCAGGGCAGATGACACCTCTGTAACGGGCATTCAGGTAGATAAGGGACAGAGCTGATCCATTCCAGAAACCAATGAAGTAAACTAATGTTGGCAGAGTGGAAGCCAGAAAGTGCTCCAAACTGGGGACACTTCTGGCTTCTTCTGTAGACTTCTTGCTCAGGAGTGGTCTTGGTATAAGAGAAGAGAAAGGTCCCATTGCCTGAACTGGACAACGACTGAAGCATTCTTGCCCTCCATGTCCATAACTGGTTTGCTGATTTATCATATTATCACTATTTGTGTAGGTGGTGTATAGTTATGATGGATTCTGGTGTGCTCGTGTGTGTGAGGGCACACATGCCCATGCACGTATATGCAGAGACTGAAGGATGTTTGATGTATTGCTAGAGCATTGTTCACCAAGGCAAGTTATATAAGAGAGAGGGTATATTTGGATTTATGGTTCCAGGGGTTCATGGTCCACAATGGTAGGAACAGCATGGTAGCAGAAACAGGAGGCTGAGAGCTGAGGGCTCACACCTTGAACCACAAACAGGAAGCAGAGAGAATAACTGGAACTTGGCTTTTGAACCTCAAAGCCTACTCCTAGACATATACATATATAGTCTTAAAATGTGCTGGGTCAACAGTTGGACATCCACGAATATATATAATGATTCTTCTTCATCCAACCCAGAGAAGAGAGGCATGGATATCTCTGGCAAACAGTCAAGAAGTATAGATCATGTACGTATTATGAATAGTGACACTGTCTGTAGAAAAGGGAGAACAGAAGATTGAGTCGAGAGGTCTTGGACTTCAAAGAGATTGCTGCTGAAATGAAGTGATAATCCGAGGAGAAGGGTCCATTGGGTTTTCTAGGAAATTCTCGACTATCACAGGGAATCAGAATTCCACTACACAAGCCCATGAACTGCTCAGTCATGTGACACAGATAACTAATATCCATGTGGTATCTTGTAGTGGGAGCATGTAAAGAGGACAACAATGACTATGAAGATGCTTGAGCGGGTGCAGTGTGGGCTGAACTTAGACAGCGGTGTGTGGTATTTGTGAAATGGTGGCAGTGAAGAGTGGGGAGTATGAAGTTGTCTGTCAAACTAGACTGGTAGATTTATGCACCAATAATAAGGATTTTAAGAAGAAATATCATAACAGGAATGGGGCCTGGTTTTATTTCTGTTGCTTTGGTAAAAGCACTGTAAATAATACATTACTTAATTACTAAAAGTAATTTAGAGGAGGAAAGAGTTTATTTAGCTTATACTTCTAGGTCTCAGTCCATCACCGAGGGAAATTAAAGCAAGAACCATGGTGGAATGCTTCTGGTAGGCAGACACTCCAGCTTAAGCTCAGCAAGTTTTCTTACACAGCCTAGTACGACCTGCCCAGGGAATGGTCCTGCCCACAGTGGGCTAGGCCCTCCTAAATAAATTACCAACTGCCTAAGGCCATACTACCCTAAATATACTGGATAGTCAAGAGAATCCGTATAGACATACTCACAGGCTAATTGAGACACAATTCTTCTATTGAGGGCCCTTTTCCTGGGTGACTCTAGGTTGGATCAAGTTGAAAATAAAAGCCAATAAGGAAAGAATGAGTATAGAGTTTTATGATCCGATCATCTCACCCTATCATCTGAAATAATTAAGAAAAGGACTAACTAAAGCATGTACTCTTACGAACTGATGACAGCTGTTCACATCTTGGTTCTAAGATGTCAGACCCTCTTTCCCTTGGTGTGAATAACAGACACAACGGTGTTATTTCTATATCCATGGCATGAGTATGGGCAGTAGGACACTTTGAAATGCCAATCAGAAAGCAGAACAACAAAACAAAACAACTGTCTCTGTTTGAATATATGAGAATAAAATCCTATCAGAATAATGATGACACAGGCAGAACACAGAAGAGAGGGGAAAAAGTTAGATGGCAGGAACCTTCTAGAAATTATTACAATGTGGGCCCCTTCCTGTTACTGTACCGAGGAAGTTTTGAAATGTGTCTGGTCACATGTGGCCTGTTTATCACTTAGAATGGGAATCTGAATCGTGGTCTTTGGGCAGGAAACATGGTTCTGTTGGCAAAGCTTATATTGCAAGCATGAGGACACTAGTTCATCCATTAGCCGCAATGGGAAGGAAACCAGGAGCAGTAATGTGCCTTGTAATCCTAGTGCTGGAGAAGCAGAAAGGTGGGTCCCAGGCCCAGAAGATACCTTGTCTCACAAAACAAGGTAGAGAGAGACACCTTTGGTTGCCAAACTCACAAGCAAACACACACACACACACACACACACACACAAGCACATGCACACATGTACACACACGATAGTTCTTTTGCTTATTCAAAAGTTCCTTAAAGAGGGACACCTGGGTACTGATGGGATCCGTTTCATGAGCTTTCCAAATTGAAGCCTCCCCTGTGAGCTGCAGTTGTGTTCCGTAGCTTCTCTCCATGTGTATCCCTACGTACACAGTGTACAGAATGAGGCAGTGCTCAGCCCTATCTCATAGGAGTGTAAAAGATCAGATCAGCACAAGCTCTGGATTTACCAGCACATGGTGTAACATGGTGATTTCTGCATGTTTGTTCAGCCACATTTTGTTATAGACAAAGATGGGTTCTTGTTTATAGACCTTATTGTTAGAGTTTTCCTTTAGAGCCATTTAAGGATCTGAGATATAGATCAGTGGTAGAATGCTTGTTCTATGTATATAGGCCATAAGTCAATACATCATTCCTTAACAAACAAAAACCAAACAAATAAGGAAACTAACAAAAAAGGAGCAGTTCACATGCAGAATCCCTTACATTTAATATAACTCACCTTTGCCTGTAATTTGTTACACACCAATTATTTAATCCGCTCCTGAACTACTTGATTCCATTTGCCCTTATAGAGGAGTTGGGAATATTGGAATTTGTTTTGCAAAACTAACTCACTGATAACCCACTATAGTTATTAGATAATACGGTTTGTATAAAATTACAAGTTTAATTTTAAAACCTTTTCCGGGGGGCAGCTGAATCACAGGACACAATATATAGAGATCTGAGAACAACTTGGGGAAATCAATTCTTTTTTCCATTATGTGGGTTCTAGGGCTTGAAGCCAGGTTGTCAGGCTAAACCCTCTTGCCAACCCCACATTATTAAGTTTGGAATTCCATAATTACCATGATGTGTACTCTATGCACAAACTGAATTACTGAAATAATTCATTCTTGGTGAACTTCTAACCCAATGGATGAGAGAATGCTAGGATGGCTGACAGGGGGCTCTACCACAGTGGTCAGCAGTTATGTAGTAAACAGTGTTGCTCTGTGTGACTTTCCAGAAGAGACAATGTCCCCAGACTCATCTAGCTTTGGCTATTTATAGATTCAGACAGGATTGAGATGCCAGCCTCTGACAGGACTTCAGGAGTTTATTTTCTACACTAACTTCTTGGGTCTTTAGAATTTTGTCCGATTGTTATCTGAATAAGGCAGGGTCTCCCGAGCCTGATTTACAGCTTCTTCTACTCCCCGAGATATCACAGCACACACTGGAATCAGGAGAAAGCTCATTACCAAGCTCCACATTTTAAAGTTTAGGTTGGTGGTCATCAGCCTCAGCAGTGGACAGAGCTGTGTTCAGTGGCTGCTGTCACTTTGTTTGGTTTGTGGTATCACTATGCTATCTAAGATGCCTTTGACATCCTGAAGTCAATGACTCTCCTGCCTCAGCCCGCCTGACTGCTGTGACTGAAGGCAGGCAACACTGTGCCTGATTACCGTGCTCTACTTGTAAATGACTGGAACCTGTCAGCTAGTTCTTAGATCCATTTTTTTTAATTGGCTATGACTTACAAATGCCTTTTCCTGGCACAATTTATCTAGCTAAGTCACCATGAGTTGAATCATCATCTTTCTATATTGCCTTTGGGGTGGCTACATGAAATGGTTAAGAATTGTTGAGTTGTCTTCTTCAGAGGAAAATTTAAACAGTTTCCTAAAACGTAAAGGAAATGACGTGGTAGCCATGGGGAGAACTTCCTTCAGAGTCCACAGGGAGCAGCTGTAGGCTCTGTAGTTTTTACAGCCAGGTATACACTGGTCACTTTATTGTACTCCCTCACAAAGCCTTGACACACTCTTCACAGCTACACAGGATATCAGCCATCCATATAAAAATGAGAAATTTTCAGAAAAAGAGAGAGCACAAAGTTCCCTCATGTTTATGCAAATCAACCTCCCAACTCTCAGGCTGGATTTAGTGCTTATTCATTATCCTATTCAACAAATAATTACCAAGTGTCAAAAGGTGAAAAGCAAGCTCAGGTGGTTTCTCTTTTATCTCCATGGTGAGTACATGTTCTCACTTCATCCCCAAAGCAACATCAGAAAACTATGTTGTGAGTGAAATAATGAATAGATCAACGGCAAAGCCTGCTACTTCCTCCACGGATGACTATGACACACAGGTGTTAGACAGCAGGTGTTCTACTTTCATTTCAGTTGCTGTGGTAAAGTATCTTGACAAAAAAGCAATTTAGGGGAGAACATATTTACTCTGCCTGTAATTCCAGGCTACAATCTATTATTGCGGGGTAGTCATATCAGAAACTTGAGGCACCTGGTCATATCACATCCACAGTCAAGAACAATGAATGTACGCATGCTCTGTGCTTAGCTAGATTTCTCTATTCTTATAAAATCCAAGGACCAAACTAATGGTGCCGCCCACAGTGGACTTTGTCTTCCCACATTAAAGCCTTAAAGACAGTCCATTACAGACAGCCTCATCGACCAACTTGATCCAGATAGTCCCTTACTGAGACTCTGTTCCCAGCTAGTTGTAGGCTCTAACAAGTTGAAGGTTAACATTAATCATCTCAGTAGTCATTATGTACTATCATTGTTCTTCATGGGTCTCTTAACAGCCTGTCATGACTGTCAACTTGACACTAACCACATCTGAGAAGAAGGAATCTTAATTGAGAAAATGCTTCTGTGAGATTGGTGTCTATAGAGTATTGTCAGGATTAATGACTGATGCAGGAGGGCCATCTACATTGTGGGCTGGTGGTCCTGGGTACTATAAGATAGCTGAGCAAGCCCTGAGGAGCAAGCCAGCAAGCAACAATCCTCCAGGCCTCTGCTTCAGTTCCTGATTCCAGAGTTCCTGCCTTGAGTTTCTTCCCTGACTTTCCTTGACGATGGACTACAACTGAGAGGTAAAATTTGTGAAAGAGGTGAAAGTTGTTTTTTGGACATGGTCTTTACCACAACAATATAAAAGCAAGTTAAGGCACAGGCTACCTTTAGCAAGGATTCTTTATTGTATGATGGCTCATGAAGTGAAAATTCCTTAGTGAAGCATATACATTTTGATAACTAACACCGAATGGATAGCACCCATGGTCTGTGGATAGTCTGATCATCTGCCCTTGCCACTTAAATACGCATGTCAGAAATTTGTGAGGACCAATGTAAAAGCTGTACTATCTCTGGCACATGTGTTTACTCGATAAATAAACCATCAGGATTTATAAACAGGGACAGCAGATCCTTAAACACTGTTCTAGAAAAGCCTTGAGTTAGAACAAGCAAAACCGAAAAATTCATGAGCAGGCAACAGCTGTTAAATGTAATTACAATATCAGATCTTGATTGTAAAACTGCAGAAGAAATGGAGCGTCTCACGAATTCCTGATCCCCAACGACAAACACTGAGGGTGGTCAGGTCCAGGAAACAAAATGGAGACACACGATTTCTCCCTGTGGCCTGCCAACAACTTCTGAGCCATAAATTATAAATTATGTTCCAACAGATAAAGCAGAGAGGAAATTAATTTCTGAGATGAGATCGACTTTGTAATTCAAAGAGCTCTCCTATTGAAATTAGGGGTGGGGCTACCTCTTGATACTGTTGTACTAACTCTGTTTCCTTCTATGGATTGCAGCCTTTCATCATTCCATAGAGGAGTACTGAGACGGTTATGCCAAAATGCAGAGGATAGATGAAAAACTTAACCACTGAGAAAATATTGCAAGGAAATTTTCTAATGATGATGGAAATGCTCTACTTATATACTGTACAATGTAGTCTGAGCAAGGTTTGTAGTCCGTGGTATACTTCTAGTGGAGTACAGGAAACTAACTTTAACTTAATGCAAATTGTATGTATTCCTGGTGAGCGCACACATGTGTGTGCATGTGTGTGCATGTGTGTATGTAGGCCAGAGACTATCCTCAGCTGGCATTCCCCACACTGCCATCTATCTTTTGGAGAAAATGTCTCTCTTGATTGGCCCACACCTTTCTGAGCTGCTCAGTGAGCTTCAAGGATCTTCCCTATTAGAAATACAGTTGTGTTTCATAACCATTTTTATTTTTAGGGATGCTCTGAGCATAGCTCTCCATGCTTGCAAACAAGTAATTTATACCCTGAATATCTCCCCAGTGTTTAGTGTAAAAATTTCAAGTAGGAATTTAAATAACCCATCATAGACCACAGACAACGGCTCTGCTGCTGGCCAGTACTGTCTCAAAGGTCAATAGGTACCTTGTCTATCAGACCAAGCAACTTGTGAGTTGCCTTTGATAAACTGTTCAGACCCCTGTGAATCCACACCACTGCCTCTGACAGCACAGAACAGAAAAGCTCTGAGCAGAACTCGTGCAATCCAGTCTGAATAAACGTGTACATTAAGAACAGCAGTGTGGGAAAGAGGAGAGGTTAACCCTCCAGCCTCCTGTGACAATTGCATGTCCCCTACCATGTGCATTTCTCTCATGCTCCCTCAGAGTTGGTTTCAAAATGAGACAGTTCTGTGCAAGTTGGGAAGGTACCTATGGGCAGATTGCACAGAGAGCTCTCAGACAAAGATCCTGAAGAGTCACTGTCACTAAGACACAGTCCAGGAAGTGAGGTGAAAACCACAGAAAGTCACAGGTCTCAAGAATCCCAGCTGCCACTTGCATAATAGCGAGCTTGAAGTAAAGGTGTGTGCTTTCAGCATTCCCTAAAACTTCTCTGCTTGTCACAGAATGGGAGGAGACAATGATGCTCTGCAGAGCCATCATATCTCAATTCTGTGTCATGGTTCCACTTAGTTTAGTGGAGAATATGTTACGTCTCATGTGTGTGTTCATTCAAGTCTGCATACATACATATATACTTGGATGTAGAGGCCAGAGGCCAGTCTTAGGTGTTGTTCCTTAGGACTCTGTCCTTGTTATAGGAAACAGAGTCCCTTGCTTTTGTCTGGAACTTGCCATTTGGCTAGACTGGCTGGACAAAGAGCCACCTGTCTCTGCCTCCTTAGTACTGGGAATAGAAGCACATGCCACCACACCTGTCTTTGTAAATATAGGTTCGGGGGATTAGACCCAGGTGGTCATGCTAAGCAGGCTGCAACTGTGGCATCTCTCCAGCCCAGAGGACAGACACGTCTCATCTTCCCTTTGACTGTGTACTCTTCTTTGGAGTTTTTCTTTATGAGAAAGTAATTTTCCAAAGTATAGAATTTGAGAGACCGTCGCTTTTAAGGACACTTGCGACAGTGAGGCACTGAGATTTTGGTGCCTTACACCTGGGGAGGCTGGCAAGCTTTGAGTGTAAGCAGCTTCCTGCCAAGAGCTTTTTAGGAGCCAAGGCAGTTTTCCACATAAACACATACCTGGAGAAGCACATCAGAAGCTGGTCTGACTCGCTGTTGGAACAGGAGGCTGAGTGCTCGGTTCTGTTGCTCCAAGTCAAACACTCTTGTTTTCAACTTTACACATTCCTCCCTCAGATCCTATAAAAAAAAAAACACAAAGAGAGAAAGGAAAGTCTGACCAAAAGATGTCTCTGCATATTACAGCTATATTTTACATGATACCTCAGACACATTAGAAAACTATCATTCTATTCTTCAAAGCCTCCAGAAAAATAAGTCACGAACAACATTTTCTTCCATGGGCCATTGTCTGATGGAATTGTTAGGTTCAGGGAACACCAATCGTACAAAAATAAAGAAAGAAAGCACCTTGAAATCAGAAATGCATTAATGTGGTCCGCTATTTTTGAAGGCGGTAAATCTTAGTGATATAAAGTCAATTTACATTTCTACCTATATATTATGCTTTTCCGATGTCTTCATAAAAGCTGTCATAAAGTACAAACCTCGAGGGCAACGGTATTTTTACAATGACTAGAGAACGGATGAACTAAAGAAGCTAGCACTTTAGATGGAGCCGCTGGTGTCATTTAGGGAAATGAATTGAGATTGTCAGCATTGTGATTCACATAGTCACTGATGCATTTAGTTGAAAGGAGTATCTCTGAATTAAGGGGTATTTGCGTGTGTGTGTGTGTGTGTGTGTGTGTGTGTGTGTGTATGTCTGTCTGTCTGTCTTTCTCTATACTGTGTTTTCTAGAGTACTACCCAGGAAACTTGGTTAGAGGAACAGCA
Source organism: Mus caroli (assembly GCF_978045245.1). NCBI lineage: Eukaryota > Metazoa > Chordata > Mammalia > Rodentia > Muridae > Mus > Mus caroli. The sequence continues at coordinate 122,686,908 of NW_028227256.1, forward strand.
CTCTTAGATCATTTGCTTGACACAGAATGAGAACAAAAATCCCAAAGACTTTATTAAGTTAACCAATAGTTTCCAAAGCAGCTGCATTTGAGGTTTTTTTTTTTTTTTTTTTTTTTTGAGGGAGGGTGCAGGTTTGCCAGTGGCTTGGACCTTGCTTAGTAGGTAGCAAGTCTTAGAAATACTTGTGTTTCCATGTCCTCAGTGCTGGAATTACACGTGTGCACAACCCTGCCTGCCTTTAGCACATGCAGTTTGGGGTTGATTTCCTTATCCCTGCAAGGCAAGCATTTTTCAGACTGAGCTCTCTGTCTAATCACAAGGAAAAGCATTTAAACGACCACTATATCTTGCCTGTCCTTCAAACAGGTTGTCTGGGGGTACTCTGGGCTCAGTCCCAGGGAGCAAACACAGTCAGTTATCACTTTTATACCACTGTTGGGAGCTTTGCTTTCAAGAGTTCAAGTCCTTCCAAGACCTTCTCCCCAGTTCATGGTCAGGGGAGCTGCTGAATAGGGCCTTTGGGGACTCCACAGTTGGCTGCCTCCCTCCCAGGCTGTGGTACCGGTCCTTTGAGAGTTCAATGGTAATGCCCTCTCTGATATGGTCTGAACTTAAAGCTCAGATTCAAGGCTCTTCAAAATCTGGCTTCTTCCCGCATTTTAAGGTCCATCTACTGTTGCCTTTCAGAGCAGTTTCCTAACTTCCTTTCCTGGCCCCCATGGTGACTGTTCCCTTGTTTAGACCCCATCAAGCCCTCATTGTCTCTGCTACAACTCAATGTATAAAGCACTTTGTGTTCCTGTCATCTTCTTGCTATAGACCTGCCTGTCTTGTCAGCTAACTGACATATCCATAAGAAGAAAAGCCACAACACAAGCACAGTCCCTTTTCCACTCTCTCTTATGCTCGCTTTTAATGCACCACTGCATATAGTACGAGCATGGTAGATGTTCTTGTTTATTTGTTGTGTTTGTTATAAATGTTAGAGGAGATGAGGCTGTCAAATCCCCTGGTAACCTGAATAATACAGAGAACTCAGGTTTGTCAGCAAGTCGGGTGGGTAGATGTCTGTTCTCTGCTACGGACAGTGACGGGCTCACATAGGCCCTGAAAGGTAGGGAGAGTACCAGGAGGCAGCACTGTTTTCCAGAACTCAGGGATGATCCACCTTTATTAAAAGACTTTGTATGAGTGTGTATGATGTGAGCTCTGTGTGTGTGTGTGTGTGTGTGTGTATTCATGCGTGCTTGTAGGCATACATACATGTGTATAGAGGTCAGAGGACAACCTGGGTTGTTGCTTCTCACTTTCCACATTTTTAAAGACAGGCTTTCATTGCCTGATGCTGACCTTGACTGGCTCTGGAGCTTCTGGGTATTCTTTTCTCTGCCTTCAGTCTCCTCAAAGGATGCTCAGATTATAACATATATATTACCATGTTCAGCCTTAAAAGGTCCCTGGACATATGGACACATGTGCACATACTTGAGAGGCCAAAGTTTTATCAACTGAGCCATCTCTTCAGCCATATCTAACCTGATATTGTGATATGAGTTTTTCAGTGTTCACAACTGTCTTGGGACATAGGCAGATCACACAGCTTGGGCATACCTGGCCTACATGATAGCTGTTAGAAGCTTGGTCCATATCAACCTTGGTCTCAGCCTGGGCCTCTAGAGATACAGAGCTGCTGAGGCTCGGCCTGAACAGGCACCGTCATACTCTGAAGCATGAGTTCTGTTTATGGGGGCAAAGAAATCTTTCTGAGCCTTGCTCCCTGTACACTGCATGCTCTTTTCATCTTTTCTGGTTAAGTGTGTGAAGCCCAGGCATACAATGTTTATAGCTGATCTATGTCCCCAGATGCATGGTTGGAATGAAGACCCTAGGAAGACAGTGCAGAGGGCAGAAGCATGTATTCCGGGCACGGACACTCCATATTTTTTTTTAAAGGCATTCAACCTCTGCCTATCACTTATGCTAATTTATGTTGCCAGCATGCACATAACACTCTCTGCTCCCAACGCTAATTGTTTTCACTACTACTAATTAAGTAATTAATAAAACCTGACTGTGGGGCAGATAAATATTAATAGTGCCCATCGGCCAGGAAAACACAAGCACTTGGACTCTAAGGAGGCACCAGGGAATACACACAGAGAGGTATCAGTTTGTAAAGAGAAATGGGAGCAGGAGGCCACAGTGTTGAAACTGCCCAGCAGCACAGGGGCAAAGCTAGGCAATTCTTCGGGCGGGTAAGATAACAGAAATGAAGATATCTTCTGCTGAGTTTTTTATTTTCACTGCTTTTTGGATGGATGTGGGTACAGTGGATGGGTATAAGTCAGAGGACAATGGGAGCCATTTTTATCCTTCCACAAAATGGTCCTGGGAACTGAACTCAGGTCACCAGGCTTTTCCCACTGAGCCATCTCTCCACCCTCTACACAGAGTATTTATACAAACACCTGAACTTCAATGGCCACTTGTATCATTCAAGGAACAGTGAATGTTAATCAGTCGTGACACAGGCATCAAGCCTGGGGACAATTTGACTGTCCAGCCCAGCACGTGGTGGGAGGGAGATAGCTCTGTGTAGTTCACATGCCAGAGCCCTCTTGTTAGTGAGGCAGGGCTGTTGGTCTCAACAATTCTTGCTAAGACTTATATTGGTTTAAGATTGCCCTCAAAAGAACAGAAGCCACAAGAGAGAGGCCTCTGTGTTTCATAAGAGATGACACATCTTAAAACTGGATCATTTAGGGATATAGAGATGGCTCAAAAGTTAAGAGCATGTGCTCTTCCAGAGGACCAAGTTCAGTTCCCAGCACCCATTTTAGTCAGCTCACAACTCCCTGTAACTCTAGTTCCCAGAGACTCAATACCTTCTGGACTCGGGCACAGCACTAACATACATATACACATGCGTGCATGCACACACATATGCACACACATGTTTGTATGATGTTAATAGAGAATGATATAGTTGTTTTTACATTTTTGTTTTATGTTTAAATTACTCATGGTGTGTGTGTGCGTGTGCGCAGACATTTGGAAAGAAAGAGAAAAATGACAAACAGAAATCACTGACAATTTCTGTCATATAACCTGTGTCAACTACATCTGTTTTTGGAATTAATTTTCTCATTTGCATGTGGGTTGCATTCATTCCCTCCCCCCAATTATCTCCTTTTTGAGATGGTCTGCTGTAGCCCAAGTTCCCTAAGTATTCAAGAATGACCTTGAACTTAAGATCTTCCTGCCCCTCTCCAGTCTGTTGGGACTTCAAATAGTGTGCTACTGAGTCAGGCTTATGCAGTACTGAGAATGGAATGCAGTGTATACCAGATAAGCCCTCTACCCACCAAGCTATATCCTCAGCTCTGTTCTCTTCATAACTGAAGGGAAATCTCTGTCTTTTAAAAACAATTTTAGAATCCTATAGAAACCCACAGGTGCATATTTAGTGGAATGTGACCCTGAGGACTCTCCAGAGACCCCTGCATGTCTTCCTGTTTGGTGAATTTCTTAGGGCAGGCTGCCCCATGGTCGCTCTTCTCTGTGTGCCTACAAATCCACCCTCACTGCAGAAGACAGTGTGTTTACCAGCTATTACTTGGATTTGTGTGGCTACTTTTTGGTGGCTGACCTAAAGACCCTGCTTTCTTCTGCACCAGACCCCTGAGGCACCATTAAAGAGGTCAAGAAGAAGTGTTTCAATGGCTGCACACAGGGCTGCAGAGGCTCTGTCAGATATTCTGTCACAACAATGAGCAAAGTAATAAATAATTCTGGCTCTCAGGTCCTATGTGTGAAGACTGAAAGCATAGACAGCTGGAGAGATGATACGAGATTTTATGTTTATTTTGTATTGATTTCAAAATAATGCCCAAGTAACTCTTCCTACCTTCTTATCTCAGATTTCCCCTATGAGCTTGAGATCCAAGGGTGCTATATATGTGTCCACTCCATAGAAAAAGGATTCAAGCTTTAGGGAATTAGAACACATTTGTAATCTCAAAGACCTCTTGTTGAGTCCAAGGCCCCTTTCAATGCTGTCCCCAAGAAGGCTTTCTTGTCCTAGGAACTAGAATGACCCACCAACTTCTTTAGTTTGCTTCTCAATATAAACCCGAGTCTGCTATTTCTTTCAGGACCTGAAAATCTTTCATTTTGAAAAGATTTCTGTGCTGGTCAGTTTAATTGTCAACTTGACCCAACCTAGAGTCACCTGGAAAGAGTCTTAATAATGGATTGTTCAAATAAAGGTTGTCTGAGTGCATATTTAGGGGGTGACATATTCCAGCCCACTGTAGGCAGCACCATTCCCTAGACAGTGATCATGAAGTGTAAGAGAGAATAAAGCTATCTGGGATCAAGGAAGCAAGAAGCCATGTCTTTACTTCCTCTACTCTTGACTATGGGTAAAGAAATGCCAGTTCCTGCCTTGACTGCTCCACACTGGGCTGTAATCAGGATTTTAAGCCAAACAAATACTTTCTGTGTCACAGCAACAGAAGAGAAACTAGGACAGCTTCTTTTCATTTTCTCAAGAGCTCAAATTGTATGAATAAATCAGCTATGTGTTGGTATTACTTCTTATGCAACACACTCACTTGCAGCTCCAGCTTAAGTAAACAAACATCAAAGTTCCACCACATCTATGATCATAGTTCCTTGGTTGGGAAGTGTAATGGGCAGTCCATTCACATTAGTACTTAAAGTAACAGGCAGAAGGTAATCCTACCTTTTGAGTGAGTAGAGCTCGAACAACTTGGTTGGCTACCTGTAAAAAAGAAAGGAAGTTGTTGGGTATAACCAACTATTAATGCATACTCATTTACCAAGTCCTTCACAGCTTCCAGCCTGTAATGAGCCCCTCGTAGTCCTCTTCCCTCTCCCCACAAAAGGCCTTTCTCTGCATAACAAGCATGTCCTTCTGGGTAATATTTTACTATATCCAAACGTGACCTTGTGGCTAATTATGATGATTCAGCTGGGAAGAAAATTCACACCTTGACTTTCACATTTCCATATTTATGGAAATAATCTCTTTTCATATACACTCCACAAAAACTACAAAAACAAGCAGTAAGAGAGCCTATCCTAATGATCTATGCACAGTTTCCCTGAATCGCTGGTAATCATCTCTGTTGATGCTTCTAGTCCTTACCTGTCTTACTGCATTTAAAATGACTGGCAACGGAGGGCAGTCCATTTCCTGTGTTGCCCATGTCTCTTCTCTGTCTTCCCCTGCATCTTGCTCTAGTGTTTGCCACTTGTAATAGAAACTGGTAGTTGATAAGTTTTTTCACCGTAGAGAAATTCCATTTTGACTTTGGGGACTGGGCACATCCCAGCTCTGCTTTCCTCCCACATGACATAGTTCCAACTAGCAAGATATAAGCAGATTATTTATCTTGGGTCTAGTAGAGTCTGTAAGAAGAGAGGAGGCGATGGGCAGTGGTGGCACATGCCTTTAATCCTAGCACTTGGGAGGCAGAGGCAGGCAGATTTCTGAGTTCGAGGCCAGCCTGGTCTACAGAGTAAGTTCCAGGATATCCAGGGCTATATAGAGAAACCCTGTCTGGAAGTGCAAATCAAAACAACCCTGAGATTCCACCTCACACAAGTCAGAATGGCTAGGATCAAAAATTCAGGTGACAGCAGATGCTGGCAAGGATATGGAGAAAGAGGAATATTCCTCCATTGCTGGTGGGGATG